>NC_057720.1:19178628-19210420 GCF_004010195.1 Chiloscyllium plagiosum
ACCCACCCAGACCCATTCCCCTACATTTACCCCTGCACCTAACACTACGGGCAATTTAGCATGGCCAATTCACCTGACCTGCACATATTTGGACTGTGGGAGGAAACCGGAGCACCCGGAGGAAACCCACGCAGACACGGGGAGAATGTGCAAACTCCAGACAGTCCGTCGCCTGAGGCGGGAATTGAACCTGGGTCTCTGGCGCTGTGAGGCAGCAGTGCTAACCACTGTGCCACCGTGCCGCCCACACCACTGTGCCACCGTGCCGCCTTATCAAAAGAAATTTTCCGGCTTTATCAGGAAAAATGTGGTTGGAGAAAATCAAACTCAATCACACTGAAGTAAATTGTTTGGCAGATTCCAAGACTCGATCTGTCACAAATTCTAAAGAAACAAGCCTTTGTTTTCAATGGGAATGTGGGCAACATGGAGGAGATCTGTCAAATTGGAAGTCAAGGATGAAAATCAAGCGAAGTATTGCAAGATATGATCAGCTCTTTATGCAATTGGACCAAATGGTTTGGCAAGAAGCTTTGTTCAGACAATTAAATTGTTGTTTAGGGTGACTTAAGAGCAAAAATCATGATCCTAAATACTGAACCTTTTTTTTGTTACCAGGACATATGGTAGACTGCTCTGAAAGGTTAGATCGCATGGAATCCAGGGGGAACTGGCAAATTAGATTCAGAATTGGATTGCTCATAGGAAGTAGAGGGTAGTAGTGAAAGGTTGCTTGTTGGACGGGAGGCCTGTGATGAGTGAAGTGCTTCAGGGGTTGGTGCTGGACCCATTGATGTTTGTTTTCTATATCAATGATTTGGATGAAAATGTACAAGGTATGATTAGTAAATTTGCAGCTGACACTAAAATAGGCAGTATTGTGGACAGTGAGCAAGGTTATCAGAAATTGTAGCAGGATCTTGATCAGCTGAGGAAGTGGGCTGAGAAATGGCAAATAGAGTCTAATATAGATAACTGTGAGGTCTTGCATTTTGGAAAGTCAAATCAAGGTTGGAGTTTCGTGGTGAATGGTAAGCCCATAAGGAGTGTAGTGGAACAGAGGGACCTTGGACTTCAGTTATACGGTTCTCTGAAAGTGGAGTCCCAGGTAGACAGGGCAGTGCTAGTTTGGCACACTGGCCTTCATCAGTCAGGACATTGAGTATAGAAATTGGAAAGTTATGTTGCAGTAGTACAGGATGTCGGTGAGGCTGCATTTGGAGTGTTGTGTTCAGCTTTGGTCAACTTCCTATAGGAAAGATGTTATTAAACTAGAAACCGTGCAGAGAAATTTACAAGAATGTTGCCAGGGCTCAACAGTCTGAGTTATAGGAAGAGGTTGGACACGCCAGGACTTTTTCTTACAGAAGTTTGAGATCCTGAGAGTCATGGATAGGGTGTATGCACTCAGTCTTTTTCCCAGGCTGGGGACCAAAGACTAGAAGGTATCAGTTTAAGGATAGAGAGGAAAGAATAAAAGGGAACTTGAGGGGCAATGTTTTTACACAGGGTGGTATGCTTTTGGAATAAGCTGCCAGTGGAAGTGGTTGAGATGGGTACATTAACCATGTTTAAAAGGCATTTGGCCAATTATATGGACAGGAAAGATTTAAAAGAATATGGGCCAAGTGCAGGGAAATGGTGTTAGCGTTGATGAACATTTTGGTCAGCATGGACCAGTTTGGGCCAAAGGGCCCGTCTCCGTGCTGTGGGACTCTATGGTTCTGTAACACAACCCATTTGATGATTCAAAGTTCTCCAGCATTTGCTCATGGTAAAGTGTCAGTTGCATATGGTATCTGATTTTGTAAAACCACCCATGATAAAGACTTTGTTGACAAGAAACATCTGAATTGGTTTTTCCAAAGAGAGACCGAGACCAAATGTCAGTTTTTCATAAAGGTTAAGAAGTGTTGACCTACAGGTGGTAAGTGTGTGCCAGCCATCGTTGTGGAACAGACTGGACCACTTTCCTATACCATACATCAAGAGACAATATAGGATGGAGAAGACATGCAGATCATCTCTTGGCAATCAGACCAAATATGCCAGGGAACATTCTTTGAAGATCAACATAGAACTCTGCCAAATAGAGACCTGGATATACTTGAGGACAGAATGATAAAATAAACAATAGTACTGGAGCATCGGAGGGAGACAGTGGCTTAGTGGAGAATGCCATGACATGTGTGAACCTCTGAACACTGTTGTCTCAGGAAAAGACAATAACAGATAAAGTTCCTAGTACACCTAAAACACCAGAGGTTTAAAACCAATGAGAAAAATAAACAGATGCCTGTGGTGCACAACAGACACACAGGATTGGACTTTCTCCAGAATGTCTTAGTTACAGACAACTGTTTCTGATTGTAAATGTTGTGAATGTTTTCATTGCAGGAAATTCTGATGTATAGTAAAAAGGGAGGGATGTTGCA
Source organism: Chiloscyllium plagiosum (assembly GCF_004010195.1). Lineage (NCBI taxonomy): Eukaryota > Metazoa > Chordata > Chondrichthyes > Orectolobiformes > Hemiscylliidae > Chiloscyllium > Chiloscyllium plagiosum. Next base: position 19,181,064 of record NC_057720.1, read on the forward strand.
CATTTGGTCAAGCTTAGTGAAATGCCACTTTAAGAATATGATCATGTGATGCAATGACATTATTGACCATTTTGGGCAGATAAATCACACTCTGTAACCATGCTGCTTGTAAAGTGAGCATCCTCATATTAAAGCTCCTGCTGTTTAACGCTTTGGCCTCCTGGTCCTTCTTAAAACTTAACTCACTGGGTCATGCACTGGAAATCGAGCTTTACTATTGAGTTGTCTCAACCTTGGGTATTTAATGAAACTATTAAAAATCCTAATTTGCCTCTTACTGACTGATACCAGGGATAAAAGCAAACCATACCAAGTTTCTTCAGTAATGATAAGAAAAAGCTCTATTTTTTATAATACTCTTAATCTCAATAAGACAGTAAAAGAATAGGATTTTGAATTATATATCTTAAACTTAGTTCTTTTTAAAATTTTCACAAACACTGCAAAGACATTAAAAAAGAAAAAAAGGCAAATATCAGGAGTGGAGGGAGTCCAAATCACAAAATTAGATGTGTTGGTTTCCTTATTCCTTTGATTCTTTGATGCTTTGGTGTTTGTTACCTACTCCATGATGATCAGTCTGTAGTTTACTTGTTGTTTGGTTGGACCCCAGGATTTTTCTGATTGCCTTGGGATTTTAGAATTGTTTCTTTCTGTATCTCCAAGTATCATTTTTCTGTTCTTTCAACAGAAAATTGGAGAGAAAAGCCTCAGTGTAAGAGAGGCGAGAAATATTATTCAAATGAGTTTCTGGAGGTCTTCATGCTTATCTTATTTTCATTCCCTTCAAAGAATGTGTGTTAAGTTGAATTCTGACCAACTAGAGGGTTGTTACTATGCTGAGCTGACCTGAAGTAGTAACTAATAGCCCAATTGATCTGGACTCAATGTCCCCAAAAAGCGACATTATCTCAGATGATTTTTCAAAGCTGCAAACATCATCTACATTCTCCCCCTTTTCAAAACAGATTTGATTTTTCTAATTTTCAGTCCATATTCAAAAATGCAACAATGTGATCTCTTGCATAGTGGGTTAAGTATATTTTTATTTTAATGCTTTTATCCATTTAAAAATAAATGAAATCTAATATGAGCATTCTGAAAGGCTGTGTTTTGGTTGACCTATTAACTTTGACACAATTGCAGTCTTGGATTCAAATATCTCTAGTCAGATGGTTGAATTTGCTGACAGCATTGTTGAGTTTTAATCACTTGTAGCTTTAATAATTTGTAGCTAAGACCAAGGTGGGAGGTTTACTGAAATGAAACCTGTCAAAAAGAGAGGAGAAACCACCTTTAATTGATTGGTCCAGTACATCTGGCAAGGTAATTGTTTTAAAACAAAATGTTGAAGTGTCTTCATCTTGGTTTCTCCAACTTAAAGCAAATGTGAAGATGATTGATGTTGAAGGGGGGAATGTATGAACTGAGAAGTTCAGATGAAACTAGACAACTAAACAGTTTGCAGTAGTGTTATCTTTTTAATCCCCAGGCAAAACAGCAATTAAATCTTCGAACCCACATGGCCGATGAATGCAAAAATGAATATGCTGCACAACTGCAGAACTTCAATAGTGAACAACAAAAGCATTTCCAGTTCATCATGCCTCAGATTTTTAAGGTAATTCAGTTTCCTTCCATGCTTTCCTGGATTGTTTGGAATCGGGAGGCCAATCAATGCAGATTGCAAGTGTCTGTAACCCCTATCTTCTGTGTTGTGACTTGAAGATCCTAAAAATGGGAGAAAATTAACATGTTGTTTATTTTGAATGTATAAATTTTTATATTCCGTTTTAGTGGTGACTTACATTACCACTGAATTTTAAAATCATTTTGAAATAATCTAAGTAGGGGTGGCGAAGTAGCTGCAATGCTGCACTTCTGTCACCTTGTCTATTCTGAATCTTGGACTCAATTGATGGTCCTACTCAGGCTCGTCTTGGAGAAATTATTTGTTTGCTTGATTCCATTTTGTAATTGTCCCTGAATTCAACTTTTCCGAGCTATAGTAAACTTGTATCAGATTCGGGTTAAATGGAAGAGCTTTTGGATTTGAAGAAGGATAATCCATAAAAATGTGCGGTGGTCATTCCTACCAGTATAATCAAGATACATCTGTGAGGATGAGTTAGAGTATCATAGAATCCCTACAGTGTCGAAAGAGACCATTTGCTCCATCAAATCTGCACTCACTCCCCAAACAGCATCCGACCCAGACCCTCCCCCTACCTCCATAACCCTGTATTTGTCATGACTGATCCACCAAGCTCACACATCCCTGGACATTGAGAAATTTAGCATGGCCAATCCATTTAACTTGCACATTGTTGGATTATGGGAGGAAATCAGAGCACCTGCTGGAAACCCACACAGACACAGGGAGAATATGCAAACTCCATGCAGACAATCACCCAAGGCTGGAATTGAACCAAGGTCCCTAGCACTGAGTGGCCCCAGTGCTAATCACTGAAGCCTGAGAGTTATTTTTCTCCTCAAATTAATTCTTTCAACATGTGCTAGAAGTCCAGTTTGGCAGCTATGCCCTCAGGATCCAGACAGCTTAATCAGTGTGTTGCAACTGAGCTGTTTTTGCTGATGGACATTGAAGTCTACCCATATTCAAATTACATTTTATACTGTACAGAATTTCCCAGTTTCTTCCTTTTATCCTCCAGAGTAATGTTAATAATTTTGTCCTCATAATGCTTAAGATGTCTTTAATTACAAGTACAGATAGTTCTTCTATAACACAATGCTTGTGTTCTTGTGCAACCCTGCATTCCTGAAGAAGAGCTTATGCCCGAAACGTCGATTCTCCTGTTCCCTGGATGCTGCCTGACCTGCTGCGCTTTTCCAGCAACACATTTTCAACCCTGCATTATAGAAAAATTGCGCTTTAGAAACAGCGCTTAAAGTTTTGGCGATGTAATCGTGTTACAGCCAACACATTTTAGAAGTAGTGTCCCCAATTCGTCAATTGCTTTGTTACCGAAGCGTGCATTATAATAGAGCAACCTGGACTGTACAAGTGCAAGTTATCAACACTAATACTTTATCCAAAGAATTGTCATTTATGTCTGGAATTTGCCCATTTTAAACTTTTGTTTAAAAGAAAAGTTGTGAAATGGTTACAATCTATCCTAAATGAGAACTTAATTTTACAGAATCTGCAAGACATGGATGAGCGAAGAATTGTCAAATTAAGTGAGTGTTACAGAGGATTTGCAGAAGCTGAGCGTAGAGTTGTTCCAATTATCAATAAATGTTTAGAGGGAATGATCAGCGCTGCAAAGTCTGTGGATGATCGCAAAGTAAGTATAGTTGAGAGCTATAATGAAAAAGCACACAAAATACTTATGTAATTTCAATGTCAGTAAGTTGGATTGTTGAGAAGTTGAACCTGGAGTGGCTAATCTTCCAGGTGGCAGGACTTTTGTGGGAGGGCACTGTTGAGTTTTTTGAGTGGGGAGGTGAGGTGGTGAAGAGGAAACCTAGCAAAAGAAAAACAGAAATTCAATGTTAAATGTTCCATTTCAGTACTGTTACTTATTACAAATTGTGTGTTTGGCAGATGATTGCTGTGTGGACAGCAAGGTTCATAGAATTTGACTTTTAAATTAATTTTATTTGTGCTGTCTCAATCAGATATGACTTTTTTCTTTGATTTGGTAATAAAGGAATAAAATGTACTTAATGATTAAAGGATCATAATCTTAAGAGCTTGAAGTGGATTTTAATTGTTTGATGTAATTAAATTTTGAAAAGAGGCTTTAATCAAACGTTTGTTCTATTATGTATCGTTTTTAAAATCTAACCAGTTGTGATTTGTGTTAAATCTGGATTTTTTTTTTGTCTCCTTTGCAAGTCAAAAATTTAAAACTCAGTTGTTTAACAAAGAAATATTGAAAAGTGTTGCATATGTTGTGTTACTCCCTAAGGTGCTGGTGGTAACTCCCTCATTGGGTCAGTTATATTCTAAGTCTTCTTATCAGGTCAGCTGTAGGAGTGCTTTAAAGTCCTGGACATTTCTCCATTTAATCATTAATGTCAGGGTATATGTGGTTATTGTGTGAAGATGGGGTTAAGATTGGGATTGGCTGTGACAGCCTCGTGGTTGAAAAGGCCTTCATACTTCAAGCTTATGCTTGAAGACTGACAATTTGAGAGTGGTGTCGATGGGATAGTCTCCCAGCAGGATTCAATGTCTTCAAGAATGAACAAAGTTAGTAAAAGAAGAAAATAACTGTGTGCTATTGAAAATACACTTAATATTAACTTTTTTTTTCTTATTAGGACTCTCTGATAGTAGTGGAATCCTTTAAATCAGGTTTTGAACCTCCTGGAGACTTTCCATTTGAAGACTTCAGCCAGAATATTTATAGGACAGTGTCTGATGGCAGTCTGAGTGCGCAAAGACAAGAGATGAGGGGGGACCAGAAGTACACAATAGGAAAAAGCAAAGGAAAACTTTGGCCTTTTGGCAAGAAAAGCAAGGTAATGTTGAGTTTCTCTTTACTTTATCGAACAAGCAGTTTGTAAGAAAAAGTTGTCCAATAGATATTAACTCCATCTCTCTTTCTAGTAATTATCTGAAGCTGAACTAGATTATTCACAACATTGGTGTCATATGAGATGAGCTTCTGACCTTTTTTTGGTTTTTACCAGATGTTGGTTATTTGTTCAAGGGATGTGAGTGCTATTGCCTAGACCAGCATTTACTGCCCACCCCTCACTGACCTGCAAAAAGCTGATGGTGAGCTTCCTCCTTAAACTGCTGCAGTCCTTGAAACATGACTGAGACTGTTTACTTCTATCTTTTTAACATTGCTTAACCACTCTTGCTCCAGAACATCTGCTTCAGTGTCATCCACACTTAAGTATGACTAATCATACTTGAGATCATCTAGAATTCTGAGGGCGGCACGGTGGCACAGTGGTTAGCACTGCTGCCTCACAGCGCCTGAGACCCGGGTTCAATTCCCACCTCAGGCGACTGACTGTGTGGAGTTTGCACGTTCTCCCTGTGTCTGCGTGGGTTTCCTCCGGGTGCTCCAGTTTCCTCCCACAGTCCAAAGATGTGCAGGTCAGGTGAATTGGCCATGTAGTGTTAGATAAGGGGTAAATGTAGGGGCATGGGTGGGTTGCGCTTCGGCGGGTTGGTGTGGATTTGTTGGGCCGAAGGGCCTGTTTCCACGCTGTAATGTAATCTAATCTAATCTAATTCCCTCTACTGTTGGTCCTTACTTGCATTGAGTGCCATTCACCCATAACTTTATGCTTTTTGCAGACCCACGCTGGCTTCTTTTTAAGCAATGTTGCATTTTTAAAATTCTCGCTTTGTTTTCATTCTCCTCCATGGCTTTACCACTCTCAAAGAACAAATGGAACAAAGTGCAAAGACAATTACAGCACAGGAACAGGCCCTTCAGCCCTGCAAGCCTGCGCTGATCCAGATCCTCTATCTAAACCTGCCGCCTATTGTCTAAAGATCTGTATCCCTCTGTTCCCCGCTCATTCATGTATCTGTCTAGATCTCTCTTATTTCTCCCCATCTCTAATCTCTTTCTTCTGAAAAACCTTCAGGATGCCTGTGCTTACCTCATTTTTAAGCTTTTCTGATTTTAATTGCTCCACCATTGGTGATCATGACTTGAATTGCTTAGCCTCTAAGTTCTGGAATTTCCTCTCAAGTTCTCTTTCTCTCCATTGAGCCACTTCATAAAACTTGTCTCTCTAAGTAATTTTTTGACTAGTCTTAAGCGTTGTGTCAAATGATATAATTAAGCGTTTTGCTAAATCATTTCAGAGGGCCATCAGCCAGGTTGCCATAGGACTGTGGACCAGACTAGGTTTGGATGATAAAACAAGGCAATGCCCTGGTCACTTTACTGATCCCAGCTTTTATGTGCAGAATTTTGAAGTTATGGAGTTGTGTATACATTTCTTGGATAAATAATTCAGACCTCTGGAACACTAGACAAAAGCTACTGCACAAAATTTCTCATTCCACCACACACACAGTTTTGTTGGATGTGTTTGTAATTCATTGGGAGAGAGTGAGGACTGCAGATGCTATAGAGTCAGAGTTGACAAATGTGGCACTGGAAAAGCACAGCAGGTTAGGCAGCATCCGAAGAGCAGGAAATTCAACGTTTCAGGCATAAGATCTTCATCAGGAAAGGGCTAATGCCTGAAACGTCAACTTTCCTGCTCCGCGGATGCTGCCTGACCTGCTGTGCTTTTTCCAGTGTCACACTTGTGGACTCTGGAAATTGATTTGAGAAATGGGAGGCAGATTTGGAAATGCTCTGATTAGTTGGATGGCACATATAATGCTCCTTACAAATCTATTTTGAGGCCTTAGCCTTTCAATATGTATGTATTAATGATTTGAATTAAGAATTAGAGAGTTGGGATTCTGCTTGCTGATGACATTAAGTTTTCTGGCAAAGCAAGGCATGTTGATTGGAGCAAGAAATTAAAAAGGCATATTGACAAATTGATTGAGTGGGTAATGTCTAAGGCTGATAGCCTTTGATGTGAGCAAGTGTGAGGTTGTTCACCATAGTTTAGATTTGAGAAAGAAAATAAGAGCATGCTCTTAAGAAATGAGGAGCTGTGAATGATATGAGTAATCCCCAAGCAAGGTTCACCACTCCTTATCCAACAGTTTAATAATGTAAGGAATCTAGTCTAGAACCATAACAAATTGGCTCACCTTAGTTATTCATGTGCCCTCCTTATTAGATTGCATAAAGATTAATTTTGAAGTTCTCATGTGGATACCGTTCTTCCAGATGCAAATGAATTTATATTTTAAAAGGTGCCAATTTAAGCAGCTTTCTTGAATTAACAAGAAGTGAGTTTATTGATTACTAAATACACCAAGATAAAGAAATACAGCACACACAGATTAGTTCCAGTAAGATGGTGGCAGAGTGGGACATTCAAGCCGGAGCTCCTTTGCTCTGCCCATTCTTTTTCTTCTTCTTCTCTTTATTCTCCCTCTCTCCTCCTTTCTCTCCCTTCTTTGGGCCCCGGCCTCCGGAATGGATGCCAGTAGTTCAGTGCGGAGCAGGGACATTGGTGACCAGTTGCCCAGTGCAGCGCATGGTGGCAGCCAGTGGTCAGACCTATGCACTGGTCTGCCATGGAGAGCCCCTGCGCAGAGACTGAGGTTTGTCTTTTTACCTTTGCTTCTTGATTTTCTGACCTATGGTTTTCCCACGTATAGCTGTAATGTCACTTTATTTTTCTTTTCACTATTCTGAAACTAAGGATTATACCTTTTTTTAATCAAAGATGGCGCTATAAATTGCGATTTATAACTTTTCACTGTTCTCATTTGAGTACGTGACAATAAAGCTAATTCAATTAGAAATACGAGGTGAGTCCAAAAATATAAAGTTTAGAAAAGGCTGATCAGTCTCTGATTTGTTTCTGAAGAGTGGAGAGTTGAATGTTATGGCTGTTGGGAGTGGGTGCTACTGGTAGCGTTGACATTCAGTTGATGTTGAACAATTCATTTTGAGATGCTTGTTTTTGCAGTTTGATTTTAAACTTGATTTTTGGTCCTGATTCTTCTTGACAAATGCTTCTGGCTACCTGGCTTCTGGACTCAGTAAGGAAGTTCTTTTGTTATTTTGTTTCCTTGCAACTAGCTTGCAACACTGAGAATTTTATGGTTCTCCTTTCTTTATCTTCATTGCAGAGATGTTAAGTGATGGTTCTCTAAACTGTGACCTTTATAGTATGCTAGTTCACTCACTAGGACATCAGGCCACTACTGCACATAGATAGTGTTGCTGTTAGTTTTCAAACCCCATTTTTGAATGTTCCAAAGCATGCAAATTATAGTCATAGAGTCATAGAGATGTACAGCATGGAAACAGACCGTTTGGTCCAACCCGTCCATGCCGACCAGATATCCCAACCCAATCTCGTCTCACTTGCCATCACCCAGAAGGCTGTGGCTTTTTACTTGAGAGATAGAGTTAGTCAGCACCCTCGTTATCTCTTTCTGCAACTTTTATCTCTCTCTTTGAAGTTTCCCTGACACTCTACAGATGCAACATTCCACTGGCCCCATTCAGGACATTGCCAGATAATGGCTGAATATACATTTGCAGTCATTTTCTTTGTATAATTTTTAAAAAAAAAACACATTTTGTCGTTAAAAGTAAACAATGTTCTACATATGCCAGGTTCTGACCTATCATAAGAAGCAAAATGAATTAAATATCCATATTTATCCCCTCACATTTATTAAATTAAACTCAGTCTGCCACTTCTCAGTCCATTGGCCCATCTGATCAAGATCCTGTTGTAATCCGAGGTAACCTTCTTTGCTGTCCACTATACCTCCAATTTTGGTGTCATCTGCAAACTTGCTAACAATACCTCTTATGCTCAAATCCAAATCATTTATATAAATGATGAAAAGTAGTGGACCCAGCACCAATCCTTGTGGCACTCCACTGGTGATTGTTTGTTCTCCATGAAGTACAAACATTTGATTAATTATGCTGCAATGTTTTTCATAAAAGTAATAAATGTAAATCTCACAAATAAATCGCTTTATTTACTGTTAATTGTGTGTATTCCTGCAATTGATGATTCACTATTGGAGCATTCTATTTTCTTCTTTGCTAAGACTAATAATTGTTTCACCATGTAAATTGATTTTATCTATACTTGACTGAACTTTTCTTTTCCACTGTAGATATTCCTATTAATTAAGCGTTAACTGTTTTTGATTTCCTTGCGATGTTCCATATTTTTAGATCTTTGCACTCATCTATATAATATAGCACAATATTGCATTATTAACCTATTTTGGATGACTGTTACAGGAAAATGCATAGGTAGAAAAGTTACTTTATACCTTTAGATTTAGAAGTGTATAACACTTTTGTGGTCTCTTTATTTCTCCTTTTATTTGATTAAAATGTAGTTGGTCGTAAAATCCTGTTATTTTTGTATTCTGTCTTTCTTGTCACTATAGTCAGCTGAACTGAGGTGTGTATATTGACAAACCACAAAACAGATTAGACGATGGGCACTGTTCATTCCACATTGCCTAACCAGTCTTTTAAACTTTTGAATGTCTGGCACATTTTATTGCATGTAACCTTTTAAGCAAAATCTAAATTAATACAATTTGAGAAAACCCATAACTTCTTTTTTGGCCCTTCTCCATTTTGACTTCATTTTCCTTAAGTTTGTAGTTCATTTCCTTTTCTTGTTTTGTTAGCTGCTATTCCCTCCCCTCTCCCCCACCACTTCTTGCTCATCCTTTGATCCATATGGGCTTCAGACTCCCAGGTTTTCCAGGGATCCACTGTCTTACTGTATGAATGAATTAAAGACAGTGAAACCCAGAATTCCTTCTTTCAAGAATTTCAAAAGAGGGGTAAGTTGGTTTACTTTGAACGCGCATTTTGCAGCTGTTTGGATTGCAGCATGTGGCTGATAGATGTGCAGATTTCTACAAGGGCTTCCATGGTTAGTTTGACAGGTAAATGGAAGTGGTATGGCTTCAAATCACCAGTGGTCAGTGTATATCCCCTAACTACTGTGCCAGTGTTAGATGTTACTGGTCTCGAAATAAGTTCTTGAAGCTTGGATAGAATTATGACCCTTTAGCCTCAAATTTTAGCTGCTTTAGTTTGCAAGAATGATAGTTTAATTTTCACTGATAACCATAAAAGCCCTTTTATCTTAATGAGTGGCTGCTTTCAAATATAAAAGTGAGTGTGGGTGTTTCTACTGTCATTTTGTATTTTGCATCATTGTATCTAATGAAATAATGAAGTTGCATGATGTGTACAGGGGGTATTTGGCACTAGAATGGTTCACAATATTCTTTCCTGACCGGTAAACGCAGATGGAGAATAGAATAACATTTTTTTAAAAACCGGCATTTATGTTATTTGCTACACGTTTACACGTAATATGCCTTACTCTAGCTCTCAACGAGTGTGATAAATGAAAGCAGAGATTTTTGACTCGCACATTTTCCTGTTCTGTTGGAAAGAAATAGCATTAAAGTCAGCAAAATTCATAGCTCAATATCTTGGCCTTCACCTGCTGGGTACAGCCAATTAAAATGAGTGATAGATGAGTTTTTTTTTGTCTATGTACTTCCAATTCTGTAGCAGTCTAAAAGGATATATGTGTCTGATCATTTCAGGTAAGAGATCATTTGTTATCAGAGATAGTGATGTTGTTCCTTTTATAAAGAACTGCAGCACAGAAATAGGTATTCAAACCAGTAGGTCCATGTTAGTTCTAGTTATTCTTTATTGGCTGATATTACAATTGTGAAACATCCCTCCTGTATCTTTTTTGTTTTACCATGATTAGTTGGTTAGCGTGCCTTCACCGAAAATAAATTAGAATTAATAGAAGAACCTTGTTTTATTTTGATGGCTAAATGGTAAGAGGCTGCATATTGAAAATTTGCATGTGATTTTGAATGTGTAGTGCTGAAATTTGTAACATTTTTAAGTTGCAGCATCCCTTTCCAAATGAAATGGACAATATTCCTATCCATAGGAAATAACATGCACAGAATTTCGGAATCTGTATTTCGGTTGAAATGTCTTTCTCTTCATCTGGTTTACGCTAATTGAGTAAAGAATTATGTAATAAAAGAAAAAAACATGTCTATATAGCACCTTCCATGATCTTCAGTGCCCTTTAATAGTTAGCTAATAGAATATTTTAGCAGTGTTGTCACAGTTAGAGAAAACATGGAGATAACAGTAGGGTCCTGTAAATGGTGATGGCCAGATTTTATTTCCATTATATTGGCTGGGGGAAAAATATTAAGCAGAACTGATAATGGAAACAAGCACAGCTTGCACCTGCACTTAAATGATGCTTTCAACTTTGAGAGTAACTCAGGTTGGTCACTTTGCAAAACAAGTTGTTTTCAGATTTTAAGTGCTTAACATGTTAAGCTAACCATAAGCTGAAGTAGAGTTTCCATCTTGGATGCTGTCAAAAATCTGTGTTCAAATTGCATTGCTTTTCTGATGTTGGTTCAAGTTTCTGCCTCAAATAAATTGCAAAACTACAGATTTTCAAGTGTAATTGGGCAATGTAATAAAATTTGTTCTTTTTTCTCTAATTAAAATAATTTCACTTAAGAATGATAGTCTGATGCAGTTTCATTAATAAAATTGATAATGAGGAACAAAAATAGGGCATTTTAGTTAAGTGTGGAGAGTATGGTGTTGGAAAAGCACAGCAGGTGAGACAGCATCTGAGGAGTAGGAGGATCAACGTTTCTGGCAAAAGCCCTTCATCATTCATTTTCAGCACCACACATTCGACTCTAATCTCCAGCATCTACTTTTGCCCATTTTTGCTAAGTATCTAGTCCTCTATTATATAGACTCTAATTCTAAATAAATGACAATTGCTTGAGAAAGCTATAAGCCATTGGTAAACACTGTGTATATTAAATATTTTAAAAACTTCTCAAACATACTTGTGTTTTTTTGTTGTTGTTAAGTAGATAAACAAGCTTAACTTTGAAGAGCAGTTAGGTGCTATCTTGTATGTGGTAATTGATTAGCACATTGTGAATGGCTATCTGTCTCTGCTTGTGATTCCCCTTCTAAATCACCATTTCCCTTTTTTTAAAAAAAAAAGCCCCCTGTAAACTATCATCAATGAATCAAGACATTTTCTTTTCTGAGAGCACTTGAGATTTTCTCCAAGGACTATGTATTGTTTTTATTCTCTCTCTAACTTGTGTTATTAGTCAGGCAGCAACAACACCTTTCTGTACATGTGTTGACAATTAGGGGATTTTGGCTTACACAAAAACAGAATTAGAAGAATTGATTAACATCCTCAGCAATTATTAACAAACACATAGAGTGCTGCAGAAATTCAGGTCTAGAAGCATCTGTGAAGCAAGAAACAAAGTTAACATTTTGAGTTTGGTATGGCTTCTTCAGATTGGGTTGTGGATGTCATTGATTGTCACTTATTGCCCATCCCCAATTGCCCTCACCTCCACCATCCCATGCCTCTCCTCCAAAATATTAATCTTGTCTGCCCTCTGTTCTCCTTATTCACACACTCAGGGCACCTCTTGACTGACAAAGGACCAATCCCCTGACTTACTATAGCCTCTTTGACTGTTCAGTGCTTCCCAAATACACCAAGGTGCCACTCTGCTCCCAAATATGTCGTTTGCCAGTTTATCTGTCTATATTACATCAGCACTATATTGTAAGGTATTGTGAGGTCCAAACTGCAGTAGAATGAACTGTATTAGAAGTGAATCCCAAGTATGCTTTGTTGAGGTGAAGTTGGTACTTTGCCAATGCAGGCAGTCACTGCCTGTGGAGTGTGCCCTGAGATTTTGGGGAATAATGGTCATGATAGATTGCCAGCAATGATATTGTGGATGTTGCAGCTGCCAGATACTTGCTCTAACTGCAGAAAACTGTTTCTGCTAAGTTTCTCTCCACTATCTGGGAAAACACCAGCGTAGTGACGTTGCCATTACATCCTGCCGCCCCTGAAAATTTATTATTAAAGTAGCTGAAGGTGGTTACGCCTTGGCATTAAGACACTGTTCTGGTTGTTTTTAATCAGCCTGTTCAGAAATGTTGACACAAATGTTGTTGGGTCATTATTACTGCACCGCAAGACCTGTCCTTCATTGTTCTATGTGGTTGAGATAATAGGCTGCAACCAGCTACACTTTGTGAATTATGTGACTTCAATTAGTGGAAATTTTTTCCCCGTTTATACAACTGATTTTACTCATATGTGAGACATGACATGACACCAAATATCAGTTACAGCACCGTGCTGCCCTGTATCCACAGGATTAAGGTGGGAGTCCACTTCCTAATCCAAAGGAGCAGATGTCCTGAATATTATTTTGGCTACAATCTGCTAATTTGCTACTTAGCATTTTAATTTTGAGGCGAAACTTGAAATTACACAGGGATGCAGCAACTTGAATGTAGTTGATGCTGTTTATACACAAGTATTGTGATTGATGTAAGTGTAGAACATTTGTAATGATTACTTTCTCTTTTCATATGAACTATGAAGCTTTCAATAAAGCTGGTAAGCGTGACTTTCAACCAAAGGTTTCTTTAACATTCTTTTTGTGAAGGTGTGTGTGGTTGAATTGTCTAATCTACTTTTAAGAAGCTTATACCTGAAAATCTCAGCTTTATTTATTAATCTATGTCAATTGCTGGAAGTCTGTTAGTTGAGTTGTCTTGCTTCCCTTACTTTAAAGACTTAATAGTATTCATTTTCAGTAATAGTTATTTGATGGTTTGGCAGCAAGCTGAAAATTTACTGCAGTGTTCTTCATCTCAATCCCATTCCAAGCATGTGAAAAGAGCTGACGCATTTTGTTGGTATTGGGCTATTGCTGTGTGTGTTTACATGTAACCAGTCTTTTAAGATGCATTTTCATTCTGTTCCCAACTGGTCATCCTAATCCCTTCACCCATCACATCATTAAACCCCTTTGGCAGTAAGCCTGAGCTTTGGTATTTTTCTTGGTCTCCTTTGTTATTCCTTCTCTCACTCTTCCCATTCTTTCAGGATAGAAAGGACTTTCCTAAATGTGAAATGGTATCCAGCATCCTGACCTTGAACTGTAGATACTCTGAATAAAAATAATCTGGCGTAAATGACAGTTATAGGAGTCAAATGCATATCATTTATCACTGGGAGTCAAGTCTGTTGTCCAGATTGATATGCAGTCATGGTTGAGAGACTTCTGCACGGCTCCTAAAGTTTTCTGTTTTACTGTTCTATTTAAAAATTTGTACATTTATTTTTTGATCATTAGTCAAAAGTAATTTTGTCCTTCGTTGCCTCCTTTTCCTTCAACTGTGACTAAAGTTGGAATCATAGAATTTTACAGAAGAGACAATTTGTCCCATCATATCTGTACCAGCTCCTGAAAGAGCTACTCAGCTATTCAGTTATCAGTGTTCTGCTACCTTCAGCTTATTTTTGGTTTCTATTGTCCCCTTTCCAACCTGTTCTATTTCAAATCCTTGGTAGCTTTTGAGCACATTGAAAGATGCATCATTAACTTGTGTGTATTGCGTTACTATTACTAATCGACAGTGTTGACACATAGAATATATGTCTTTTGCTTTTCTCTAACATTCTTTTGTACTAGTATACACACAGTTTATTCATGATTTACAATGCAATGCTGCTATGCTAAAATGAATAGATAAAGTGGGCATGAAATACTTGTTTTAAGACTGAGCTAAGTCTTAATAGATAAAAAATATCTAATGGTATCAACAAATTTTAAAAATCCTGTTCTCAAGAAGCATGTCCACAACACAGCAGTGATTGCACTGAAATATTTTGGAAATGTATGTGTGTCATAATAAATGTTACCTTCAACTTGTCTAGTGTGTATGATACTCTTCATTAGGACATCTGATCTGTTGTGGCAAGTGATCTGTTATTGAGCCATGGTTCAAATTTTCATTACCTATGGAGTTTTTAGGAAAATTATAGTACTCTAGCAGAAAATGTTGAGTAGGAATTTTGCTGTAAGTTTATCGTGCTGCATCAAATCAGTTGACCTAAGAATCATGTCAATCTGTAACTGTAAAGTTGGATTTAGCTTTGCATTGGATGTCACTGCTTTTGTATGTATACAAGGCAATTCTGCACAGTGGTACGGAATTAGTGTTAAGCACATAGTAGCCATTAGTTTCATTTTTGTTATAGGGAACTGTGTCAGAAGACTTTAGTCATCTGCCACCAGAACAGAGGCGCAAGAAACTGCAACAAAGGATTGATGAACTTAACAAGGAATTGCAGAAAGAAATGGATCAAAGGTCTGTGGTTCGCTACATCACACTTAGCTGTGAAGTGTTATGGTATTAAGCATTATAAATCCTTTGTATAATTCAGAATAAGTCTGCGTTTACTCATGGACACTGTAGTCAGACAAACCACAGAAAAACATCAATGCAATAGGAATGAGGTTAACTGACTTCTTATTTTGGTCGGTAATGTACTGTCAAAACTGGCGGATGAAGTAGTAGATGTACTCTTTCACTTACTGATTTAAACTTGAAAGTAAACATAACCATGCCATAGTAATTTTGCATAGGTCTGACTATTGGGACCGACAGTGACCACTTCAAGTGGCAGGAGCCTTAATGTTTATTTAAGAATATATGGCAAGAACCAAGAAATTACTAGCTTAGGATGTCATTATTGATGATATTTGTTTAAAAAATGAATTATATTTACTTTGTTAGGAGTACAAAAGGCTTAAGTAGGGCGTATAAGCTTCAGGGTTGGCTGGTAAGTAAAACTATAGAACTAGGTCATAATGACCTCATTGTCGCACATTTACCTGAGTATTTGTTTAGGTGGTATCCACATGAGCAACATTTTGTATCCTAAGGTTGAATTCACTGCTCTGAACCAAAAGGCAGAAGAACCTAATTTCTGTAATAGTTACTACTGGAAGGTTGACCGTTGAAAATTGGGTTAGGGTTGGTGATAAATGATGACCTGTATTACTAAATAGCTTGCTGATAGTTTCATACATGAAAGATGACCATGCAACATATCCTTGTTCACACACAAACCTTTCCTCCGAAAAAAGTGTGTTGGAGATCTCTAATCCCTGCTGCATTTCCCTAGCACCATCCTGAACAATCAAAGTTGACTTGCCTGGTTTGAAGTTAATCAGTTCATTAAGGCAGTGCCTGTTGCACCTCTATACCTGAGCGCAACCACTCAACCCCCTCTTCACGTGCTATATAAATTGTTCTTTTCTTTCTAATGTTATTTTCCTTGTTTTTCAATAATGATGAGCGCAAGATGAAAAATTTTTACTTCATATGTGTTTCTTTTTCGCAACATTTCAAGTTCTGTGCCAATAAGCAATTATTTTAAATTTTGTTTCAGAAATTGCCGTAGTGCCCCCTAGAGTGCAAAACCTTATCCATCACAACAGCATTCACTGATCTTTTAAATCTTCCTCTCCTCAACCTATCCAATGCTGAGTAGAGAAAGCAATCCAAAGACCACCAGCCTTTGTAACATTGTTTTTCAGTTTAGGGCTTAAATCTTTAAACGTCCTTAATCTTAACATATACTTCAATTCAAGCAATTGGTTCTAACAGGTGTGAGAGGAAAATTTTCCAGAACTAGTGTAGGGAGGCTTCAAAATATATATTTTAATAACTTCCTCAACTTATATTTTTTGAGGTAACCAGGGTAAAGAGTGCATTTATTGTATTATTACTTGTGGATTTTAGCTCTGCTTTTAATAAGATCTCACATGATTGCCTTGCCATGAAATTAAAAACCCATAGTATCCAAGGAGGACTGGCAAGTTGGATCCACTCTTGGTTTAAGGCTGTTTGCTTTGGAGTTCTGCAGTGTTCAATACTAAGTCCCTTGCTTTTTTGTAGTTTGCCAATGATTTATTCTTAAATGTAGTGAATGTGCTTAAATGATTTGCAGATGATACAATTGGCAATGAAGAAGAAAGCTGTAGATTACAGGAAAGTATGAATGAGTAAATCAGGTGAGCAGAACAGTGTCAAATGGAATACAGTTGGAAGTGGAAGTGTGTGAGGTGTGAGATGATGATCCTTAACTCCACTTTCCTGCCTTTTCCCAATAAACCATGATTTCCTTACTGATTAAGCATTTATCACAACTTTGAATATACTTCATGGCCCATCCTCTGTGGTGAAGAATTCCTCAAATTTAGTACCCTCAGAAATTCCTCTGCATCTCTGACTTAAATACTTGACTCCTTGTTCTGAGATTAACCTCTCTTGTCCTCAATAGTCTATAACTTTAAATATGAGCAGTTATGAGGGCATGAAAGCAGAACTTAAGTAAATTAGCAAATTAGATTAATGGATAGGGCAATAGAGATGGCAGACACACGGTAATATTTCAGAACATACAGAATGGATACATTAATGTAAGAAAAAAATCCAGGTGAAAGACCTTTTTTGTCAAGTAGAAATGTTAAGAATAGTATCAAACTAGAGTAAAAAGCTATAATTGCTCAAAGGCAGCTTGCAGTTCAGAAGTTTAAACATAATATAAACAACACAACAAGGAATGATGAACAAAACTACGAAGAGGAAAAAGTTGGAGCATGAGAGAGCGAGCTCACCAGAAACACAAACAAGGTGAGCATTGATTTCATAGAGAGTGAAACTGGACAATTAATGATGGAAAATAAGGAAATGACAGATGAATTGAATTTGTTTTTGTCACTCTTCACTATAGAGGATATAATTAACATTCCAGAAGCAGTTTTGAATCAGGAAATGGAAGAGAGGGAGAAACTCTGGAATATCACCATCACGAGAGAAGTGGTGATGAATACATTTTGAAGCTATAGACTGACGAGTGCCCAAATCCTGATATCTTAAAAGAAGCAGCTAGTGAGATAGTTGATGTTTTGGTTTTAATTTTCTAAAACTCCATTGATTTGTAGATAGTCTCATTAGATGGGAAGAAAACAAGTGTAACTCACTTGTTCAATAAGGAAGGTTTACGTATCGCAAGGAACTACAGACTGAGTATTTTAACATTTGCTGTCTTTAATAATAATTTCTAACATTTTCCCTATATATTCAATACATAATTTCAGTTGCATGACACTGTAATCTTTTGCTATAAATTCTGTCTTAGGATCCTCTTCCAAAGCTACATGATGAAAGCTACTGATCCGAAAGCTAGTTCTTCCAAATAAACTTGTTGGACTATAACCTGGTGTTATGTGATTTTTAACTTTGTCCACTCCAGTCCAACACCAGCACCGCCACATCATCATTTAAACAGGGCAATAATAAGACCGTATTTGGAGCACTGCATAGTTTTAGGCAAGGAAGTATGTAAATCAATGGAGGCAGTTCAGGGAAGTTTTTCTTGATTTAATGCTTGGAATCGGTGGGTTGTCTTGAGGTTAAATTGAATGATCCAAGATTGTATTCACTAGAGTTTGGGAGAGTAAGAAGCAACTTGGTTGAAATGTTCTGAATTGTGTTTCCTCTAATTTGTTTTCTATTGCAAGACCTCCAAGAGCTGAAGCCAGGCACCAATGCATTAGTATGCTGGTGTGCATCTGCGCAACTGTGAAGCTTGGAGAAAATGCCTATCCTGACAGCTATTGACAGAGTAAAGATGCTGTTTCCTCTTATGGGAGAATCAGAAACTAGGTGTCATTTTTTAAAAATTAAAGGCTAGGTGAAATTCTTTGAGGATCATGAGTCTTTGGAACTCTTACTGAAAAGATACTGAAAGCAGAGCCTTTGCCTATTTTTAAGACAGGGGATACAAGGTTTTTCAGTTAGACAGGAATGTGTATTTAAAGTTAAAATCCAATTATCTCGTTTTTTCTTTAATGGTGGAACAGACTCGAAGGGTTAAATGGCCTACATCTGTTCCTTGCTCATAATATAGCAATTTAAGATACTGCATTAATTTATATAATTGTACATGAAGTCATATAAGCTCCTGAAACTCATTAATTTTGCCTGGATTATAATCAGAGGATTTAATGGTAAAAATTTAAATGAAAATTAAACAGTTCAGATCTACTGATATGTCATTTATTTTATGTAAAGTGCACTAATAAGTCTGAATTTTATTTCTATTTTTTCTTAGAGATGCCTTAAACAAAATGAAAGATGTTTATGAACGAAATCCTCAGATGGGTGATTCTGGAAGCTTGCACCCAAAGATTTCAGAGACCATGTGTAACATTGACAAACTCCGTCATGAGATTCAAAAGCATGAGGTAAATTCAAAAATAATATATTTATTGCATTAAAGATGTCAGAGTTGCACATTACTCACATATTTTAAGTATTGGGTATGCTGTAAATTGTCTGACACATCTAATTTTGTTGGTTTGTAGCTGAGTACAAACATGTCAAGTCAGCGGAAAGATATTGCACGTTAGAGGATAAAGACACCAAGTCACAGGTGATTTGGTGGTGGCTTGTTTAAAAAAGACCAAAAGTTATAGATTTGATTTCTGGTCAGAACTGACCTGAGTTTGTGTTTGGAGAGCTTTCTTTAACTTCAATAACTCTAGACTAAGAAAAAAAACATGGAATGAGTCCTGTTATTGGATACTGTCCAATGGCAAATGTAAGTGTTTTGAGTGAGGGCAGAAGTATACTCTTGATTCTAATATAGATTGATATAGGTTAAGTAATCAAGCATTTACTATCCATACTCATTTTTCATTAATTTGTACTGTCAGTGTTTTTTAAAAAAAATCACACAAGTATAAGTACATTTCGGAGAAACGGGCTATCGGTTAGCGTTGGATGAATCCAACTTAACTGATTTCACCCAAAAGAATTTTCAATAGCCTTTCTACTTCAAGTGGAGGTACATCATGTCTAAGTTGTACCGTGACACTACAGAACTTGATAGACCATATGTTTCTTTTCAGTTTTCTTCACAGTTATGAAACTGATCTGTGAAACTGCATTATAAGCTGGTTGGAATGGAACTTATTTCAGAATCATTTATCACAACAAATTACAACGAAGACCGTTCCCTCCATGACTACCTGGTCAGGTCCACGCCCCCCTACAACCCACCCTCCCATCCTGGCACCTTCCCCTGCCACCGCAGGAATTGCAAAACCTGCACCCACACCACCTCCCTCACCTCCATCCAAGGCCCTAAAGGAGCCTTCCACATCCATCAAAGTTTTACCTGTACATCCACCAATATCATTTATTGTATCCGTTGCTCCCGATGCGGTCTCCTCTACATTGGGGAGACTGGACGCCTCCTAGCAGAGCGCTTTAGGGAACATCTCTGGGACACCCGCACCAATCAACTACACTGCCCTGTGGCCCAATATTTCAACTCCCCCTCCCACTCTCTGCCGAGGACATGGAGGTCCTGGGCCTCCTTCACTGCCGCTCCCTCACCACCAGACACCTGGAGGAAGAACGCCTCATCTTCCGCCTCGGAACACTTCAACCCCAGGGCATCAATGTGGACTTCAACAGTTTCCTCATTTCCCCTTCCCCCACCTCACCCTAGTTCCAAACTTCCAGCTCAGCACTGTCCCCATGACTTCTCCTACCTGCCTATCTTCTTTTCCACCTATCCACTCCACCCTCCTCCCTGACCTATCACCTTCATCCCCTCCCCCACTCACCTATTGTACTCTATGCTACTTTCTCCCCACCCCCACCCTTCTCCCACTTATCTCTCCACCCTTCAGGCTCTCGACCTGTATTCCTGATGAAGGGCTTTTGCCCGAAACGTCGATTTTACTGCTCCTTGGATGCTGCCTGAACTGCTGTGCTTTTCCAGCACCACTCTAATCTAGAGTCTGGTTTCCAGCATCTGCAGTCATTGTTTTTACCATAACAAATTACCTGTCCTAAGTTTAGACTATCAAGAACTTTTACAGTTGAACTTGAAGTACTTTTTGATGAAGGAAAAGGACAGGTTCTGGACTGGAAGGTATCCTGCATGGTGCATCCTAAAGTTCTCTTAGTTAATTGAAACTATTGTACTGTTGTATTGTTTTGTGTTTTATGACTAGTTAATTATTTTTGACTGCAATGGACAGTGTTAAAGTAAACTCTAGTGAACAGACAACATGATGATTTGATTTGACTATAACACTGATAATGCATCAACCTCTTTAAGATGTGGCTCTTTGAGGTTGAAAACAGAACATGTCCAAGAGGAGATAGACGATTAAGTGGTGGCACTGCATTTGAACGACCTGCTGAAATTAACCATCATGGAACACCTGGCAGGGAAAGGTACGCATAAAACTGCTGTAGTCGTTAAAGAAGTTGTAATTGACTTCAATCAAATGGTTTATAAGATAAATATAAAATAAATCAGCACGGAATTTAATTTCGAGTTAAAACTCCTGATTTGATTACATTGGATTTTTTGATTTTGTAATTTTTGTTTACTAATTTATAAGGATGAGCCTTTCAGTCAGTTGAAAGGACAAATCAAAAGCTGGAATCAATTTACTGCTTTAGATATGTTCAAATCAACAGAGGCTAGAAATTTATAACTGCGTCATAAATTTGCGAAATATCAAAGAACATGGGATTTAAAACCTGTAACGCAGAGGTTAATATTAGATAGATATTATGCAACTTTCAAGCAGTAAACAAGTATATTGAAAGAATCTGCCACATATGGGTGGTTATTAAAACCTCTCATCATGCTCCAGTTCACATAGTATAAATTAGATTTTAGGAATTTGTTCTCCGGTTAACCAAGGCACCCATTGCTGGCGTACTGCTCCTAAACAGTGTCAGAATATTTGCTAAAGACTGTAAATGTGATAAACCTGGCACATAGGAAGATGTTTTTGTTGGAAGTCAGTCATCTCAGGACATAGAACATGGAACAATACAGCTCAGAGCAGGCCCTTCGGCCCTCGATTTTGCACTGACCTGTGAATTAATCTAAGCCCATCCCCCTACACTATCCCATTATCATCCATGTGCTTATCCAAGGATTGTTTAAATCTCCCTAATGTGGCTGAGTTAACTACATTGGTAGGCAAGGCATTCCATGCCCTTACCACTCTCTGCGTAAAGAACCTGCCTCTGACATCTGTCTTAAATCTATCACCCCTCAATTTGTCGCCAAGCCCCCTTGTACAAGCTGACATCATCCTAGGAAAAAGACTTTGTGTCTCCCCTATCTAATCCTCTGATCATCTAGTATGTCTCTATCAAATCCCCTCTTAACCTTCTTCTTTCTAATGAAAATAGACCCAACTGTCTCAGCCTTTTCTCATAAGACCTTCCCTCCAGACCAGGCAACATCCTGGTAAGTCTCCTCTGTGCCTTTTCCAATGCTTCCACATCCTCCTTGTAATGGGGTGACCAGAACTGTAAACAATATTCCAGGTGCGCATGACATCATGGCTCCGGAACTCAATTCCTCTACCAATAAAACCGAACACACCATATTCCTTCTCAACAGCACTATCAATCTGGGTGGCAACTTTCATGGATCTATGTACATTGACTCCAACATCCCTCTGCATATCCACACTACCAAGAATCTTTCCATTGACCAGTATTCTGCCTTCCTGTTATTCTTCCCAAAGTGAATCACCTCACACTCATCTGCATTGAACTTCATTTGCCACCTCTTACCCCAATTCTGCAGTTTATCCAAGTCCCCCGACAACCTACAACATTCTTCCACACTGTCCACTACTCCACTGACTTTGGTGTGCACATCTCTGCAAGGGTTCCTCAGCGTAGTGTTTCTTGGCCTAACCATCTTCAGCTGCTTCGTTAATGACATTCCTTCCATCATAAGGTCAAAAGTTTGCCGATGATTGCACAATGTTCAGTATTATTCGCAACTCCTAATACTGAAGCAATCCATGTTCAAATGCATCCAGATCTGGACAATGTCCAGTCTTGGGCTGACAAGTGGCAAGTGACATTGGCATCACACATGCCAGACAATGACCATCTCTAATGAGGCAATGTAACCACCTCATTCAATGGTGCTTCCATCGCTGAAAACCCACTACCAATATCCTCTGGTTACTGTTGATTGGAAACTAAGCTGGTCTCACCACACAAACAATGGCTACAAGATCAGGTCAGCGGTTAGGAATACTTCAGCGAGTAGCTCACCACCTTACTTCCCCCAAAGCCTGTTCGCCATTTCAAAGATACAAGTCAGGAGTGTGGTGGAACACACTCCACATTCCTGGATGGGTGCAGCTCCAGCAATACTCAAGAAGCTAGGACAAAGCAGCCTGCTTGATTGACACCACGTCCACAAGCATCCACTCCCTCCATCACCCATGCTCAGTAGCAGCAGTGCGGACTATCTACCACAGAAATTCACCAAAGATCCTTTAGATGGCACCTTTTAAACTCACAACCACTTCCATCTAGAAGGACAAGGGCAGCATATACCCAGGAAGACCACAACTGCAAGTTACCCTACAAGCCACTTGCTGTTCTGACTGGAAATATATCACCGTTCCTTCACTGTCAATGGATCAAAATCCTGAAATTTCCTCCCTAAAGGCATTGTGGATAAACCTATAGCACCTGATTGCAGCACTTAAAGAAGGCAGTACCTTACAGAGGGCAGCTAGGATAGGCAATAAATGTTGGCCAGCCAGTAATGCCCAGGTCTCAGTGAATTTAAAAAAGAACATTTTGGAGTGTTTACTATGAAGCATCAAAACATTTATTATTAATTGGCTGCTAATTTTATTTTCTCTTGTAGCTGTTAACATTTGATTCCTTTGATGTGTTGTGGCTTTGGTAATATCAAACCTGCCTACTGTTCCTTATTTAAGAAATCGCAGCCCTGGATAACATCCAAACTTTCTGACAATGTAGTCGGCATGACATTCAAAATCCATAATAACGTTGAACCCAAAGCACAAATGGTTGAATCATACTGACCAGGAAGGTACGAGGTTTGATCCCGAAGAGGAGAGATTGAATTTATGCCAGAGCAAATTTTCATTTCTTTTTGAAATGTAGTCAATTGACTAAAGTACCAATGATGATTGGCACAAGAAGCACCATGTCAATTGCTATAACTTTTTTTAAAGTAATGCGTGAAAATTGTGAAGTTAATCCAAATAGTGCTTTCCCTGTCAAAGAGCTTTAGAAAAATAAACTATAGGTTGAAGTTGTAATTTGTTGCTAGTTTCTTGAAAAAAAATCCAGCAGTGTTTTAAGATGCGTGTCCTTGTATGAATAACTTGTTGATCTTTATGGTTCTATTTGAACTGCATTTAAAACTAGACATCTACAAGTTTCAGTATTTCATGTAAATTTCTTATTAAATAATTATTTTCTGACTTCACTACAATCAGCCCTGAAGGGAGCTACACAGATGATCCAAATCAAGAGCTGAGAGGAAACCAGAGATATCCAGACCCTCAGCGTGCACCTGAATTTGATGATGAATTTGAAGATGATGAGCCTCTTCCTGCAGTTGGTCACTGCAAAGCTCTGTATCCATTTGATGGTAAGATCTTTAATGTTTATTGAAATGCTTGTTTTAATAGAAAAGATTTAGTCGTTTATTTATTCTTTTGTTTTTATTAAATTTTCCAACACTAATCCAAGACTAGAAACATTTCAAAAACATTTTGAATTACTATAACAGATTTGTAACTTTATTTTGAATTAAAATATAGTTTACAATTAGTCACTTTATGTTGCATGAAGTACTAATTTAAGGAACAAACTTGCTAATTATTATAAATTCTAATTATACCTAAATTATTTTGTTCTCCTTCACTGATTTTGATGACAAAATAATTGAGAACTCAAAATATTCCATTAATTGGTCCAACATATGAAGTTGTAGGAAGGGGTGAAAGGGAAGTTAAAGGGTAAAGTGGAATATAATGTGGTATCCAATTTAATGATCTGGAAAATGAGCATGATATTAAGCAGGTTTTCCCCTGCAGTACAATACCATTTAAGTGTGAGCTGCTTGCTTTTTAGGAAGAAGGAATAAGCCACCCACTTTTTTGGGGAAAAAAACCTGGATGGGAAACAAGAGCAAAATAATCTAGTGGTTCAAATTACAAGAAAATAGCAATTCTGGTTAACAGACCCCTTACATTAAACCAAGCACTTGCTGTAATTTCTAGAATAGTAGAATCGTTTAGAAACTTGGTTACATGACACTTGCTACTGTGCACAGCTCAATCTCCATATTACAAAAAGGATATAGAAGCACACTAGAAGTGTGAATGCATCTTGACCTGTTGAGTATTTCGGGCATTTTTTGCCTTTTGTTTTCCTATTTTGCAGCTATAGATTTGGGTACTGATCAGGGATAGGCTTTTTTTTTTCCCCTTAAACAAAAATAAAAGTTGCTGGAAAAGCTCAGCGTGTCTGGCTGCAACTGTGCAGAGAAATCGAAGTTAATATTTTGGGTCCAGTGACCCTTCCTCAGAACTGATAGTAACTGGGAAATTGTTGGTTTATATACAGAAGATCAGCTGGCAGGAGTAAGGAGTAAATGATAGGTGGGTATAGAGCCCAATCAAAGACAAGATCAGTTGGACAAAGGAGTGGTTGGGAGGGTGAATAGCTGTTAATGGACACTGTAAGTGGCTAACAATAGGTAATGTGTAATGGCAGACTATGTGATAACAAGGCTAGGTGTGTGGGGTAGGGGCTAGGACATGGGGGAGTTCAGGCCCTAAAATGATTGAATTCTATATTGAGTCCAGAGAGCTGCAGGATCCCGAAGTGGAAAATGAGGTGCTGTTCTTCCAGCTTGCACTGAGCTTCGCTGGAACACAGCAGCAGGCCTGAGACAAGGATGTTGGCCAGGGAATACGGTGGTGTGTTGAAGTGGCAGGCAACTGGAAGCTCTGGATCATCATGTCAGACAGAACGTAGATGTTATGCTTCATTTCCCCAGTGTAGAGGAGACTAAATTGTGAGCAGCGAATGTAGTAGACTAGATTTGACAAGTGCAGGTAAAGTGCTGCATCACTTGCGAGGTATGTTTGGGCCCTTGGATACTGAGGAGGAAGGAGGTAAATGGGCAGGTGTTACATGTTTAGAGGTTGCAGAGGAAGGTGCCATGAGGCTGTTGGGCTTGAAGGAAGAGTGGATCAGGGTGTCCGTGAGGGAACAGTCCCTGCAGAAGGCAGTCAAGGGAAGGGAGGGAATATGTGTCTGGCGGTGGCATCTCACTGGAGGTGGTAGAAATGGCAGTTGATGATCTTCTGGATGTGGATGCTGGTGGGATAGTTGGTAAGGACAAGGAGAACCCTACTGCTGTTGTGGGAGGGAAGAGAGGGGGTGTGTGCAAAAGTGCAAGAGACGTGAGGGCCCTGTCGACAATGGTGCTGGGGAATCCTCAGTTGAGGAAGAAGGTGGACATTTTGGAGGCTCTCTTGTTGAAGTTGGCCTCATAGGAACATATGCGATGGCGACGGAGAAACTGGGAGAACGGAATGGAGTCTTTATAGGAAACTGAGTGCAGAAATGTCTGGTTCAGATAGATATGGGAGTCGATGGGTTTATAGTGGATATTAGTGGCCAGTCCATCCCCAGAAATGGAAACAGATGTCAAGGAAGAGAAGGGAGGAGTCAGAACCTAGGTGAAAGTGAGGGCAGTGTGAGAATTGGAAGTGAAATTGTTGAACTTTTCCAATTCTGGACAAGAGAGGGAAGCAGCACAGATTATATCATCAATATACAGAGAAAGAATTGTGGGTGGGGGCCAGAATAGACTAGAACAGGGAATATTTCATGTATCCCACAAAGAGACCAGCATAACTGGGGTCCATGCGAGTACCCATAGCCACCCCTCTGACCTGAAGAAAATGAGAGGGGTTAAAAGAGAAGTAGTTGAGGGTGAGGACAAGCTCGGCCAAGCAGAGGAGAGTGGTGGGTAGGGACCGTTCAGGCCTTTGATCCAGGAAGAAGCAGAGAGCCCTGAGATAATCCTGGGCACACAGGAATAATGCAGAGAATGAGGTAAGACTGATAAATTAAACTGCATTTATTTCAATACAAGAGGCCTAACAGCTAATGCAGGTGAACCCAGGGCATGTTTGAGAACATGGTACTGAGATATCATAAGGGAAAGTGAAGACTGCAGATGCTGGAGTGTCAAGAGTTGAAATGTGGCACTGGAAAAGCAAGGCAGGTCAGGCAGCATCCGAGAAACAAGAGAGTCGTCGCTTCGGGCATAAGACCTTCATCAGGAATGTCTGGCTTATGCCCGAAACGTCGATTATCTTGCTTCTCGAATGCTGCCTGACCTGCTGTGTTTTTCCAGTGCCACACTTTTCGACTCCTGGGATATCTTAATGATTACAGAGATGTGGCTCTGGGATGGACAAGACTGGCAGAGATGTTCCAGGGTATAGATACTGGATAGAGGGAGAAGAGGAAGTGGCATTTTAGATTAGGGATAACATTACAGCTGTACTTAAGAAGGAAATTCCTGAGACTACATCCAGGCAAGTTATTTGGGTAGAACCAAGAAATAAGAAAAGAATGATCACCTTATTGTGATTGTACTGTAGACCCCCAATAGTCAGTGGGAAACTGAAGCAAATTTGTAAGGACACCTCAAATAGAGATGATATGCTGGAAAGCATTGTTGACCACGTGGCAGGGGAAATTGCGGTCCTTGAAATAGGAGGTCATCGGGGATGTCTTGGAGTGGAATTGCTCCTCCTGATGGGAGCAGATATGGCAGAGGAATAATAAGGCGGTAATGGTAGGAGATTTTAACTTACCAAATGTAGACTGGGGCTGCCATAGTATTAAGGGCTTTGATGGAGAAGAATTTAAGTGTGTACAAGAAAATTTTCTGATTCAGTATGTGGATGTACCAATGAGAGAAGGAGCAAACCTTGACCTCCTCTTGGGAAATAAGTCAGGGCAGGTGACTGAGGTGTCAGTAGAGGAGCACCTTAGGGCCAGTGATCATAATTCTATTAGTTTTAAAGTTGTGATAGAAAAGGATATACTGCATCTAAAAGTTCAAGTTCTAAATTGGGGGAAGACCAATTTTGGCAGTATTAGGCAAGAACTGTCAAAATCAAAAGGTTTGGCACTGGAAAAGCACAGCAGGTGAGGAGCAGGAGAGTCAACGTTTTGGGCATAAGTCCTTCATCAGGAATGTGGTGGGAGGGAAGGGGGCTGAAAGATAAAGGTTGGGTGAGGGGGAAGGTTGCTGGGAAAGTGATAAGATACAGGAGGAGAGTGATGGTGATCGGTCAGAGGGGAGGGTGCAACAGTTAGGTGGGAAGGAAGATGGACAGGTAGGGCAGTTCAAGAGGGCAGTGCCATGTTGGAAGATTGGATCTGGAATGAGGAATTTGGCAAAATCAACATTGATGTCTTGTGGTTGTAAGGTCCCAAGGTGGAAGATGAGACGTTCTTCCTCCAAGTGTTGGGTGGCTTGGATTTGGCAGTGGAGGAGGCCCAGGACTTACATGTTCTTATCGGAGTGGGAGGGGTGTTCAAATGGTCAACCACAGGGTGGTGGGGTTGTTTGGTGAGTGTTTCCCAGCGATGTTCCCTGAATCATTCTCCGAGTTGGCGTCCTGTCTCCCTAATGTTGAGGAGACCACACTAAAAGTAACAGACATAGTAGATGAGGTTTTTGAATGTGCAGGAGCATCTCTGCTGGATGTGGAAGAATCTTTTGGGGCCTTGGACGGAGGTGAGTGGGGAGGTGTGGGCTCAGGTTTTACATCTCTTGCACCATAGGGGAAGGTGCCGGGAGTAGGGGGGTGTGTTGGTGGGGGGATGTGGATCTAACAAGGGAGTTGCGGAGGGAATGGTCTCTGTGGAATGCTGATGGGGTGGGGCAGGATATATATCTCTGGTGGGGTCTGATTTTAGGTGGCGGAAATGGCAGAGGATAATGCGCTGTATCTGGAAATTAGTGGGGTGAAAGATAAGAAGCGGGGGATTCTGTCCTTGTTGCGGTTGGAGTGGTGGGGTTCAAGAGTGGAGGTGTGGAAAATAGAGGAGATGTGCTGGAGAGCATTGTTGACCACATGTCAGGGGAAATTGCAGTCCTTGAAATAGGAGGTCATTGGGGATGTCCTGGAGTGGAATTGCTCCTCCTCATGGGAGCCAATATGGCAGAGGAATTGAGACTAAGGGATCACATTTTTACAGAAGGGGGTTTTGGGAGGAGGTATAATCAAGGTAGTTTTGGGAGTCTGTGGGTTTGAAGTAAATGACCGTGTTGAGTCGGTTGCCGGAGATGGAAACGGAGAAGTCCAGCAAAGGGAGGGAGCTTTCAGAAATGGTCCAGGTGAACTTGAGGTCAGAGTGGAAGGTGTTCGTGAAGTTGATGAATTGTATAACCTCCTTGTGGGAACACGAAGTGGCGCCGATACTTTCATCAATGTAGGAGGAAAAGGTGGGGAATGGTGCCAGTGTAACTGCAGAAGATAGACTGTTCCACATATCTGACGAAGAGGCAGGCATAGCTGGGTCCATGCATTTGCCCTTGGCGATTCCTTTTGTCAGAAGGAAGTGGGACGATTTGAAGGAGAAGCTGTTGAGGGTGAGGACATGTTCCACCAATCAAATTAGTGTGTTAGTGGAGGGGTACTGGTTGGGTTGGTGGGAGAGGAAGAAGCGGCGGGCTTTAGATTAGATTAGATTACAGTGTGGAAACAGGCCCTTCGGCCCAACAAGTCCACACCGACCCTCCGAAGTGCAACCCACCCATACCCCTACATTTACCCCTTACCTAACACTACGGGCAATTTAGCATGGCCAATTCACCTAACCTGCACATCTTTGGACTGTGGGAGGAAACCGGAGCACCCG
>NC_057720.1:19210460-19215597 GCF_004010195.1 Chiloscyllium plagiosum
GTGTAGAGGGATTGGACATCCATGGTGAAGATGAGGCGTTGGGGGCTAGGGAAACGGAAGTCATGGAGGAGGTGGAAAGCGTGGGTGGTAACCCGGATGTGTGTAGAGAGATCCTGGACCAAGGGGGCAGGACTGTCTCAAGGTATGCAGAGATAAGTTTGGTAGGCCAGCAGCAGGCGGAGACGATGGACCGACTGGGGCAGTCAGGTTTGTAAATTTTGGGTAAGAAGTAGAACCGGCCGGTGCAGGGTTCCAGGATATTGAGGTTGGAGGCTGTGGATGGGAGATCTCCTGAGGTGGGATGAGGTGGTGGATGGTCTGGGAGATGATAGTCTGGTGATGGGAGGTGAGGTTGTGGTCAAGGGGGCAGTAAGAGGTGGTGTCCATGAGATGGTGCCTGGCTTCAGCGGTGTCGAGGGTAGTGCGCCATTCTACCACTGTGCCCCCCCTTGTCCACTGGTTTGATGTTGAGGTTGGGCTTTGAACAGAGGGATTGGAGAGTTGTGCTTTGTGACGGTGAGAGGAGTGGATAGGTTGAAGCAGGCAGTGTCACAGCGGCAGTTGGAGATAAATGTCGAGGGCATGTAACATGGGGCTGCATGGTGGCTCAGTGGCTAGCACTGTTGCCTCACAGCACCAGGGTTCCAGGTTCGATTCCAGCCTCGGTCGGGCGACTGTGTGGAGTTTGCACATTCTCCCCGTGTCTGCGTGGGTTTCCTCTGGGTGCTCTGGTTTCCTCCCACAGTCTAAAGATGTGCAGGCCAGGTGAATTGGCCATGCTAAATTGCCCATAGTGCTAGGTGCATTAGTCAGAGGGAAATGGGTCTGGGTGGGTTACTCTTCGGAGGGTCGGTGTGGACTGGTTGGGCTGAAGGGCCTATTTCCACACTGTAGGGAATCTAATCTAAACAGACCAGCATAGGGTGTCCAAGTGGATGGGGTTTGTTGGAGGTGGGAGTAAGGGTCCTCAGAGGGTGGGTGGGAGTCCCAATTGAAAATGTAAGCAGCGGAAGAAACGTTCCATGTTGCAATGCGTATGGAAACCGTTGATCCGGGTGTGTAGTGGGATGAAGGTGAGAACTTTACCAAGCACTGATTGCTCATCCTCAGTGAGTGGGAGATCTGGGGTGAATCGTAAAAAAGGGCTGGGCGCTAGGACCTGGTGCAGAGCTGGAGTTGGGAGTGAGGGCGGAGATTGTCTCTGGAGTAATTGTGGTCATGGTATCATCTTTGGTGGCATCACCAAAGGAAGTGACATAAACCGTAGTAGTTGGTGAGGTGGTGGGGGGGTGGGGGTTCAGGGGGCACGGAAGCATGCATTTCGTGGCTCCCGTTGGGACAGATGTGACATTGTGATGTTCGCGGTGGCTTCAGAGTCGGCTGTAGAGGCACTGTGGTCAGTGGGCTGGTGTGAGTGATATCAGTGGGGGCAGAAGTGGCACGTTTGGTGGCAACTGCAGGGACAGAAGTAACGTGATGGTCAGCCTTCAGCGATGGTGGTCCTGGTGGCGATTGCAGAGGCGGTAGATTTGGCGGTAGCTGTGGTCTTTGGGGTTGCGGGGGCAGAAGTGACATCATTTGCTCTGCCCGCCCCCCCCCCCCCCCCTTTTATCTCTGCACCCATCTCCTGCCCCACCTCCACACATTCCTGATGAAAGGCTTGTGCCCGAAATGGTGGTTCTCCTGCCCGTTGGATGCTGCCTGACCGGCTGTGCTTTTCCAGCTCCACAGTTTCCAAATCTGATCTCCAGCATCTGCAGTCCTCACTTTCTCCTAAAAACTTTCAAAAGTTCTCTGCCTTTATTCCTGATGAAGGGCTTTTGCCCGAAACGTCGATTTCGCTGCTCCTTGGATGCTGCCTGAACTGCTGTGCTCTTCCAGCACCACTAATCCAGAATCTTTATTCTAAGACTATGCCCTCTGGTGTCAGACTCTCTCATGAGAGGAAACATCCTCTCAGCATTCACCCTATCAAGCCCCTTAAGAATCTGACATGTTTCAATAAGATCATCTCTCAATCTTTTAAACTCCAGTGAATGGAATGTTAGCTTATTTAGCCTTTGCTCATAACAATCCCTCCATACCAGGGTTCGTCCTGGTGAATCTTCTCTGAACTAACTCCAATTAAACTATATCTTTCCTTAAATAAGGAAACCAAAATCTGCTCACATTACTTCAGATGTGGCCTCACCAGGACCTTATACAGATGCAGTTGTTCTTTATGTCAGCATTATGGGTGAAAACATTAACACTGTCAGCCAACTGATGAAATTCTTGTCTGCATGCAAAAAAACTACAAGCTCATGCATTGGTTTTTTTAAAGCAATGATGAAGAGTCCAGTGTCAAACAAAATCAGTTGAAACTTTATAAGCTCTGGTCAGACCACAACTACAATATTGCGTTCAGTTCTGATCAAGTAGAAAGAATGTGAATGTCCTTGAGAGAATGCAGAGGAAAATTATCAGAATGGTTCCAGAGATGACAAACTTTGGCTTCAAGAAGCTGGGGTTCTCATTGAAGCAAAAGGACATCAAGGAGATATTGGAAGGCAGATGTGTACAAGATTATAACAGATTTAGATAAGGTGGACAAAGAACAGCTGTTTCCATTAGCTATAGGTGTAAGTATAAAAGGACAAAACTTTAAAGTTCTGAGCAAGAAATGAGAAAGAACTTATTAGGTAGCAAGTGGTAATGACTGCCACGTGCTGACTACGAGGATGCTGGAAGTAGAGATAATCAATAATTTCAGAAGGAAATTGGATAGCCATTTGATGAAATAAATTAGCAGGGTTACAGAGATAGAAATAGAGGCCATAATGACTCTACATATGGTAAGGTAGATGTAGATAATCAGTTTAAATTGGTAGTGAGAATCAAAAACTAGGAATTGCAAATATAAAATACTCAATTCAGGGGTAGGGTGTAGGTTTGCTCGCTGAGCTGTAGGTTTGATATCCAGACGTTTCATTACCTGGCGAGGTAATGAAACATCTGGATATCAAACCTACAGCTCAGCGAGCAAACCTACACCCTAAACCTCAACCTGAGCTATAAACCTTCACAAACCTTGCAAAATACTCAATCCAATAATGAATTTATGAAAAAAGAAGTTTCTTCACCCACCACATGGTAATAAGATGCTACAACATAGGAGTCATTGAGGTGACTAACATATATGCATTTTAGAGGGAAGCTAGATAAGCACATAAGGGGGAAAGAAACACAAGAATATGTCAATAAGGTGAGGTGAAGTGGAATGGGAGGAGGCTGGTGTGGAGCACACACATTTCGGTCAAAACTTGTATCAGTTTGTAAATTGTGTACAAAAAAGATATATACTGTACAGCATTTCTTCTGTCCCAAAGTACTTAAGCAAAGTAATTTGGAAGTGCAGTTGCTATGGCAATTTAGGAGATGTGATGGTCAATTTTCACACAGCAAGGTCCCAAAAATAGCAATAACCAGATACTCATTTTTTTGGGAGGTTCATTAAAGAGAAAATATTGTTCAGGCCACAGGATATCACTCTCTTGCTCCTTCTATGGAGTCTCAAATTAAGGTCTCATCCAAAAGATGGCATTACAAGATTACCCCATTCCTTCAGTGCTGCACAGATCCATCAGTCTTGATTTTTGACCTCTGATATGGAATGGGATTTGCTGGACTTTCTGACTCCAGGCTGAGAATCCTACCACCTGAGCCAGACCTGACATTAATTTTGTATATTTGTTCTAATTTTGCCTCTTGTGTAATACTGACAAGGTAAATTATTTTCTGAGTAAAATCCTAAAATAATTGTAAAACCAAACCGAAAAGTCAAAAAAGTCTCAATTCCTGAAGCGAGATCAACAAAAATGATTTTAATTCATTCAAAGCCAAACTATTTACAGCATTAAAATTGTCACATTATGTCTGGCAGTAAATGTTTTGTTTTATTTTATTTTCTCAATTTTCCCATCAAATTAAAATGATGGATCTACATAAAATGTATAATGTAACTCTTCCAAAAGCTTTGAGAAAGATAGTGTAGAACTCAGCGAGTAGCCATTTCAGCAAAGCAATACATGTCATAATGGTAAAGAACAGCAGGATTCACAGCATTCCTAAATGACAAGTGCAAAGATAGTTCTGCTGGATTATAAAGAATAATTTTGGTTGGCTAATAAGTCAAAATCTATTTAGAGTCATAGAGATGTACAACATGGAAACAGACTCTTCAGTCCAACTCGTCCATGCTGACCAGATATCCTAAATAAATCGAGGCCCACTTGGCCAGCATTCGGCCCGTATCCCTTGAAACCTTTCTTTTTTAATATACCCATCCAGATGAGTTTTAAATGTTGTAATTATACCAGCTTCCACCACTTCCTCTGACAGCTCATTCCATAGACACCACCGTCTGCGTGAAAAACTTGCTCCTTACGTCCCTTTAAAATCCTTCCCTTCTCACCTTAGACCGATGCCCTCTAGTTCTGGATTCCCCCCACCCAGGGAAACGACCTTGCCTATTCACCTAATCTGTGCCCCCTATAATTTTATAAACCTCTAAGGTCATCCCCTCAGCTTCCAACATTCCATGGAAAATAGCCCCAGCCTATTTAGCTTCTCTCGAAAGCTCACACCCTCCAACCTTAGCAACATACTTGTAAATCTTTTCTGAACTCTTTCAAATTTCACGATATCCTTTCTATAGGAGGGAGACCAGAATGGAATGTAATATTTCAAAAGCAGCCGAACCAGTATTCTATACAGCTGCAATATAACATGCCAACACCTTTACTCTAAGCACTGACCATAAAGGAAAGCATATAGTGGCACGGTGGCTCAGTGGTTAACAGTGAAGCCTCACAGCACCAGGGATCTGGGTTCGATTCCAGCTTCAGGCAACTGTGTGTTGGGCCACGGGGCGGTGTGGTTGATTGGTGCGGGTGTCTCGGAGATCCACACCCCCCTACAACCCATTCTCTCATCCTGGCACCTTCCCCTGCCACCGCAGGAACTGTAAAACCTGCGCCCACACCTCCTCCCTCACCTCTATCCAAGGCCCTAAAGGAGCCTTCCACATCCATCAAGGTTTTACCTGCACATCCACGAATATCATTTATTGTATCCGTTGCTCCCGATGCGGTCTCCT
>NC_057720.1:19215779-19237552 GCF_004010195.1 Chiloscyllium plagiosum
TATTGTACTCTATGCTACTTTCTCCCCACCCCCACCCCCCTCTAGCTTATCTCTCCACGCTTCAGGCTCTCTGCCTTTATTCCTGATGAAGGGCTTTTGCCCGAAATGTTGATTTCGCTGCTCCTTGGATGCTGCCTGAACTGCTGTGCTCTTCCAGCACCACTAATCCAGAATCTGGTTTCCAGCATCTGCAGTCATTGTTTTTAACTTAGAATAAAGAGGTGACAACTTAAGACTGAGATGAGCAGAAATTTCTTTTGTGGGTTAAGAATCTTTAGAACACCTTGCCACAGAGTTATTGGGCCAGAGACCTTGCATATCTTTAAGGCTGAGATAGCTAGA
Organism: Chiloscyllium plagiosum; assembly: GCF_004010195.1. Taxonomy (NCBI): domain Eukaryota; kingdom Metazoa; phylum Chordata; class Chondrichthyes; order Orectolobiformes; family Hemiscylliidae; genus Chiloscyllium; species Chiloscyllium plagiosum. Next base: position 19,216,122 of record NC_057720.1, read on the forward strand.
TTTTTGATCAGTAAGGGAATTAAGGGCTACTAGGAAAGTGGGCATGTGGAATGTCGGATAAGCCATGATCTGATTGAATTGTCAAGCAGGCTCAAATGGTCAAATGGGCGGAGGTGGGTACTGCAGATGCTGGAGATTAGAGTCAAGATTAGAGTGGTGCTGGACACAGCAGGTCAGGCAGCATCCGAGGAGCAGGAAAATCGACATTTCGGGCAAAAGCCCATCATCAGGAATGAGGCCTCATTCCCGATGATGGGCTTTTGCCCAATACATCGATTTTCCTGCTCCTCGGATGCTGCCTGACCTGCTGTGCTTTTCCAGCACCACTCTAATCTTGACTCGAATGGTCAAATGGCCTATTCCTGTTCCTATTTCTTATGGAAAATTTGGAGAGCTATATGGGAAGAGTTTACAGGGTGTAGTCAATTGGATAACTTTTTCAAAGAGTCATGTGTAATAGTTGAATGGCCCTCATGTGCGCATAATAGTCTGTGGATGAATGACCACAGCATCTCAGCAAGTGCAATTACTTTTTTTCCTTCCTCTGTTGCAGGACAAAATGAAGGGACATTAGCAATGCGAGAAGGAGAGGTTTTGTATGTTATTGAAGAAGATAAAGGAGATGGCTGGACAAGAACACGCAAACAGAATGGACAAGAAGGCTATGTGCCAACATCATATGTAGATATTACTCTAGAGAAAAACAGTAAAGGTGCAGTGACCTATATATAAATATAAGATGCTGAAATCCAGTTATGCAGATGTGGGAAATGTATTAATTTAAATGGCTAAAGGAATAATAGAAGAACATTGAGTCGAATTCTTAAAATATGTTCCTATGCATAATTCTTTGTTCACTATGTGAGCTGAACTTTTAAATTGTGATTTTATTCTTAAAGTTATCCTTAGTGCAGAAATGCAAACCCTGAATTATTCCACGTCATAGTATTTGGAAACTCTCTAGTATTATATAAAAAAAAGCATTAATCCTTCCCAATATTCCTGATGCCTTAACTTTTGTGTATGTGTAAATATTATAAATATATAGGTGAGGGTTCTTGGTGTTTTATATTTTTTAATCCATCATTGAAACAATGGTTTTCAGACTTTTTATTGGAACATAATTTTTTTAGCTCTCAAAATAGTAATCTAGATAAAAACCAATAGTCCATTTCTTTAGTTATAACCATTTAAACCAAAAAAATTGTGATTCATAATAAATAACTTTGAATACTGGTGGTGGGAGTGCACATGAAAGTGTTTCTTACATTCATGTTTCATTTTCAAAACTGAAAAGCTGCATTTTGCCTAATAAATGCTTTGTTATTAATTGAGTATTTTGCCAATTATCAAGATGAAAATCTGACTTTAACTAATTTAGCTAAACATCATTCAAAACCTGTGTGCAAGTGTGATAATTTTGATGTTGCATAGTTAATGAGTTCTAACTTGTAAAGTTTCTCCTTGTACCTTTATTTCTTTTGTTTGTTCCAGCTGAATTTAGTAATGGTGCTTTCTTTCTTTTCCCCTCTGGACTGCAGGTTCCTGAATTGGTGTGTGGGTTCTTGAAACATTGGGCGAGGCATTGAAGGAGGTTGCATGCAGCTTTTGTTGGGTGGGGAAAGGCACTGGTTGAAAGATTTGAGGCTGGTAGATGAGGAGGGAGGAGGAAACTGCATGTTTGATATTTATTTTGCTACTAACACAATTAACACAATTCTAACTATGATTCACATGGTACCTGGTGAATCAACAGTACAGTATTCTATAGGTCTTAATCAATGCCAAAGGTTTATCTGACCCAGGTGAAGTGCATTCAAGATGACTTTACCATCAGATAGGTTAATTAGAAATTATAGTGCTGTCTGCCTGTGCCATCCTACATGCTCGCCCTAACATGCTATTGCATGCTTTTGTAAATCATGCTAAATATTCACTTCAGAAATGTCTAGACTGTACTGTGGTTGGCCTGTTTTGTTGTTGTGCAATCCCCACGTTGTCAAGCTTAATTTCTTCTCCAGTGTTTCACATTTGTAGTTCCATTCCATTTTACATTTGTGCTGCTACCAGAACTGCATGGTGATAGTGTTGTGTTGACTACCAGTGTTGAGGAGGTCGGACAAACCTGTAGGTGCAACTTTTCATTGTCTGTGTATAGGTTATGAATTCTCCTCCCTCCTTGCTTTTGGCCCACATATTTTCTTGTGTATTGGATTGAATATTGAAGACTGAGTCAATGGAAACACACCTGAAAAACAGCATAGCTTCAGGAAAATAAGAATGACTCATTGTGAAGAGACTCAACTGGGCACAAACTTTGAGAGCTGTGTATCATGAACTCTGAGAAGACACACCAATCATTTATCACTATCTCACTGTATAGCTGCTGCCTTAAATCAACTGTTTTAACAAGAGTGCCTAAATCTGCTGACTGCCATTGTTTCCAGTAGTCTTCTTTGAAGCTTACATTTGTGCAGACTCATGGCAGCTCATCAATTTTGATTGACTTGTGTATTCTCTTGGTACTGCAGCTGCTGATGTAGTCATGTCTAGTATATAAAAAAGGTACCAGAGGAATTGTGCTACTAAAATTTTTGTCGATATTTATATTGTTTTTAATACTAAAGGTTTGTATTTGTTAACCAGATTTATTTGAAATGAATGTTTTTCAATTAGAATTTTGTAATTTTTTAAATTCTGGTTGAATCTTATGAATAACAAGTTCATAGCTGAATAGCTGTGCAGGTCCTCTAATTTGGTGTCGTAACCATCAAAATGTGTGAATATATTGACTCTTGTGGATATTGTATGTATGTAACCAAAACCATGTGCACTTTTATCCAGTTGAGCAGTAACGCAAGTGCAGATGTTCTTTTTTTTTCTCCTAGAATATGTAAAGCTGCATGCGATGCAAAGTTTGTTCTTGTGATGAAGTCCAAACTGTAGTTTTCTTTCAGTGCTGTAATAAATATATAATCTTTAATCAATTTCAAGGCCACTGACCTTAGAATCACCCATCAGAAATATTCTTTAAATTCAAAAATTTTTGATTGCTGGACCACTTGAAACTTTATAATTGGCAGAAGATGCATCTTCTCAGCAGTACCTTGAAATGATCTAAGATATTTTATGACTCCAAGTTGTATACTGCAGAGGGGACCATTAGTACTTATTTGAAAATTTGAAATTTTAAGTAAAACAGAGCAAAGGTGTGGTCGATTAGGTGAATAAGATTTGGTGCTTTGACTCAAATCTGTTTGCTACTATTATCAGGTTCAATTACCTGCTTAGAAATTACAAATGTGAAACTATCTTCTGTCTATATCCATTGTATTAATTACTGGAAACAATATATTTACATTTACTCCCTCGTATAACATTTTACAATGTTTCCAGACCAAATTGCACATGCCAACAACAATAAAACATTGCCTGACTATCTGCCATTTACAGTGATCAACGTGAGCCCCGCTGACACTGATAAATATGTGGAAGCCTTCAGTTGCAATAAAAGTAAGGCATTTTCTGTTAAACAATTCTTAATTCTGTTCCACTGTGAATTTCTGGTGAGTGAATATAATTTCTGGCAGGCTAATTGCAGAGTTAACAAACATACACTCATTATTTTTAAATGTTCAGAAGAACTTGGATTAAATGATTTTTCTAAAAACAACTTTTAAAAGGATTTTGAAGTTTCCCTGCTTCTTTGTATTCAAGTATGTGTATTTTTAAGTGTTAGTTCACTATAAATTTGCAACATGGTGGCACATAATCTTTTCATTGTGCATTTCTGAAGTAAACCACTATTAAAATATTGGCAATGGTATGTTGAGTACTCTTCCAAATAGACACTAAGTAGATTTGAGTTGTCTTAATTTTTACAGCAATTTAACTGTGAAAGTTGTAGAATGTAATAGAAAAGCTACTTTTTCCATAGCTGTATATCTGAAGTTAGGTAAGTGAAACAGACGGTTATCCAATTTGTAATGTTGTAACGCTTTTGCTTTGTATGTAATTTTAGGTATGCTACTTTTTGTGAGGAAATCAACAAATATAAATAAAGAGGCAACAGTTTGAAGAAGAGTTCTTCTCTTGCACATTACAAAATTTTTCATATGTATACAGTGTGAGGGGATCTGGTTAAAACTGTAACTGACAACGTGTCAGACAAAGTAGAATGTAGGGCGAAAAGCAGCCAAGGTTTTGAATTAATGATCTTTATGCACATGTTGATTTTAAAAACATTGTTGATATACTGTTTAAAATACTTTGTTGAGAACTGTTGAAATAAATTAATGTATTCCACACAGTTTTGTCATACTTAAGCATCTGTTATATCAACTAATGTCTTGTTTTTCTTTCTGTGACGAAACCAGTTTTGTAAATATTCTCAGAACCTGTTGACAGAAGTTGCAGTTTTTAAGTAAGAGACTTGTTTATGGAATTGCGTGTTCTTCATCTTTCGTGTAGACCCAGCCAAAATTCCACAGAAGGATATTTGATTTTCAAGTTGTAAACAAAATATAGAGGAAGGGAGCAAGGGATAAACCAGGTCCCTACAGGCCAGTCAGTTTACCTCAACTTTGGGGAAGTGATTGGAAGCAATTCTGAGGACAGATTTGATCTTTTCGAACACAGGGATTAATCAAGAACAGTCAGCATAATTTTGTTGAGGCGAGGTCATGTTTGACCAACTTGATTGAATTTTTTGAAGCAGTGACCAGATGCATAGATGAGGACAGTGCTTTTGAGGTAGTCTACTTGGACTTCAGGATAACTTACACAAAGGTCCCATTGGGAGACTGGTAGCAAAGGAAAGAGCCTTTGGGATCCAACGAAATTTGGCAAATTGAGTCCACATTTGGCTAAGTGTCAGGAAGCAGAGGGTGATATGAGGAGTGCTTTTCCAATTGAACTGTGACCAGTTGGCTCCCACAGGGGTCAGTGTTGGAACCCTTGCTGTTTGTGATTTACATAAATGATTTGAATGTGGGAGGGTTGATCAGTAAGTTTACGGAATATACAAGAATTGGTGGGGTGGTAAATAATGAGGAAGATAGCCGTAGATTACAGGAGAATATAGACAGGTTGGTTAGATGGGCTGATCAGTGACAAATGAAATTCTGTCCAGAGAAGTGCAAGGTGATACACTTGGGCAGGACAAACAAGGCAAGGGAATACATGATGAAGAGTAGGACCCTGGGAAGTACCAAGGATCAGAGGCATGTTATTGTGCACATGTACCCTTAATGGGACAGTTGCATAAAGCGGTTAAGAGGCTACATGGTATGCGTACCTTTTTCGGCCGAGGAATAGATTTTAAGAGCAAGGAGGCAATGCTGGAACTGTATAAACAGAACCTATTTGTTAGGCCACAGCTAGAGTACTTTGTGCAGTTCTGAAATCCATATTTTAGGAGGGATTGGATAGCACAGGAGAGGGTGCAGAGAGCACTTACCAAGATTCTGCCTGTGCTGGAGAATTTTAGTTGTACAGAGAGATTGGATAGACTGGGATTAATTCTGTGAATCTCTGACTCTGAGACTGATTTCCCTCTAGTTGCCTATCAAGAATGCTGTTTGTAGTTTGTTTTGCATAGCGAGCTTCCTGATATTACACGTCAGTAGATCTCTAGGCAGTCTGAATCAGTTTTCCCATTACCTCCTGCTGTAGTTTAACTTGAAATAGTGTTGCGTCCTTAAAAATTGGAAGAGGAATCTTTTATCAAATTTAATTCAACTTTCCACTAATGATAATGATCAAAGGCAACTTTGGATGTTTCATTTCTGTGTACCAAATTTAAGTAGCTAGAACCTCAGTTTCTTTTTGAAAGAAAAACTGAGCATTGAGTATGGGAGTTGGGAGGTCATGTTGCGACTTGGTTAGGCCATTTTTGCAGTATTGTGTGCAATTCTAGTCTCCCTCCTACAGGTAAGATGTCGTGAAACTTGAAAGGGTTAAGAAAATATAAGGATGTTGCCAGTTTTTTTGAAGCAGTGACCAGAATTGTAGATGAGGACAGTGCTTTTGAGGTAGTCTACTTAGACTTCAGGATAAGTTACACGAAGGTCCCATTGGGAGACTGGTAGCCAAGGTTAAGAGCCCTTGGGATCCAAGGAAATTTGGCAAATTGAATCCACAATTGGCTAAGTGGCAGGAAGCAGAGGGGGATATATGAGGGGTGTTTTTTGTTGGAGGGTTTGAGCTATGGGGAGGTGCTGAATAGGCTGGGGCTGGTTTCCCTGGAGTGTCGGAGGCTGAGTGATGACCTTTATAGAGGGTTATAAAATTATGAAGAGCCTGGAGAGGGTAAGTAGACAAGGTCTTTTCCCTGAGTGTGGAACTCCAGAACTATAGGGCATAATTTTAGGGTAGAGGGGAAAGATTTAAAAGGGGCCTAAGGGGCCACCTTTTCATGCAAAGGATGGTACGTGTTTGGAATGAGCTGTCAGATGAAGTGGTGGAGGCTGGTACAATTACAACATTTTAAAAGGCATCTGAATGGGTATATGAATAGGAATGGTTTCGAGGGATCTGGGCCGGATGCTGGTAAATGGGACTAGATTAATTTAGGATATCTGGTCAGCATGGACGAGTTGGACCAAACGGTCTGTTTCTGTGATCTCTATGACCCAAATGGGCTCCTTCATTGTTTAGTTACCCAAATTAATTTTGTGCAATATAGAGCTGTACATGTGAGATTTAATCTCTGATCTCATCCAAACTGAGATGGTAGTGGGAAGAACAACTGGTATAGTTGTCCCTGGCAAAGATGTATTGAAGAGTCCCAAATCCTCTTACCAATTGAAATCTGGTGCTCCCTTCTGGGAAAAAAAGTAGAAGTATGCACATTGGTCAAGGATAGCTTGTACAGTTGGCTGCAAGGTTCACGAATGAATAATTGTTTGAGAAAACACCAGTTGATTCTGCTCAAGTCTGCACTTGCAGGACAGAAGAGAAATTCATTATGTATCAGATGCAGCTTGACCCTTGAATTAACAGTATCTTTGTTCAGATTCCTCTGAGTGCTAAGTGGTACCTTTGTACAGTACTTGGGGAAATGCAGGGTTCTTAGAAATGGCAACGTTTTGGGTAAGACTTCCCTCAGGTGAGCAAAAAGATTTCACAGCAAGATATGAAAAAGAGCAGGGCTCCTCTTCTAGTGTCCTGACCAATGTTGAAAATATGAAGGGTATTTTCCCAGTGTCTTAACCTAAACTATGGCTTATGGGATTTTGTTGTGTATAAAGTATTACTGCCCTTCGTACTTTAAATTTGTGACTACAGTCCAAAAGTACAATAAATGATCTTGGAACATCCTGTGGATACAAAATGCACTACTTGTATGCAAATATGTCTTTCGTTGATTCATGCGCTATAAATAAATCAGCACACCATTCTGAGATCAGAAGAGGTTTCAGAGCATAATTATGTCAGTTATGTAGCACAGAAATAGGCCATTCTGCCCAACAAGTCTATAACCAGTACTCATACTTCCTCATGTACCATCATAACCCTCTTTTTCTCTCCCCCGCCCCCATATGTTTACTCAGCTTCTCCTTAAATACATTTCCAGTGATAGCAATTTCTACATTATCATGCATCTTTAGATCAAAAGAAAAGTTTTCTGAATTTTCTTTTATTCACTCACAGGGTGTGTGCATTGCTGACTAGGCTATAATTTATTGCTCATTCCTAATTGCTCATTGGGCAGTTAAGAGTCAACCACATTGCTGTGGATTTGGATTACATGTATGCCGGACCAGGTAAGGATGACCGTTTCCTTCCGTAAGGACACTAGGGAACCAGATGGGTTTTACCAACAATTGGTAATGATTTCATGGTCATCATTAGACTCCTAATTCCATAGTTTTTATTTATTAAATTCAAATTCCATAATCTGCCATGGCAAGATTTGAATGTGTCTCCAGAACATTAACTATTAATAGTCTAATGATAATACCAGTAGACCATTGCCTTCTCCGAAGGTGTAATTCTCTGGGGTTTTTTTGGTGACTATCTTGTGTTGTTTTCTGTCCAGTGATCACCTATTCTTGTTTATAATATGGTGATCAGACCCACGCGCAGTATTTTTAAGTATAGTCTAACTACATTTTGATACAGATTTAGCAGAACACTACATTACCGTTCTATCCCACCAGAAATAAAGCCAAAAATGGGTGTCCACTCCATCTATTTCTTTTATTTCTTCTTTCTTACCTCCCATTCTCTGGTGACATCAGCAATGTCCAGTATGAAGCCAATGCGTATGCTCTGCCTCAAGAGCTTCAGGTGAAGCTGGTGCAGACACTCTGCCCAGAGAGCCTCCAGGTGAAGCCAGTGCAGACACTCTGCCCAGAGAGCCTCCAGGTGAAGCCAGTGTAGACACTCTGCCCAGAGAACCTTCAGGTGAAGCCAGTGCGTACGCCCTGCCCCTGGAGCCTCCAGGTGAAGCCAATGCGGACGCCGAGCCTTGAGAGCCTCCAGGTGAAGCCAATGCGGACGCCGAGCCTTGAGAGCCTCCAGGTGAAGCCAGTGCGGACTCCAGCTTTGAGGCGAGATCCGGCGCAAACTGGAAGCCAGCGTGGAATCATCTGCTTTGGCTTCTCTGCTTGGAAGGACCATAATTCTGAACTTCTTATTTTTTATTCTTCTAATTTATTCCTGAACTTTTATACCAGATAGCTTTTGTACTTAAGGTGGTGTGATGGTCTGTAATGCTGGATTTTTATTTCTTTATTTTTCCTTTTTTGTTTCTTTATTTTTCTAATTTATTCCTGGGTAAATTTGGACCTAAGAGGGTGCTGTAAGTGGTGAGTACCATGAGACAATAAACTTAATTCTAATTTAGTCTTTCTAATGTATGCGACTTGAGAGTGACTGGTGTATTTGTACACTCAGATCCCTTTGTTCCTCTACCCCTTTTCGACTTGCTCCTTCTATGTAATGTGAGTTCCCTGTTTTTGCTACTGACTGTTAGAATCTGTTCAATCTGTTGTGTACTGTGCAACATTCAGGAAATTGATGGATCCAAGTTGCTGCTTGATTGAAGTTCCAGTGGCTGCTAAATTATCCACACTGGGTACAAAGGTAGCGTTTTTTGCAAAATTTTCAGTAGGTTGCTCAGAACAGTTCATGGGTCACTGAAACATGGTTTCAGGGCTCCAGAGGATGGAGAGTGAAATCGAGCCAGAAGCAGGCTCCTAGTTGAAAAGTGATGCTGAGGAGACGATTGATGCTATGAAGGAGTGTTATGAAGATATGGGTGTACTATACCTTTTAAGAGAGTTAAAAGCAACAGAACCTTCTGACAAAATGAAGTGTTCTGAAAAGAAATATAATGTAACATTTGGTCAAACAACTCAATTGGCTGGTTGCCTGGAAATGACAAAACAGATTTGAATTAGTCTAATCAGTTTAAGTTGTACCGCAGAAAATACCAAACTCCATTCCAGTTTGAATTGAGTATATTGACAATCTTTAAAACCTGTGACACAATCCGATGCTTTGGGAGTATAAGACTGGAGAAATTTGAACAGTTGAGAGGAGAACTGTCAGACCCCAGCATGTATAACGACTGCCCGAAAAATAGCTCTGTTAAAAGGTACCTTTATTGATCAGTAACCTGTGAAACAGAAATCCTGAAGAAGAAGAAAAGGAGACCAGAATTCAGAGAAAACAAAAGCTGCCTGGTTTTGGAGATAAGATTTGTTTTGTAAATCATAATCAAGAGTTTTATTGGACTAGTATTATAGAAGGGCAGATAAAAGGTAGGTTAGAGGAAGGAATTGTAAATAGTTGTTAGTTAATTATTCTCTGTTATAATTTAAGAAATGAAGTTGTTAATTTTTACTTTAACTAGTTCTTGGCCTATCGAATTTTCACAGATTACTGTTCAGGATAAATCTTTTCTGTGTTGCTGGTTTTAAATTAAGCAGGAGAGTTTACCTGATGTCATAAAGTTTGGGGGATCGTGACAGTGATTTGAACTGGTTTAGACAGATTTGAATAGATTTTGGGGTATGAAAAATTCCAGCAGATTTAAACATTTGAAGGTTAGTGTCCTAGATCTTTAAATAAAACTTAGGTGAGACAATTTGTTTTCTTTCAGTGATTAAATTACAAGTGGGAGAAATGACTCTTAAAATTGCTAGAGATTCTGGGATTTGAAGATGATTCTCAAATTTGTCAAGAAAGTTTAGAAAGAAAGAAAAAAGTCATACTTTTAGAATTAGCAAATACATTAGATTTGGATTTAAATAAGGACAAAAGTAAAGCTGAAATTGTAAGGGAGTTACTCAAGCACTTAGGTGTATCAGAAAAACAGACAAGTGCATTAAAGGTAGAAAAGCTTAAATTACAACTGAAGAAATTGGAGTTAGAAGACAAAGAGGAGAGGAAAAAGAGAGATGGGGAGGTTCTTAGATGAGCAAAGACGGAACAAAGGGAGAGACAAAAAATTTGAACTTGACAAGTTGCGTCTTAGTCAGCAAAGTCAAGTTAACAGGATGGAGAGTAAGTGAAGTTAGTGATATATATAAAATGTCAAAATTCTGCCACATTTTGTTGAGAAAGATGTTGAAGCCGCCTTTATTTCATTTGAAAAATTGGCTAGGCAGAAGGAGTGGTCCAAGATTTATGGGTCGTGCTAGTTCAGATTAAACTGGTAGACAGAGCAAGTGAGGTATTTGCTGCATTGTCAGATGAAGTGTCAAGAGACTATGAAGAGGTTAATCAGGCTATTTCAAGTGCTTGTGAATTGGTACCAGAAGCAAATAGACAGCGGTTCAGAAACACGAAACACAAAGAAGGAACCAGGTCAAGCTTATGTTGAGTTCGAAAGAATTAAACATACTCATTTTGATCGATGGATGTGTGCTTTGAAAATAGTTAAGACCTTTGAGGCTCCAAAAGAGATTAGTCTGCTGGAGGAGTTTCAACCTTCACTTCCAGAGATGGTAAAAATTCACATGGAGGAACAGAGAGTTCAGGAAGTGAGAAGGGCAGCAGAATTAGCAGATGAGCACCTGTTGGTGCATAAGACAAGCTTCTGGCCAGAATTTCATCCTATGAGGGATAGAAGTTGGGAGAAGGGGAGATCCTACACTACAAAACTAAGAGCAGTGGAGAGCACTGGTAAGAATTTACCACAGGATAAAAAAGAAGCCCAAGAGGGTGGAAAGGAGGCGAAAGGCCACCAGTGTTTTCACTGTGGTAAAGCGGGACACGTAAAGACACAGTGCTGGTTGTTAAAGAAAGACACTGTGGAAAAAGATGTGGTAAAAGAAGCTAAGCTAGTGGCATTAGTCAAGGTAATAGAGGAGACCCCAAGAAGAGCCGAGGAGCTGCAGGATAGTGCACAGGGCTGGGTATGGAGTCAGTACCTGATCTCTACAAAGAATTCACCTCTGTGGGTAAAGTTTGCCTAAAGACCGGGGGGAGAAGGACAAGAAGTTATAATTTTGAGAGATACAGGATCTAACCAGTCTCTAAGAGATGAGCGAATGTGCACTCTTTCTGATCTGTTACCTGAGAGTGTGGTAATTTGTGGGGTAGATAGACAGAAATTTAGTGTTCCCCTATGTAAGATCAGGATGGAGTGCCAACTCAAGACTGGGGAAGTTAGTGGGAGTGATTGAGTGTCAGTTCCAGGAATTCAGTTTGTTCTTGGGAATGAGTTGGCAGGATCCAAGATGGGAGTGACATCCCTTGTTGTGGAGAAGACCAAGGAAGACCAAGAAACTGAGGAGTTAAAACAGAAATATCCTGGTATTTTCCCAGACTATGTGATAACCAGATCCCACTATCATAAGTCACAGCACAAAGAAAAAGTTAAAGAGAAAGATGAAGGAGTTGAGGTTCAGTTAGCGGATCCCATGTTTGATGTAATGGTGCAGGAAAAACCTGAACAGGCAGAGGGTCAGACAGAAGTGTTTAGCCCTGAAAGGTTAAGAAACTTGCAACAGCGAGACAAGATGATAAAACATATATATGCAGATGCATACTCCAAAAAGGAGGTAGAGAATTGTCTGGAGAGTTATTATCTGAAAAAATCCCAAGGCAGAAATGGAGACCACAACAGGTTAGTGCAAAGGCGAAATGGGCTGAAATGCACCAGATTGTGTTGCCAGTAGCAAATAGACAGGAGGTGTTACTGTAGCACATGAACTACCTGTAGGAGGTCACCTTGGAGTGCGAAAGACTCAGGCAAAGGTACAAAAACATTTTTATTGGCCTAGAATGTACAAGGATGTGGTTAACTTTTGCTGTATGTGTCATACATGCCAAATGGTAGGTAAGCCACAGGCAGTAATAAAACTGAGTTTTGAGAAGATTGGGAGTTCGGGTTGAGGTTCTGGATGTAGGTTTGTTTGCTGAGTTGGAAGGTTCATTTTCAGATGTTTCGTCACCATAATAAAACAAGCACCTTTGTTGCCAATTCCCACATTTGAAAAGAATCTTTCACTCAGGTTATAATTGTGTAGGTCCCCTTCCGAGAACAAAAAGTGGGAATCAATACTTGTTAACTATAATGAATATATTTACCAGATTTCCGGAAGCAATTCCATTACAGAGTATCATGGCAAAAAGGGTGGTCGAGGAGTTAGTAGCTTTCTTCACACAATATGGGCTACCCAGAGATATTCAGTTGGACTAAGGGTCAAATTTTACTGCTAGGATGTTTAAGGAGGTTATGGATAGTTTAGGTATACAGCACTTTAAATTCAGTGTGTATCATCCTGAATCCCAGGGAGCTTTAGAAAAGTCAAGATTAGAGTGGTGCTGGAAAAGCACAACAGGTTAGGCAGCATCCAAGCAGCAGGAATATCAACATTTTAGGCAAAAGCCCTTCGTCCAGAACGTGGTGTCAGACTGTGAAGACTATGTTAAGAGCATAGTGTCAGGACTACCTAAGTGATTAGGATAAAGGTATCCCGTTCGTATTGTTTGCCATTAGAGATGCCCCAAATGAATCTACTCCGTTCACTCCCTTCGAGTTAATACTCAGTCATGAAGTGAGAGGTCCTTTGAAATTAATTAAAGAAAAATTCACAGGACCAAAGTCTGAGGTCTCACACTTAGATTATGTATCGAAGGTGAGGGAGAGACTAAATAGAGTAGGTGAGTTGGCTAAACAGCACCTAAAGAGGGCACAGTGTAGATTGAAGCAGGTGATAGATGAAAGCTCTGATACACTGACATTTTCACAAGGGGATGGCGTGTTAGTACTGTTACCAGTGATAGGAGATCCCTTCAAAGTCAGGTTTAGTGGTCCCTATCAAATTGAGAAAAGGTTGAGTCAGGTGAACTAGTCTAGTTTAGTCAGTCTAGTAAAGATGCCAGATGGGGGGGGGGAGAAATGATATCGAGTATGTCCTGTGTGTATGTTGAAACCATATTGTACTAGAGAGAAAGACCTGGAAAAAAAGGTGTTAGTTACTGCCCCGTAGAGTGAGGAATCAAATTCAGATGATGTGGATTTTGATGTGCCTCAAAGTAGATTTTAAAGTGAAGTCCTTGAGGAGTGGGATAGATTAGTAAGCTATCTGTCTTGGGAGCATAGAACACAGTTGAAAGATTTGTTACTCAGTATAAGGAAAATGTGTAAGAATCAGATGGGGAGGACTACTACTATTATACGTGAAGTAGACGTCGGGAATACTGCTCCAATAAAACAACACCCCTATTGGCATAATCCTTTCAAAGCCAGACAGGCCCAGATGGAGGTGGAGGCCATGTTTGACAACGATACCATTGAACCAAGACAGAGCAAGTGCACTCAATGATTCTGCGTGGATTATCGGAAGGTCAACGCCATTACAAAATCGGACTCATCCAATTCCTAGATTGAAGGACTGTTTTAGGAAAGTCAGACAAGCCAGTTACATCACCAAGTTGGACTTAATGCATGGTTACTGGCAGGTACCTTTTATCAGAGACAGCGAAAGAAATTTCTGCGTTTGTAAACCCAAATGGGCTATATAAATTTAAAGTGATGCCCTTTGGAATGAGGAACGCACCTGCCACATTCCAAAGACTCATGAACAGAGTTGTGGCTGAGTTAACAAACTACACGGTCTATTTGGACAATGTAGTGATCTTTAGTACATCCTGGAAAGATCACACGGTATAGTTGGCAGAGCTCTTTGAATAGGCAAAAGTGAGGACCGCAGATGCTTGAAACGAGAGTTTAGATCAGAGTGGTGCTGGAAGAGCACAGCAGTCAGGCAGCATCCGAGGAGCAGGAAAATTGACGTTTTGGGCAAAAGCCCTTCGTCAGGAATACTGATCTGTGCTTTTCCAGTACCACTCTGATCTAAACATCAGAGCTCTTTGAATGACAACGAGAAGCAAAACTGGTGATAAACCTAAATAAAACTGAATCCGCAAAAGCAGAGGTAAAGTTCTTGGGACATAACATCAGTCATGGAAGGTTTACCCCACAGAACGCAAAGGCGAAGGCCATCGATGAATTTTCACGACTAACCTTGAAAAAAGAGGTGCTTCAATTCTTAGGACTCAGTTGATTCTATCAGATGTTTATTCCAAACTTCAGCAGTGTAGTGGCACTATTAACTGATTTGCTGAAAAGAACACAGTTTTGGTGGACAGAACAATGTCAGGAGGCATTTGACCATTTGGAAGCCATATTAACCACGAAATCAGTTTTACCTATACCAAACCTTTTTCAAGTCACCATCAATGCTAGTGACAATAGGAGTTGGAGCTGTACTCCTACAGGAAGATGAGGATGGGATTGAACTGCCTATTGGTTACTTTTCCAAGAAGATCGACATCCACCAGAGGAAATACTCAGCAATCGGAAAGGAACTGTTGAGTTTGGTACTGGCCTTACAACATTTTAGTGTGTATGTCCTGAACAATGAGTCGGAGCTGGTTGTGTACACTGATCACAATCCGCTTACATTCTTAGAACGCTTTAAAGACCAGAATATGAGACTATTTAGTTGGAGTCTTATGTTACAGACTTTTAATTTAAAAATCATTCATGTTGCAGGTCAGAAGAATGTAATCGCAGATGTGTTGTCACGGATTTAACTGTTTAGATGAGATTTATATATATATGTATGGTGAACTTATATTAACGTTATCAGTATGTTAGTGTAATGTGTTTAAAAAGTAGAGAAAAAAACATCTTTTCATTGAGATGGTTCATTTTTTTCTAAAGCGGGGAGATGTTATGAAGATGTAGGTGTACTGTACCTTTTAAGAGAGTTAAAAGCAACCGAACTACCTGACAAAGTGAAGTGTTCTGAAAAGAAATATAACATAACATTTGGTCGAACAACTCAATTAACTGGTTGCCTGGAAACAACAAAACAGATTTAAATTAGGCCAATCAGTTTAAATTATACCCCATAAAGTACCAAACTCCAATCCAGTTTGAAATGAGTATATTGACAATCTTAAAAGCCAATGACACCAACTGATGCTTTGGGGGGGGAATAAGACCAGAGAAAATTGAATGGTTGAGAGGAGAACTGCCAAGCTCCAACATGTAAAAAAAAACTGCCCGAAAAATAGCTCTCTTACATGGTACTTTCATTGATCAGTGACCTGTGAAGCATAAATCCTGAAGAAGACGGCGACCAGAATGCAGAGAAAACGAAAGCTACCTAGTTTTGGAAATAAGTTTTGTTCTATAAATCGTAATCAAGAGTTTTATCATACTAGTATTATTGAAGGACAGGTAAAAGATAGAATGAGGAAGGAGTTATAAATAGTTGTTGGTTAATTATTCTCTTATAATTTAAGAAATGAAGTTGTTAATTTTTACTTTAGTTCTTGGCCAATCGAATTTTTGCAGATTACTGCACAGGATGAATCTTGTCTGTGTTGCTGATTTTAAATTAAGCAGGAGAGTTTTACCCCATGTTGTAACAAGGAGGGATTCGGGCAAAGACCCAAGAGCAGTTGAATAGCTGTTCAGTTAGGACTTGTAAAGGCCTAATAAGCATGCAGCTAAGAGTTGGAGCTGGGGCTCAAGAAAGCCTGGGAAGCTGTGAGAAGAAGCCAGGAAGCAATTAATATTTTAATACAGCTGAGAGTAGGCACTGAAAAGCCCCAAAAATTGTAGTTTTTTTTTAAGCAGCTGAGCAAGATTTCAAAGGAAACTGGCTTGGTGAAGCTTGCTGTCATAGAAAAACTGAAAAAAACTGAAGTTGTGTCTGTAAGTACGTGCAGTTTCCAGAATTCAGGCACAGTGGACCCAGGGAAGAAAGCTGGACTTGTAGAATGTGAGCAGCCTGTCCTGCCACTGTCCATAGCCCTAAAGTTAGATATAAGAAGCAAATCTCAAAATGATAGTTTTGGTTTAGAAGTCCAGATCACCAGATGTAAATTATAATTAACAATGGAACACTCTGTCCCACATTCTACTGTCTTGATAAGCTTCAACTTCCCTCCAATCCTCGATGCATGCTGATTTGTTGCAAACTCTTTCCCTAACAGTACCATGGGTGTATCTGCACTACTGTGGTTCAAGTGCTTGATACTATGTTCCCCAGAGCGTTTGGGGAAATAAAATAATTCAATACAGTACAGCACAGGAACAGGCCCTTTGGCTCACCAAGCCTGTGCTGATTCCTAGTCCTTATTTAGACCCATTACTTATTACCCATACGCAGTTGCTATCCCTCTGTTCACCACCTGTTCATGTGTCTATCAAGATACACCTTCAACATTTTTAATATACCTGCTTCCACCACCTCCACTCCAGGCACCCACCACCCTCTGGGGGAAAATGTTTCTCCATACTTTTCCCCGAAACCTGTCCACTCCCACGTTGAACCTGTGCTCTCTTGTAGTTGACCTTTCCACCTTGAGAGAAAGCCACTTACTATCCACCCTATCTATGCCTCTCATAATTTTGTAGATCTCTCTATCAGGTCGCTCTCAGCCTCCGTCTTTCCACGAAAACAAACAAAGTTTATCCAATCTCTCCACACAACTAAAGCCCTCAAGACCAGGCAACATCCTGGTAAACCTCTGTACCCTCCCCAAAGCATTCACATCTTTCTGGTAGTGTGGCGACCTAAAGTGCACACAGTACTGCGAATGTGGCCTCACTAACATAATTTGCCAACTTTTATTTTCAATGCACTGGCCAGTGAAGATAAGCATGCTTTGTTCCTCATAACCACCTTATCCACCAATGTTGCCACTTTCAGGGATCTGTGGACCTGTATGCCTAGATCCCTCTATGTCAACGGTCCAAAGGGTTCTGACATTTAATGTATAATTAAGACCTGAATTTGAACTTCCAAAATGTGTCATCTTGCATTTATCCAGATAAACATCTGCTAGTTTTCTGCCCAAATCTGCAATCTATCTATATCCCACTGTATCCTTTGACAATCCTCCTCATTATCTACAACTCTGCCAATTTTGGTGTCATCTACGAACTTACTAATCAGGCCCCTACATTTTTCTCCAGGTATATATAAACAACAACAATCCCAGCAGTGATCTCTATGGAACACCATTAATCACTGCTCTCCATTCCAAAAGTACCCTTACACATCTTCTCTCTTTTATGACCATGCTAGTTTTGTATCCATCTCGCCAGCTTACCCAGATCTAACGAGACTGTACCTTTTGTACCAACCTACCATGAGGTACTTTATTAGATGCTTTACTAAAGACAATTTGGACAACATCCACTAACCTGCCCTCATCAATCATTCTTGTCACCTCCTCAAAAAGCTAAATCAAGTTGATGAGACACGACCTTTCCTACACAAACCCATACTGCCTATCGCTAAGAAATCCTGTCTCTCTCAGTATCTTCTCCAACATCTTCCCCAGCAATGGTGTCAGGCTCACTGGCCTGTAACTACCTGTTTCCCTTCTTGAACAAAGGAACAACATTGGCCATTCTCCAGTCCTCTGGAACCTCACCTGAGGCGAAAGAGGATGCAAAGCTAACTGTTAAGGCCTCAGCCATTTCCTGTCTTGCCTCCCACAGTATTCTGGGACAGATCCCATCTGGCTCTGGGGATTTGTCCACCTTAATACATTTCAAGACATCCTACACTTCCTCCTTCATTGTGTTGATCTGCCCCAGAGTATTCACGTTTCCCTCATCTCAACATCCCTGACGGCCCTATGTTTGTGAATACCAATGTACTCCATAAGGATCTCATCCATTTCCTCTGGCTCCATACATAACTTCCCTCCTTTATCCTTAAGTGTGCCAATTTCTTTTCCCTAGCTACACTTTTGCTCTTAATATATGTAACGTATATGTAAGATGCCATGGAATTCTCAACCCTCCTGACCAAGTACATTTCACCCTTTTCACCCTCCTAACTCCCTGTTTGAGCTCCTTCCTACTACCACCATATTCTTCTAGGACTTTGTGTGTTTTTAGTTGCCTAGACCTTGGGTATGCTTCCTTTTTTTGACTAAACTGATAACTTCCCCTGTCTTCCAAGAACTCCCAGTAAGATCAAAGGGGGGCAGGGTAAGGTAAAGTAGAAAACATGAGCTTGTCATTTATATAAATAATTTGGATGAGAGTATAGAATGGGGCCGGAATTAAACAATTAAAAGTAGAGCCTTGGGTAGTGCTGTAGTATAGATGGGTCTAGGAGTTCAGGAACATAATTCTTTTGAAGTTTGTGTCATATGCAGACAAGGTGGTTAAAAAGGCATTTAGCATGCTTGCCTTCATTGCTCAGCCCTTTGAGTATAGGAGTTGGAAGTCTTGTTGAGATTGTACAGGACATTGGTGAGGCCTCTTCTGGAATACTGTGTCCACTTCTGGTTGCCCTTTAATCAGGATATTATTAAAGCTAGAGAGGGTTCCTAAGAGGTTTACCAGGATGTTGCTGGGTACGGAAGGTTTGAGTTATAAAGAATGGCTGGATAGGCTGGGATTTTTTTTCACTGGAACATAGGAGATTGAGAGGTGGCCTTAGAGGTTTATAAAATCATGAGGTTTATAGTTACATTCATGGTAGGTGTCATTTCCCAAGAATGGGGGATTTCAAGACTAGGAAGCACATTTGTCAGGTCAGAAGAGAGAGATTTTAAAAAGACATGAAGAGCAAGCTTTTCTACACAGGGTGTTTTGTGTGTGGAATGAACTTCCTGAGGAAGTGGTGGATGCGGGCACAGTTTAAAAGGCACTTGGATAAGTCCATGAGTAGGAAAGGTTTAAGAGATTGAGCTAAGAGGAGGCTGGTGGAGCTAGTTTAGTTTAAGATTACCTTCGGCATGGACTGGTTGGACTGAAGGGTATGTTTCTGTGTTGTATGACTCTGTGACTCGAAGATGAACTAACTGTACTGGTCCTTTTAGACTAAGACACATTTACCCTGTACTGCACTGAGATTCCTTCACCTGTGACACCAAGGGGCTGAATGGGTTAACACAAACTTAGCATCTGACCAACACTGACCAATCGAAAACCGTGCTCCCTTTTCCTCCTGTGGCGTAGCAGGATGCTTCCTTGGCATGGGTGGCTGCTGGCTCCTGCAGAAAGGAATGCACCCGAACAGAAACTAAGCCCGAGAACCCCATGCTTATTTTAAATCTCACAAACTCCTGTTGCTGGCTCCTTAAAGGAGCATATCCTAATCATTTCCAGTCAAGCCAGAGAGAACCACATTCTGTGAACATTTCTTTAAATTAGCAGAAAGATTTTGATAGTGCAGGTTAATTGCAGCTACCATATTACCAATGTCTACTCAATTACCACCTTAGAGGTTGATGTATTGGATGTTCTGTTTTCGAGTTTGGATTTCAAATTAGTGGCATTTGGCTGTTGAGTACTATGTGAAAATATCTTGGTCAGTCTTTCCTGAACCTTGTACTAATCTAGTACTTCTGGAAAAGCGCACCAGGTCAGGCAACATCCAAGGAGCAGGAGAATCGACGTTTCGGGCATAAGCCCTTCTTCAGAAAACTGAGGATTCCTGAAAAAGGGCTTATGCCTGAAACGTCAATTCTCCTGCTTCTTGGATGCTGCCTGACCTGCTGCACTTTTCCAGCAACACATTTTTCAGCTCTGATCTCCAGCATCAGCATCACTTTCTCTTAATCTAGTATTTCTCAGAGAATGGGAATCTTTTTTGAGTGGGAGCAGCGGCCGAGTAAAGGCGAACCCGGGAGACTACAGCTAAGGTAAAACAGTTTGTTTCAAAATTACTTACCTGTAGCGGGCAGCGGTGTTTTTTATTCTCTCTTCACAAAAAGAGCGGGAGCAGCAGAGGAAGTGACGGCAAACAGAGGGGCAGCCGGGAAGGAGAACTGTGAGTATAAATACTCACCCTTTAATCACCAACGGTCATTTGAGTGGGAGCAGCGGAAGTGAGGTTGGAGCGCATAGCTGGGCGGGAAGGTAAGCGATTAGTATTTGAGTGGGTGTGTTCTAGACCCCAGGTCCTACTCTCGTAGGGCCTCCCTCCCACCCTCCTCCTCGAACCTAACTTTAAAGTCCACAGGTAAGTGACTCAGTGTTATTGACTCAGCGCTCTTGTTTTTGGAGAAAGTGTACAGTCATGGCAGCGCAGGCAGTGGAATGTTCCTCCTGCAGGATGTTTGAGATAGGGGTGACCACCGATACTCCTGCCGACTTCGTCTGCAGGAAATGCAGTCAGATCCTGACCCTCACCGAACGAGTTAGGGAACTGGAACTGGAGTTGGATGAACTGAGGATCATTCCAGAGGCTGAGAGGGTGCTAGATAGAAGCTACAGGGACATAGTTACGCCGGAGAACAGAGGGAGCTGGGTAACAGTTAGAGGTGGGAAGGGGAAGAAGCAGGCAGTGCAGGGTTCCCCTGTGGCCGTTCCCCTAAAAAATAAATATACAGCTTTGGAAACTGTTGGGGGGGACAGCGTTGCAGGTGTAAGCTGCAGTGAAGGGGTCTGTGGCACTGAGACTCAGAAGGGAAAGGGGGAGAGGAGGAGAGCGCTAGTTATAGGGGACTCTCTAGTTAGAGGGACGGACAGGCGGCTCTGTGGACATGGGCGAGACTCACGGATGGTTTCTTGCCTCCTGGGTGCTAGGATCCGAGACGTCTCAGACCGTGTCTTCAGAATCCTTAAGGGGGAGGGTGTGCAGCCAGAAGTCGTGGTGCACATTGGCACCAACGACATAGGTAGGAAGAGGGATGGGGAGGTCATTCAAGAGCTCAAGGAGTTAGGCAGGAAGCTAAAAGCTAGGACGGACAGAGTCGTCATCTCTGGGTTGTTGCCGGTGCCACGTGACAGAGAGGCAAAGAACAGGGAGCGAGTGCAGTTGAACACGTGGCTGCAAGGATGGTGTAGGAGGGAGGGCTTCAGGTATTTGGACAATTGGACTGCATTCTGGGGAAGGTGGGACCTGTACAAACAGGACGGGTTGCACCTGAACCAGAAGGGCACCAATATCCGGGGAGGTAGGTTTGCTAGCACTCTTCGG
>NC_057720.1:19238774-19271318 GCF_004010195.1 Chiloscyllium plagiosum
TACAGGATAGCCAGGAGGGAGCTGAAGAAAGGGATTAGGAGAGCTAAGAGAGGGCATGAAAAATCGTTGGTGGATAGGATCAAGGATAACCCCAAGGTATTTTATGCGTATGTGAGAAACCTGGGAATGACGAGAACGAGGGTAGGTCCGATCAAGGCCAGTAGTGGGAGACTGTGTATTGAGTCGGAAGAGATAGGAGAGGTGTTGAACAAGTACTTCTCTTCAGTATTTACGAACGAGAGGGACCGTATTGTAGAAGAGGAGAGTGTGAAATGGACTGGTAAGCTAGAAGATATACCTGTTAGGAAGGAAGATGTGTTGGACATTTTGAACAACTTGAGGATAGACAAGTCCCCCGGGCCTGACGGGATATATCCTAGGATTATGTGGGAAGCAAGAGAGGAAATTGCAGTACCGTTGGCAATGATCTTCTCGTCTTCACTGGCAACGGGGGTGGTACCAGGGGACTGGAGAGTAGCGAATGTTGTGCCCCTGTTCAAAAAAGGGAATAGGGATAACCCCGGGAATTACCGGCCTGTTAGTCTTACTTCTGTGGTAGGCAAAGTAATGGAAAGGGTACTGAGGGATAGGATTTATGAGTATCTGGAAGGTCACTGCTTGATTAGGGACAGCCAGCACGGATTTGTGAAGGGTAGGTCTTGCCTTACAAATCTTATTGAATTCTTTGAGGAGAATTCTTTGACCAAGCATGTGGATGAGGGTAGAGCAGTGGATGTAGTGTACATGGATTTTAGTAAGGCATTTGATAAGGTTCCCCATGGTAGGCTTATGCGGAAAGTCAGGAGGCATGGATAGAGGGAAATTTGGCCAATTGGATAGAAAACTGGCTAACTGGTCGAAGTCGGAGAGTGGTGGTAGATGGTAAATATTCAGCCTGGAGCCCAGTTACAAGTGGAGTTCCGCAGGGATCAGTTCTGGGTCCTCTGCTGTTTGTAATTTTTATTAATGACTTAGATGAGGGAGTCGAAGGGTGGGTCAGTAAATTTGCAGATGATACGAAGATAGGTGGAGTTGTGGACAGTGAGGAGGGCTGTTGTTGGCTGCAGAGGGACTTAGATATGATGCAGAGCTGGGCTGAGGAGTGGCAGATGGAGTTCAACCCTGCCACGTGTGAGGTTGTCCATTTTGGAAGAACAAATAAGAATGTGGAATACAGGGTTAATGGTAGGGTTCTTAGTCAGGTGGAGGAACAGAGGGATCTTGGGGTCTATGTACATAGATCTTTGAAGGTTGCCACTCAGGTGGATAGAGTTTGTAAGAAGGCCTATGGAGTATTATCGTTCATTAGCAGAGGGATTGAATTCAAGAGTCGTGAAGTGATGTTGCAGCTGTACAGGACTTTGGTTAGGCCACAGTTGGAGTACTGTGTGCAGTTCTGGTCGCCTCACTTTAGGAAAGATGTGGAAGCTTTGGAGAGGGTGCAGAGAAGGTTTACCAGGATGTTGCCTGGAATGGAGAGGAAGTCGTACGAGGATAGGTTGAGAGTTCTCGGCCTTTTCTCGTTGGAACGGCGAAGGATGAGGGGTGACTTGATAGAGGTTTATAAGATGATCAGAGGAATAGATAGAGTAGACAGTCAGAAACTTTTTCCCCGGGTACAACAGAGTGTTACAAGGGGACATAAATTTAAGGTGAAGGGTGGAAGGTATAGGGGAGATGTCAGGGGTGGGTTCTTTACCCAGAGAGTGGTGGGGGCATGGAATGCGCTGCCCGTGGGAGTGGTAGAGTCGGAATCATTGGCGACCTTTAAGCGGCATTTGGATAGGTACATGGATGGGTACTTAATCTAGGTTAGAAGTTCGGCACAACATCGTGGGCCGAAGGGCCTGTTCTGTGCTGTATTGTTCTATGTTCTATGTTCATAGTATTAATGGAGGGTTTATTTATTTACTTGTCTCTGGGGTTTATAACTAGAAGTGTAAATATTGAGGGTGATTAGCTTTTTATTTTATGATAATTAAGGATTTATTTTGGCTTGAAAGACCCAGAAATTGGGCGTTTTTGAGCAGTTCTGAGGATAACTGGCTGGGGTCAAGTCCAGAAGAGAGATAGCTTATTGTTATGGCATAAAAACAACAACCTATTCCTCAATATCAGCAAAACAAACAAAATAGTAATCAACTTCAGGAAATGGAGTGGAGAATATGCCCCTGTCTGATCAGTATTGCTGAGGTGGAGATGTTCAAGAGCTTCAAGTTCCTGGGAGTAAATATCACAACCAATCTATCTTGGTTATCCATGTCAACGCTACAGTCAACAAAGCACACCCAAGCCTCTACTTGTGACAATAATAAAGCAAGTCACATTAAAAAAAAATCCTGAAGCACTGCCTTTAGAAAAACATTACTGCACAAATAGTCTTGGAAAAGTAATTAACAAGATGTGGATTACTTTTTAAAAATGCAATTGATCAATATTCAAATTTTGTCCTAAATAGTCAAAGAAAAGACCAATAAAAATCAATTTACATCTTCTGCATAAAACTAATCCCAAGTTACGTTGACAAGATGGCATCAAACCCATTGTAGGAGCTTATTGTTTGGGATGTCTAGATGATTGGGAAAAAGGAGTTCCCTTGTTTCTGTTTGCTGTTATAAATGCTCATTAGTATACAGCATTGTCTCTTTGAGCTGATATATAAACATGAAGTGAAAGGGCCACTCATTTATGAAGGAAAATCTGATAAAGTAAGATAGAATAGTCTGTAACCCATGTTGTTCCAAATTTGAGACAAATCAACTGAAGCATGAGAGTGGGCCAAAGCCAAGCATTTGAAGAATGCTGTATAAACAATGAAAGCTAGAGGAGATGATAAAGGGCAAAGTTTGACATTTTATTGCTGGGGACAAGATGTTAGTATTATTACCTGTTTCTTGTGAACCATTAAAAGCAAGGCTCACTGGTAGTAATGAACAAAAAATAAGCTTAGTTACGTGAATTCTGCAGTGAGTTCTCCAGGCAAGGAAACATCCAGTGTTTCATGTTAATGTGTTGCAATATTACTGGAAAGATAGAAAAGTGTATTTATAGTAGTGAAAGAAATGGGGAAATGAAATGAAAATACTAGAACAATTGTTGAATAAATCAAAATTGGAGGTTCAATAATCCTTCAGTCAGGATGGATAATATGACGATGTGTAAAAGTTTGGACAGCATGCTATTTTATCTTCTTGGAAACTACCGAAGTAACTTGCAAAGGGTGTTTCACACATCTGCATTGATTTGTATTAATAGGCCATGAAAAATGGTGTTGGTCATATTAATATAAGGAACGTGTTATATATAAAACAACATCCTTACAGATTCAATCCAGAGAAATTAGCTCAAGTAAGGGAAGGGGTCAAGTTCATGATGGGCAATGGCATTACTGAACTGAGTCGTAGCTGGAGCTCGTGTACAGGTATTAAGGTGCTGAAAGCAGACGTGTTGTGAAGATCCTGTATAGATTGTTACCAATGTAATAAAAGCAGACTCCTATCCTATTCCAAGATTTGAGAACTACATTGAAAGAATTGATGTACATGGTTCATTATCAAAATTGACCTCTTGAAAGGATATTGGCAAGTTCTATTGTCTGCAAATATCAGCTTGTATGGACTTTATCAATGCAAAGGCATGCTGTTTGAAATTTAAAATGTTCATAAGCATAGTTCCAACAATTAACCAATAAAGTAATTGAGGTGCTATGCAAGTCCATGGTTTCCTTCAATCACTTGGTTATATTTGGCCACAACTCGGAAGAACTTTGCACCACAAGACTGAATTGTTTTGCTACAAAGAGCCAATTTCACATGATCACATGACCATCATTACCTAGTCATAATCTGCGGCTTTTCCCCCATGCACTTATACATTACTTCTTTCCAAATAATCATCCATTTTGGCCAGTCCACAGGATGAGGCCAAGTAGTACCTAAAGAAATAAAAGTAAGAACTATTTTCGGATTTTCCCATGCTTATGTCAAAACACAAAGTTTTGCATATGTTGACATAAGTGGATTTTATCAGAAGTTTATTCAGCACGATAGTGGCTCCATTTGAGAACTTTGTTAAGGGAAGCGAGAAAATTTCAGTAGCATGAAAATGTCAGAATGTTTTATATAATCTGAAAGTTGTGCTGACAATCCTACTGGTGCAAGCAGCACTGAATTATGAGAACCTATTCAACCTGGCTATTGATACCAGCAATACCAGTATGGATGCCTTTCTACTGCAGAAAGAAGAAATGGGATCAAATGGCCCATCGGCTCTTTTTTTCCCAAGAAACTAAATGCATGCCATCGGAAATATCCAACAGTACAGTAAAAGAGATAGAGTCTTGTGTTGGCAGTTTGAAATTTATCAAAACATGGAAGTAACTTTTTATACAGACCATAATCCTTTGACTTTTTTGGTGAGTGTTTGGGAGAAGAACTTTTGTTTGTTTCAATAGAATTTAATCCTTCAGCTATACAATTTTAAAATCATTATTGTGCATGGAAAAGCTTGATACTTTATCACAAGCACACATGAAGTGTGCAAAATATTGTGATCTGAATTGAATTATGTAAAATGTGATTACCAAGAAACTACTTATGCCTCTTAACAACGCATTTTTATTCTATGAATGGACGTGTAATGAAAGGTGAGATTTAATCATTCCTTCATAGTTTGGATTTCAAAGTAAAGTAATATGGGTATTGGTTACTTTTGTGAAGGGTTCAAACAAACCAGGTCACTCAGTCTTTTCAGAAACACAACCTAACCCAGCATGTGTTAGAGCAGAGAACCCCTGGAGTGTTAATGGAAGATTTTGTTTTACTGTGAGGTTTGTAACTGAATGTATGAGCATTTGAAAGCCATTGGCTTGTTTTTGGTTTAGAGCATAAGAGGTACAGTTAGTAAATTTGCAGATGACACAAAAATTGGACGTGTAGTGGACAGCGAAGAGGGTTACCTCAGATTATAACAGGATCTGGACCAGATGGGCCAATGGGCTGAGAAGTGGCAGATGGAGTCCCTCTCCTCCGGCCGTGCGCTCTCTCTCTCCTCCGGCCGTGCGCTCTCCCTCTCCTCCGGTCGTGCGCTCTCCCTCTCCTCCGGCCGCGTGCTCTCCCTCTCCTCCGGCCGCGTGCTCTCCCTCTCCTCCGGCCGTGCGCTCGCTCTCCTTCTGCTGTGCACTCTCTCTCTCTCTACTCCAGCCGTGTGCTCTCTCTCCTCCAGCCGTGTGCTCTCCTCCAACCTTGCGCTCTCTCTCTCCTCCGGCCGTGTGCTCTCTCTCCTCCAGCCGTGCGCTCCCTCTCTCCTCTGTCCGTGCGCACTCTCTCTCCACCGGCTGTGCGCTCTCTCTTCTCCGGCCGTGCGCTCTCTCTTCTCCGGCCGTGTGCTTGCTCTCCTCCGGCCGTGCGCTCTCTCTCGTCCGGCTTTGCGCTCCATCTCCTCCTGCCGTGTGCTCTCTCTCTCTCCTCTGGCCGTGCGCTCCCTCTCCTCCGGCCGTGCGCACTCTTTCTCCTCCGGCCATGCGCTCGCTCTCCTCCGTCCGTGCGCTCTCTCTCTTCCGGCCGTGCGCTCTACCTCTCCTCCGGCTGTGTGCTCTCCCTCTCCTCCGGCCGTGCGCTCTCCCTCTCCTCCGGCCGTGCGCTCTCCCTCTCGTCCTGCCGTGCGCTCTCCCTCTCGTCCTGCCGTGCGCTCTCCCTCTCCTCCGGCCGTGCACTCTCCCTCTCCTCCGGCCATGCGCTCTCCATTTCCTCCGCGGGGAAAGATATAAAAGAGACCTAAGGAGCAACATTTTCACTCAGAGGGTGGTACATGTATGGAATGAGTTGCCAGAGGATGTGGTGGAGGCTGGTACGATTGCAACATTTAAGAGGCATTTGGATGGGTATATGAATAGGAAGGGTTTGGAGGGGTATGGGCCGGGTGCTGGCAGGTGGGACTAGATTGGGTTGGGATATCTGGTCGGCATGGATGGGTTGGATCAAAGGGTCTTTTTCCATGCTATACATCTCTATGACTCTATGGCGATTTAGCTATTTTTAAGCAGTTCAGAGGAGACCTGACTGGGATCAGAAGCACAAAATATTTTCTGTCATAGAAAGGAGCATAAAACAGTTCAGGGAATGAATTATCTCTGTAGAAGTTTGATTTGAGTAACTACTAGAACAGGAATGGTTAGTTAGAAACTGCAGATTGTTAGAAGATTGAGAAACTCTAAACATTCTTTATTCTATGAACAATCACATAAGAAGACGTCAGTTCACAGGAAACAATTGGGAAGAATCACTTGAATAAAACTTAAAGATTTGAGACAAAGAAGATTTAAGTGGTGATGTTTCGAATCCAAGATGGTGGCATTCTGTTAGGATCATGTTTGCTGGGCTCCGTGTTGCAACACCAACCCAACAGAGCTGGAACCTGTCAAATACACTTTACTGTGAGTAAAAACACAGTAAAGGAGCTAGAAACTGAAAAAAAGTGCTTACCTCTGCCCTTGCAGCTGGGGACTGCTGAGAAAAGGAGGAAGCTCGCCCGAGTCTAGGACCACGGTGCAGCCCACTGAAGCAGCGGGCTTCCTTACTCACCATACCCTGGTTGAGGAGTTGGCCAAATCTCGTGAGGTCCTGGGGAGGCAGATCCAGGAAAAAAAATCAGAGAAGCTGGCTCCTGTATGTGCTCTGCTGCAAGACTTGGGGAAAAAGGACCGATGAGCTCCAGCGCCGTGCTGCAGAGGTAGAGGCAGAGACTGATTCCTCCAAGAGTCGATTGAAGCCCTAGAAGCACGTCTGTGGTCTGTTGGATCTGGTAGACAATCTTGAAAACAGGGGCAGAAGAAATAACCTGTGCATTGTTGGCATACCGGAGGGGAGGGAAGGTGAGCGGCCAATGGAGTTCTGAGAGAAGTAGTTCCAGGAGTTCCTTGGTTGGAGGTTGAGAAGGGAAGGATAACCATTGAAAGAGCCCACCGGATTGCAGCACAAAAGCCAAGTGTGGATCAAACCCATGCCCTGTCCTGATCAGGTTTCATCATTCTAGAGACAAGCAGAGGGTCTTGGAAGCCTCTAGAGCCCAGGGAAGGACCTGAAGGCATTGGTATGTGGCGGCTCCAGAGTCATGTTTTTTTCAAGGCTTCTTGGTGGCAGTGATCCAGAAAAGGAAGTCATATGATGGTGTCAAGAGGAGATTGAGAGAGCTTGGGATCCAGTATTCTTTAAGATATCCAGCGGTGCTTCGGATCAATTATAATGGATCCATACACTCGTTTGACTCGCCAGAGAAAGCGAAGAATTTTTTGGGCATGTTGATTTAACTCGAATGGCCAAATAAGCGTAGAGGATAGAGCTGTTCAGGTTTGTTCTCCTTTGAAAAGGACTTGGTGGAGTCTCCTTTCTGGTAATAAATTGCATGAAGTTATGTCTGAGATGGATAGAGTATTTATCTTTAATCTCTAAGTTATGTTAACAGATGGGTGACATTTATTTTTACTTGTCTATACTACTAATCTTGCTCTTGGTGGGTTTTGTTTCTCTACCGGGTGGTTGGTATATGTGGCATGACCCTAGCTTATAGGAGTTGAGGTGGCGGTTGGGATGGTAAGTAGTGTTGTAGGATGTGTAGCTGCTGTTTAAGTGTGTTGGTAGTTTGTGGACTACCATGATGCCAAGCGGTCTGAGTAGTCTGGAAGTCATTTCAGAAATGTCTTTGATGTGGGGTAAAGTTGCTACGGTTTCTTGGTGCGTTGTCTGCTTGTTTGGTTTGTTGCAGAGAAATTGGAGGACTGTGTTTATTGGGTCTAGATTAGTGGTGCTGGAAAAGCACAGCAGGTCAGGCAGCATCCGAGGAGTAGGAGTACCCGTTCTTCTTGAATACATTGTATAGGTATTTATTTTCTGCTCTTCATAGTTCCTCAGTGCTGCAGTGTGTGGTGGCTCATTGAAATAACGTCTTAATGCAGCTTTATTTGTGGATGTTGGAATGATTGCTTCTGTAGTTCAGTCTTTGGTCTGTGAGTGTTGTTTTTCTGTAGATGCCGGTTTGAAGTTCCCCATTGATCGCTCTACTGTGTCATCTAGGCATGGTAGTTTGTTCTCCTCTTTTGTGAATTTTATACCAGTGAGGATACAATTGATGGTGTTGTCGGTTTCCTCTAATTTGTTTCATTTGGTGATGACAAAGGTGTCATCACCATAGCGGACCCAAAGTTTGGGTTTGATGGTTGGGAGAGCTGTTTGTTTGAGTCTCTGCATTATTGCTTCTGCTAGGAATCTTGATATTGTTGATCCCGTGGATGTTTCATTGATTTGTTTGTAGGTCGTCTTATTGAATGTGAAGTGGGTGGTAAGGCACAGGTCACTAGGTTGATGTTATCTTTGCTGGTGAAGTTGGCACTGTCTAGTGTTTTTGTCTTTGGTACGTCTAGTGTTTCTTTGGCCAGATTGATGTTAATGGATGTGAACAGGATTGTTCTTCAAAGGAGACCATCAAACACATCTCTGGAATGACTTCCAGACTACTCAGACCTCTTGGCATCATGGTAGCACACAAACCTACCAACCCACTTAAACAGTGGCTAATGGACTTAAGACCCTATACAAATAACAAGCAAAACGAATGTAATTTACAAAATATCTTGCAGGACTAAAACAAACACTACATCGGGCAAACAGGCAGAAAACTAGCCTCCAGGATATAAGAACATCAACTAGCCACAAAACGACTTGACCCCCTATCATTAGTATCCTTGCATATAGATGAAGAAGGATGCCACTTTGACTGGCACAACACATCCATTGTAGGGCAAGCGAAACAGAGACATGCATGAGAATTCCTCGAAACATGGTATTCCAATTGGAGCTCTATCAATAAACGCATTGATTTGGACCACATCTAACATCCTCTGAGAAAAAGAACCGGAAATGATATCACCCATCCAAAGAAACCGAAACACATGAATAGAAAGCGTGGCATACCACCAGCGCTTCACCAGAGGCTCACTGACTATGTTACCTAGTATGGTGACAAAACATCTGAAAACAAACCTTTTAGCTCAGCAAGCAAATATACAATCAGAACCTCAACCTGAACTACAAATCTTTTCAAAAATGAGACTTTTATGTTTGAGGTGTTAGGAAGCTGAGAAATAATGAAGGTTATGGAATAAAATTTGTTGTAGGATGGAATACTGGCTGCAAAATCTTGATGTGGAGGTGCCAGTATTAGACTGGGTTGTTAAAAATCACACGACTCCAGGTTATAGTCCAACTGGTTTATTTGAAACACTAGTTTTCAGAGTATTGCTCCTTCTCTAGGTGTGTGAGAGAAGTGACATCAGACTCAGAATTTATAAGTAAAAGATCAAATAGTGATACAACTGGTGCGAATGTGTTGAACAAATTTAAAATGGCAGACTCCCTCCCATTAAATCTTTAATCAGTTAGAAAGGAGATGTAGATTTCGACTGATTAAACGTAAAGGAACCCCCAGCTTCTGTCACGATAGGTTTCTTTCCGAAACTCAGCACCCACGGATCAGTCGAACCAGTTCTCATCACAATGGATGTTTCGGCATCCCCCATGGCGATGGCTTCACTGCAACAGTCTCAGTACTCAATACCAACAATTGCCAATTTCCAGAAGCCATCCTACAACTCATCCACTTCATCCTCGACCACAACATCTTCACCTTTGACAACCAGTTCTTCATCCAGATGCACAGAACAGCTATGGGGACAAGATTTGTAGCCCAATAAGCCAACATTTTCAAGTTTGAATGAGACTTCTTTGCTGCACAGGATCTCTGACCAACATTATTCACCTGACACATTAATGATCATTTTTTCCTTTGGACTCATGGTGAGGAATCACTCAAACAACTGCATAGTAGTATCACAAGTTTCGTCCTAGATTTACCGTGGACAATTCTTTAAAATCAGTCTCATTCTTGGACACACTCATCTCCACCAAGGACAGACACCTCAATACCTCACTCTACCGCAAGCCCACGAATAACCACACAATGCTGTATGTCTCTAGCTTCCATCCTAAACATTAAAAAAGCTATCAACTACAGACAAGCCTTACACATATACAGGATCTGCTCAGATGAGTTCCAACATGGCACAGCGAGAAACCGCAACAACCTCCCAAGAAGACAGATGCGGGATACACCCGATAGAGTATCCTTCGTTGTCCAGTACTTCACCGGAGTGGAGTAACTGTGTCATGTACTTTGCAGCCTTCAACACATTGACAATGAGAATCTTGCCAAGATCATTCCTATTCCTGCACTTCTCGACATCAAACAACCACCAAGCCTTAAACAGACCATTGTTCGCAGCAAGCTACCCAGTCTTCAGGACATCAACCACAACACCACACAATCCTGCCATGGCTACCTCTGCAAGACGTGTCAGATCATTGACGTGGATATTGCCACCACGTGTACTGCAGATACTCGTATGACTCTGCCGTACACTGCAGGCAAAGATACCCGAGGCATGGTATATTGGTGAAACCATGCAGATAATGGCTGAATGCACGCAGCACACCAACCGCCAGACAGGAGTATTCCATCCCAGTAGGGGAATACTTCAGTGGTCAAGGGCATTCGACTTTGGATCTTTACGTGACAGTCCTCCAAGGTGGGCTTCAGGATGCACAACACAGAGTTGCCGAGCAGAGGCTGATAGCCAAGTTTGGTACCCATGAGGAAGGCCTCAACTGAGGTTCTGGGTTCATGTCACATTACAAGTGACCCCACCACACTATACACTTTCTCTCACTTCCCCTCTCTCTCTCTCACTCAGACACCACACGTGCGCGCGTGTGCATGTGTGCACACGCACACACACACCTTTCCCACTCACTCTCACACAAATACATATACATATAAATCTATGTATTTGTATTTGCATGTGCATTCTATTTTGTTGAACAAGCATGCAGTTTGTAGACGCAGTCATTCAGTGTAGCATTTTTAAAATTCCTGCTTTGGAATTTAAACCAGTTAAAATACAGTTTAACTCCTGGTTAAAATACAGTCAAATTCTAAACAAGGCCTCTCACCTATAATGCACTATCTGACCTGAAATGTCACCTCTTGTATACACTGATAAAGCCTTTAGTTATCCCAGGGTAGTGACTTGAAAGAAATTGTGGGACTTGCATTTTAATCAATCAAAACGTGCATCTCCTTTCTAATGGTTTAAAGTTTAACGGGAGGGTGTCTGCCAATTTTAGGCTTGTTCAATACATTCGCATCAGTTGTATCACTCTTTGATCTTTTACTTATAAATTCTCTGTCTAAAGCCTCCTGTCTCGCACTATACTTGATGAAGGAGCAACACTCTGAAAGCCAGTGTTTTCAAATAAACCTGTTGAACTATAAGCTGGTGTTGTCTGATTTTTGACCTTGCAAAACTTGGTAAGATTAAGGTTATGGTTGCTGCAGGATGGGAAGGTGCTTGGAGAACATCAGTCTAGAGACAGGCATGGATGTGGGTTTACAGGCAGGTGAGCTGAAGCAAGGATGCTTCAGAATTGAAAGTGGGAGACGTACAGAGGATTTGAGGTGGTGGCGCATATTGGGACCAAATAGAATAAAGAATTGTGGCATTAGCAAAATAGGTAAATGAAATTGATGGAACGAATACAGAGTTTGTGGTGGGATCGAAGATTATGGCATGAATTTTACTGGAGAAAATTGTAGCTTATCCAGAACTGGATGCCAGATACGCAGTCTGACAGAAAAGGGAAATAAGCTAGAATTCTACATAATGACCAGGAATGGAATTTCTTGTTCAAATTGTGTACATAGAGATATTCATTTTAGCTATGGGATTATTAATTGAGATAACTTGCTTACCCTCACTGTCAAACCTCAGAGAAGAATAATGACCATTTGGGTGAGGGACAAAATGTGAATGGTGCCTGCAAAGCCATCCTCCTGATTTCGTTGTCAGATATAGGAATAACACTAGTCATAAACCTGGTCCTTTTTTCTAAAAGCTGTTCCTTTTCTCAGGGATACTGTGTCCTTAGTTTTTTTCAGAGGGGTTGTAAACCACTCAGGCTCCGAATTGACTGGTTTGGTACAGAGTTGAAAGGCCTTTTTGTTTATATGTAGACAGATGAGACTTTAGGCCAAAGCTTATGTTTTTAGAAGTAATCTATGCGTGGCCAACTGTCGAGCTGAGCAGTTCAGTTCAGAAGTTTCCTTCTGCCCTTCTAACTTTAACCTGTAAGCCTTTGTTTCATTTTTACTGTGTTTAAGGGATGTGCTAATTGGGACTGTTGTGTATTTTCGGGACTGCATAATTAAGTCTAGTTTGGATAGATTGAGTTCTGCAAGTGTTCTTTATTCTGTTATTTGTGTTTCATTCCGTAATTTTGTGAATAAATTTTTGTCTGTTTCAAAACCTGGCAGTCAACCTTGCTATCTTACTGCAGGTCATTTTCACTGTACACTTACCGAAACAAATTGCAAAGTTATGATTAGATTCCCTACCGTGTGGAAACAGGCCCTACGGCCCAACAAGTCCACATCGACCCTCCAAAGAGTAACCCACCCACACCCATTCCCCTACGCTATATTTACCCCTGACTAATACACCTAACGCTAGGGGCAATTAAGCATGGCCAATTCACCTGACCTGCACATCTTTGGACCGTGGGAGGAAACCAGAGCACCCGGAGGAAGCCCACGCAGCCATGCAGAGAATGTGCAAACTCCACACAGACAGTGACCCGAGGCAGGAATCGAATCCGGGTCCCTGGTGCTGTGAGGCAGCAGTGTTCACCATTGAGCCACCGTGCTGCCTCTGTGCTGGGCTGCCTGTTTAAGAATGTTTTGAGTGGTCTGGCCTAGTCCATAACACATCTAATCTATAACTAACCTGACAAAAAGTAGATGATTGCACCAACTACATTCTCTAGCATTAGAATTGGTCTTGAACTCGATTAGAACAGGAGTAGGTCTTTTGACCCCCATGGGCCTGTATACCAGTGAAAGCATCATGGCAGATCTTATACTGTCTGTACTTAGCAAGGCTCTTAGCTTTATTCCTCTGCATCCCATCGCAACGAATTTTGGGCATGACATGACATTGAACTCTTGTGGATGTGGAAGGATGGGTTAGTAAATTTGTGGATGACACTAAGGTAGGCAGAGTTGTGGATAATGCAGAAGGATGTTGTGGGTTACAGAGGGACATAGATAAGATGCAGAGCTGGGCTGAGAAATGGCAAATGGAGTTTAATGTGGAAAAGTGAGAGGTAGTTCACTTCAAAAGAAGTAACAGGAATGAGAGTACTGGACTAATGGTAAAACTCTTGGCAGTGTAGATGAACAGAGAGATCTTGGTGTCCAGGAGCATAAATCCCTGAAAGTTGCCACCCAGGTTGATAGGGTTGTTAAGAAGGCATATGGTGTGTTGGCATTTATTAGTAGGGAGATTGAGTTTCGGAGCCATGAGGTCATGCTTCAGCTGTACAAGACTCTGGTAAGGCCGCACCTGGAGTATTATGTACGGTTCAGGTCACCGCATTATAGGAAGGACGTGGAAGCTTCGGAAAGGATTCAGAGGAGATTTACTAGGATGTTGCCTGGTATGGACTTACGAGGAAAGGCCGAGGGAACTGAGGCTGTTTTTGTTGGAAAGAAGAAGGTTGAGCGGTGACTTAATCGAGACATATAAAATAATCAGAAGCTTAGATAAGGTGGACAGTAAGAGCCTTTTTCCTTGGATGGTGAAGGCTAACATGAGGGGACATAGCTTTAAATTGAGGGTTGATAGATTTAGGATAGATATCGGGTAGTTCTTTACTCAGAGTAGTAGGGGTGTGGAACGGCCTGCCTGCAACAGTAGTAGACCTATCGACGTTAAGGGCATTTAAATGGGTATTGGGACATACATATGGATAGTAAAGGAATGGTGTGGTTAGATGGGGATCATATTCATTTTACAGGTCAGTGCAACATTGAGGGCTGAAGGACCTGTACTACACTGTAACATTCTATGTTCTTCTTCCATCACTTCCGTCTGCATGCACATTTCTTTGGATAAGAGTCCTATCCCTGTCCCACAGACCCTTTCACATACCTCCAACATACTCCCTCCACTTGGACCCCTCCCTCTGGCCTTTTACCTGTTTATCAAAAGCGGTCAATGTTATATTGGTTGCTTTAATTTCTCTGCCCCCACTTACCCACTCAAACCTATTGTCTCTGAACTGATTACACTTGGTGCTCTCAGATCTGACTCTGACTTTGTTTGGTGCACTGACCTTCCTGATGAAGGGCTTTTGCCCGAAACGTCGATTTTACTGCTCCTCGGATGCTGACTGAACTGCTGTGCTCTTCCAGCACCACTAATCCAGAATCTGGTTTCCAGCATCTGCAGTCATTGTTTTTATCTACATTGCAGAGGCCGAGTTGCCAGCTCTCAGATACATCCTGCTATCTCACCCTTGACCATGACCTCACTATTGAACACCAGCCTAGTGTATTCACAATAGTCAGTCATCTCATTTCATCTGGTGATCTCCAACATCGCACCCCCATCTACCCCCCATCACCACCACCCCTGTCTGCAAGCTCTCAGATCCCAGAATCCCCTACAGCCTGCTTCTACCTCCTTCCCAAAATCCATAAACTGAACTTCCCAACTTTTTTTATCTCCCTTTATTCAGTCCTTTTCCACTTACGTCCGCAATTCTTCTGACACTTTATATCAGTTTTAGAATTTCCAGTTTGCAAGCTCCAGCTGAGACCCCTTCATGGAATCTCTTTACACTTCCATCCCCCATCAGGATGGTCTCAGGGCTGTCTGCGTCTTCCTGGAAAAAGGTACTAAACCATTCTCCTCCTCCACCTGGCTGAGCTTGTCCTCGCATTGAACACATTTTCCTTAACCCCTCAATTTATTCAGATGAAAGGTATGACCATGGGTATCTGCATGGGCCGCAGTTATGCCTGCCTTTTTGTGAGATGCATGAAACATTCCTTGCTCCAGTCCTCCTTAGGCCCCACCCATACCTCTTTCTCCGGTACGTTAATGACATTGTCGGTTCCTCTCTCTCATCCGGAATTGCAAAAGTCCATCAATTTTGCTTCCAATTTTCATGTTGCTCTCAACTTCACCTAGTCTGTCTCAGACTACTCCCTTCCTGTTCAACATATCTGTTTCCATTTCTGGGGATAGGCTGGCTACCAATACCGACCACAAATCAAATGACTCCCACAGTTACCTCAACTATATATCTTCACATCTGTAACTCTATCCCATTCTTGCAGTTTCTCTGTCTCTGTCACATTTGTTTTAATTAAGCCCCCTTCTGGGTAGGGGGAAGGCTCTTACCTGTCCACCTTTCTCAGTTGTCCACCTTCCTCAGTTATCCACCGCTGTCCTTGACAGTGCCCTCAGCTGGGTTTGGCCCACCCCCCACACTTCAGCCCTCACCCCTTCTCTTCCCACCTAAAACACCAGTAGGATCCCTGTGGTCCTCAGATACCACCCAACCAGCATCTACATTGAAATGGAATATTAGCCGCCATGTCTACCATCCCCAGTGGATGGTACCATCAGACACTTATTCCCCTCCTCACCCTCGTCAGCTTTCCACAGGGAGCATTCCCTCTGATTCACTCCCTCTCCACTCCTATCACCTCCCCATATCCTCATGGCACCTTCCCATGCAATTGCAGAAGATGCAACACCTACCCATTTACTTCCTCGTCACTATCGAAGACCCCAGACATACCTTCCAGGTGAAGCAGCAATTTACCTTCACTTCAGTTAATCTAGTCTATTGTTTGCTGCTCACAATGTGGTCTCTACAAAACAGACTGGGCAACCATTTTTCAGAACATGTACGTTCTGTCTGCAAATTGACCCTGAGCTTCCTGTTGCCTGCCACTTCCAACACACCACCATGCTCCCTGGCCAACATCCCTCTCTTAGGCTTGCTGCAATACTCCGCCAAAGCTCAGCGTAACTGGGGGCCCTACAGTCTTTTGAACTCAAAATGGACTTCAGCTGTTTTACGACCACGTCTCCCATGTCCTTCCCCCAACTCCTGCACGCCAGGTCTTGTCATCATGTGGGATGCTACCATAAACAATCCTGTTAGCGGATATTCATTCTCCCAGGCTGACCTTCATCCATTGATTTGTCTGCCCAATTGCTGTTCTCTCTCTCTGGGCTGCACGTCCACCTATTGTTTACTGTAAACAAAACTCAAACATTAACTCTGATTTGTGTACACATGTTGTCAGGCTTCATAAAGAAGCACAGCACGGAAACAGACCCTTTGGTCCACTTGTCCATGCTGACCAGATATCCTGGCCTAATCTAGTCCGATTTGCCAGCACTTGGCCCATTTCGTTCTAAAACCCTTCCTATTAATATACCTATCCAGATGCCTTTTAAGTGCTACAATTGTACCAGCCTCCAAGACTTTCTCTGTCAGCTCGTTCCATACATGCACCACCCTCTGCATGAAAATGTTGCCCCTTAGGTCCCTATTATACCTTTCCCTTCTCACACTAAACCTCTGTCCTCTATAAATAGACAAATAGACTTTGTCTATATATCCTATCCATGCCCCTCATGATTTCATAAACCTCTATAAGGTCACCCCTCAGTCTCTGACGCTCCAGGGAAAACAGCCCCAGCCTATTCAGCCTCTCCCTATAGCTAAAATCCTTCAACCCTGGTAACATCCTTGAAAGGGTTCAGAAAAGATTTACAAATTTCACAGCATCCTTCCGCTAGGGAGAAGACCAGATTTGCACATAATATTTCAAAAGTGGCCTAACCTATGTCCGTACAGCCATAACATGACCTCCCAACTCCTATACTCCATGCTCTGACCAAAGAGAAAAGCATACCAAATGCCGCCTTCACTATCCTATCTACCTGCGACTCCACTTTCAAGGAACTATGAACCTGCACTCCAAGGTCTCTTTGTTCAGCAACACTCCTGAGGACCTTACCACCAAGTCCTGCTCTGATTTGCTTTTCCAAAATGTAGTACCTCACATTTATCTAAATTAAATTCCATCTGTCACTCCTCAGCCCATTGGCCCGTCTGATCAAGATTCCATTGTACACTGAGGTAACCTCCTTCACTGTCCACTACGCCGGGCAGCACGGTGGCACTGCTGCCTCTCAGCGCCAGAGACCCGGGTTCAGTTCCCGCCTCAGGCGATTGACTGTGTGGAGTTTGCACATTCTCCCCGTGTCTGCGTGGGTTTCCTCCAGGTGCTCCAGTTTCCTCCCACAGTACAAAGATGTGCAGGTCAGGTGAATTGGCCATGCTAAATTGTCCGTAGTGTTAGGTAAGGGGTAAATGTAGGGGTATGGGTGGGGTGGTTTGCGCTTCGGCGGGTCGGTGTGGACTTGTTGGGCCAAAGGGCCTGTTTCCACACTGTTAAGTAATCTAATCTAACCTCCAATTTTGCTGTCCTCTGCAAATTTACTAACTATACCTCTTATGTTCACATCCAAATCATTTATTTAAATGTCAAAATGTAGAGGACCCAGCACCAATCCTTGTGACATTCCACTGGTTACAGGCCTCCAGACTGAAAAGCAAACCTGCACCACCACCGTCTGTCTTCTACCTTTGAGCCAATTCTGTATCCAAATGGCTAGTTCTGCCTGCATTCCATGAGATGTAACCTTGCTAACCTGTCTCCTGTGGGAAACCTTGTCGAATGCCTTAGTGAAGTCAATATAGATCACATCCACTGCGCTGCCCTCATCAATCCTCTTTGTTACTTCTTCAAAAAAGTCAATCAAGTTCATGAGACATGAGTTCTCATGGACAAAGCCATGCTGACTATGCCTAATCAGTCCTTGTGTTTCCAAATACATGTAAATCTTGTCCCTCAGAATTCCCTCCAACAATGTGCCCACCACCGATGTCAGGCTCACCGGTCTATAGTTCCCTGGCTTTTCCTTACCACCCTTCTTAAGTAATGATATCACACTAGCCAACTTCCAGTCTTTCGGCACTCACCTGTGACTATCAATGATACAAATATCCCAGCAAGGGGACCATAAATCACTTCCCTAGCTTCCCACAGATGTCTAAGGGTATATCTGATCAGATCCTGGGAATTTATCCACTTTTATGCTTTTCAAGACATCCAGCACTTCCTCCTTTGTAATATGGACATTTTTCAAGATGTCACCGCCTATTTCCCCCCTTTCTATTATCTTCCATGTCCTTCTCCACAGTAAACACTGATGCAAAATACTTGTTTAGTATCTCCCCCTGTCCTGCGACTCCACACATAGGGGCTGCCCAGTTGATCTTTGAGGAGTCATATTCTCTCCCTAGTTACCCTTTTGTCCTTAATGTATTTGTAAAATCCCCTTTGGATTCTCCTTCACTCTATTTGCGAAAGCTATTTCATGTCCCCGTTTTGCCCTCCTGATTTCCCTCTTAAGTATACTCCTATTGCCTTTATACTCTTCTAAGGATTCTCTCGATCTATCCTGTCTATATCTGACATATGCTTCCTTCCTTTTCTTAACCAAACCCTCAATTTCTTTAGTTATCCAGCATTCCCAACACCTACTAGCCTTGCCTTTCAACCTAACAGGAACATGCTGTCTCTGGACTCTCGTTATCACATTTTTGAAGACTTCCCATTTTTCAGCTGTCCCTTTACCTGCGAACATCTGCCCCCAGTCAGCTTTTGAAAATTCTTGTCTAATGCCATCAAAATTAGCCTTCCTCCAATTTAGAATCTCAACTTTTAGATCTGGTCTATCCTTTCCCTTCACTGTTTTAAAACTAATAGAATTATGGTCACTGGCCCAAAAGTGCTTCCCCACTAACACCTCAGTCACCTGCCCTGTCTTATTTCCCAAGAGTAGGTCAAGTTTTGCCTGTTCTCTAGTAGGAATGTCCACATACTGAATTGCTCAGTTTTCCAACAATTTCTTCTTCTGTTTACGGTACATCTTATGACCACAACCCCAGATTCCTACTTATTCTAATGACTTATAAAGGACTCGAAGGATCTATCCACATTTGCCTTAAAAATAATAAACATCCCTCGCTCCACCAGTCACAGTTACTCAACCCTCAAGAGAAAAGATTCTCCTAATTTCTGTCTTAAATGGGTGACCTCTTCGCTGGTTCTGATCATGCACAGGAGAGGAAACAACCTTTCAGCATCCAACCTGTCAAAATTGCTTAGAACCTTGTATGTTTCAATAAGATTACGTACAAGCTTCCAATTCAGGAGTATAAATAGGCCAGTCAGTCCCTTGAGTCTATTCCACATTCAATAAAATCATGGCTAATTTGTTTATATTTTGAATTCCACATTCCCATCTATACCCCAACAATCTTTGATTCTCTCACCTCACAAGGATCCTGGGGCTCTGACACACTTTAAGGCTCATACATCTCACTGGTAATTATCCTGAAAATCTGGGCAATTACTAAACGAGACTTCGGTATGCAAGGCACAATTTCAACATCTTCAGATGATACAGAGCTTGAGATTGTGTAGCCTCTTGATGTCCGATCTTAGAGTGGTGGCTTCCTTTAAGAATGATCCTGCTAGACACTGTCTTGTTTTTCCCTGTGGTTCTCAAATGTTTTGTCTTTTTTTTTCAAAGGCCATAATTGAATCTGCTGCCACTACTGTGGTCAGACAATACTTTATCAGAATCAAAAGCATGGTGCTGGAAAAGCACAGCCAGTTAGGCAGCATCCAAGAAGCAGGAGAGTCGATGTTTTGAGCATAAGCTGTTCATCACGTTCCTGATGAAGAGCTTATGCTCAAAACATCGACTCTCCTGCTCCTTAAATGCTGCCTGGCCTGCTGTGCTTTTCCAGCACCAAACATTTTCACTGATTTCCTGCATCTGCAGTCCTCACTTTCTCCTAGTACCTTATCAGATCCTAATCCTAATTTTGAAATTTCTGAGATTCTGGAGAGATCCCATTGGATTGGAAAAACCCCCAGATGTACATAGAACATAGAAGCATACAGCACAGTACAGGCCCTTTGGCCCTCGATGTTGTGCCGATCCAAGCCCACCTAACCTACACTAGCCCACTATCCTCCATATGCCTATCCAATGCCCGCTTAAATGCCCATAAAGAGGGAGAGTCCACCACTGCTACTGGCAGGGCATTCCATGAACTCACGACTCGCTGAGTAAAGAACCTACCCCTAACATCTGTCCTATACCTACCACCCCTTAATTTAAAGCTATGCCCCCTTGTAATAGCTGACTCCATACGTGGAAAAAGGTTCTCATGGTCAACCCTATCTAAACCCCTGATCATCTTGTACACCTCTATCAAGTCACCCCTAAACCTTTTTTCTCCAATGAAAACAGCCCCAATTGCCTCAGCCTTTCCTCATACGATCTTCCTACCATACCAGGCAACATCCTGGTAGACCTCCTCTGCACCCGTTCCAGTGCCTCCACATCCTTCCTATAGTATGGCGACCAAAACTGCAAACAATACTCCAGGTGCGGCCGCACCAGAGTCTTATACAACTGCAACATGATCTCAGGACTCCGGAACTCAATTCCTCTACCAATAAAAGCCAGTACGCCATATGCCTTCTTCACTGCACTATTTACCTGGTTGGCAACTTTCAAAGATCTGTGTACATGGAAACCAAGATCCCTCTACTCATCCACACTACCTAGTATCCGACCATTAGCCCAGTACCCCATCTTTTGTAATGCCCTTATTCAAGATGGAAAAAATTATAAGTCAGCCTGACTTTTGATATTGGGAAAATGTTGAAATCTACTGAGGAAAAACTAGCAGGGCATTTTAAAAAACCAAAATTCAAATCAGGCAAAGTCAACATGGGTTTACAAACAGGATACCATGTTTGACAAATTTATTAGTGTTGTTTGAGGATATAAACAGGCCGAGTGGACATGGGAAACAGCAGATCTGGTGCACGTGGATTTTCAAGCCACATGATAAGATTTCTGATTGAGGAATTGGAAATCAATGATAGCCATTCCCCCAGCCACCCAAGTCCCTTGCTGCTAACTCCCTATACCACTCCTCCTGATCCCTACCACATACCACCATTCCTGACATTATCTGTGATTTGTTAGCTCCTCATTCCTCGAACCCCTGTTACTGGTATTTCAGCATAGATTGATCGATAGCTAGAGAGATATCAGGCAATACCTCCAATAGCTCAACAACATTCCACCCAAAATATCTGGCCACCTTAGAGTAGGGGAAGTAGCAATGATAGGTAAAATGCAACAGAACCGTTTTTCAGCACGTGAGTAGGAAGGCAGGAAGTGGAGAGGATTGTACTTTTAGATTGCCAGGTGACATTCCCAGAAATTGGAAATTTTTGCGATGTAAGTTGTAAGACAATAAAGAAGCAAGTTTGTGTTATTTCAAGTACCCAACACATCATTTTGAGAGTGATAGCAAACATCAGATCTACAGGTTGCTGTAGGAGTGATGCCAAAAGCCTAACTTACCTTGCTATGTAAGCCTCTCCCACTGAAGATTCT
The DNA here is from genome assembly GCF_004010195.1 of Chiloscyllium plagiosum. NCBI lineage: Eukaryota > Metazoa > Chordata > Chondrichthyes > Orectolobiformes > Hemiscylliidae > Chiloscyllium > Chiloscyllium plagiosum. Next base: position 19,260,304 of record NC_057720.1, read on the forward strand.
GATATCCTATTGGCTCTGCACAACTCCATGCACCTTCATAGATGTACAATTCTGGTGACGCATGGAGACCAAGGATGACATTTTTTTTGTCCGTTTCTCTCCATTCTTTTTAGTACATTTAATATTTGAAAGGAAACTTCTATTTTATGAAATTGCATAGCTTTAGAAAAAAATGCATTGAGATACGATATCAACTGCAATGAGAAGTAAGTAGATTTGCTGAAAATTTAACAGAACATGTTCCTTAACTTTTTCAAATCTACTTTTTCCTCTTCATTGGAAAGACTTATATTTTCAAAACTTGCTTGGTCTTAGAACATCACCATTATCATTTTACAGCAAATTCATTATGCTTGAAATATTGCAGCTTTCCCTTCTACACATTTCTATTAAATATACAAAAGAAGGATTTAGTTTTATGTTTGCAGCATGTTCACAAATGCAAATTTGTTGACTTTCTCAGTGTGACATTTTGTTCAGAAATCTATCTCATGCTTTATGCATTCAACTGAATTATGCATCATTCCTGCTGTTTCAAAGATAAGTTGATATTTCCTGCATACAAACAAGACTACGATAAAAGATTCGTAATGCTAGATTTGCATTTTTCAAAAGTCTCAGACTAATCAAAGGTGAATGCATTAAAATATTATGCAGCATGATGCTGACGCAGCCAGCCCAAGGCGATCTCCAAGGTTGATCCCTGACATCTGTTGGTATAGTTGCCTCTGGGCACAGTAGCAACAGCAGGATGTCATAAAATGCCTTTATGTCCCACAGCAAAATGGAGAGAATTGTTATCTGTAAATTGTTATCTATTTGTTCATGCTCTGTAGTGTGATGAAGAACAGAAACACAATCCCTCTTTTACAAGTCAGAGGGGACTGTGGCTGTTTGAAAAGCTGATGAGAGATCAACTAACTCAGCAAACATTGGTAATTTAATTGAAAATCTTCTTGCTCTCTTTGGCCTTGTAATGAGATGTAAACTTTGAGTAATCAAAATTTAATAAAAATAATTATTTTAATGTTCCTTGCTGATGGAAGCATTAGAATTGTTTTATGAAATCAGTTTCCCATTTTTTAACCCCTTAATTTTGGCAGACACAAAAGAAGTATCAAGATCCCTAAATGCCCAAATAACAGTTTAAATTGAAAGTAATCCTAATTCTGCCATTTTATTCAACAATGTTAATGGATCTTCCCTGCATGAAGCTGATAATGGGCAGGATTCTCTGTGTGTATAGGCATCCTGTGGCTGCATTCAATGAACCAAACTAAGATTTGGCACTGGTAACAATTTTCATGCTTTAAAACAAGTTGAGCTTGTGCACAATAAAATAACCAACTCCTTGTCTTCCAAAGCTATATACTAATATTCTTTAGTCTTCTAGTTTAGCTGAGTTGTTAACCTATTTATTTTAAAATGCATTAATGTCTGTCTTTATTAGAGTGTCACAGCTGTATGTCATACAGAATTCAGATTTTATTAACATCCAACCTGAGCTCCTATTCACCCTGCGTGCATCAGATAGTTGCTGGATGAGTAATTGTTTTATCCTGACTTACTACCTAAAATATTACTATACCAGCATTTCAGGAACATGTGTAATTTGTGTAGCATCATTTTAAATCTGACATTATGAACCCAATAGGACCTGAAGTCACTGCTTTTCTGCAGCTGGTAAGCACGCTGTCTTCCTCTTCCCTTCCCCTTTGAAGTCATTGATTCTTGGTGAGATTTATTAGTGGAAGTATGCTAGGATCTCACTGGATAGATGAATTAACATGAAGCAAAAGGTCTTTCTCCATAATTCTCTTGTGACATGCAACGGAGTGCTGTACAACTACATCATAAGTTTCTATAGGAACTGTATGTATAAAATGCAGAATTAGAACATTCAATGGAAAAGTTGAAAATGTTTATAAAAAAAAGCAGTGTACAACTTTAAGATAAGGGCAGAATTATCAACCTGTTCTGGTTCAACTAACTCATCGTTTAACACTCATTCATTTTGTTTCCACTTCCCATATGAGAACAACTAGTCACTAGAAAAAAACTTCAACAGTCAGCCATTGTAAAGAAATGGTGCATTTTCTTTTACTAGATTACATTAATACACTTTCTGCACTGTAATTCTGCAGTACTGCATAAAATATCATTTGTAATTGTCTTTGTTTTTACATAAACCTATTTACACATTCTTGATTGATATTACAGTAAGAAAATATATTAAATGACTGAAACCTTCTGGCAAAAGCAATTACCTTATTTGATATTTACAACAACCAACATTTAAAGAAACATCATTTGACCATTTACCCATTGCATGCTTGCAACTTTCAGGCATGGGGCCTGAACTATCACTTGGGGATAGCTACATAGAGTCTCCTCCAAGTATCCTTATTATTTTGGCTACACGATACCTTTTAATGAAAATTAAAACCCATCGCAACCATGTTTCAAAGGATTAATATGAGACAACAGGAACATTCTATGGAGTGCTTCCAAATTTTATCCTGCCATTAGTTACTTCTAAGAATTTATTTGGAATGTTAAACTTGTGCAAGCAGAAGCTACTGAAATCCAGTCCTAGGCAGCGAGTGGCTAAAACACTGACTGTTTCTTGATTATGGTTGAATATATTAGGAAGTGTGCTTCGACCACAGACAATCTTCTAGGTTGTATTTCCAGGGATCTTTAGTGCTGTGCATGTCGAAGTGGTGACGGCGGTTCAAGTTTCCGTGACAAAGCTATCAAAATCATCATGAACTTTTCATAACGTTCACTTTGGTTAACCTGTGCTCCTTTGCTTCCCCACAACAGCCTCATTGCAAACTCTGTCTGAAATGTCTCAAGAAGTTCTTCATCAGACTCGAAACCTAAGAATAAAGAAATAAGAACATTCAGAAATATAGGGTATGAATGAGTACCAGAGAAAGCAGTAGAAGTAACAACTCCAGAGCAATTCAACATACATTTAGGTGATGTAGAAGACGTCAATACCTATCTATGGACGGATAAATTTGATGGGGAGAGGAATGTCAAGCCCAATCTACTTAGCCTTTGTTGATCTTCATTGTTAATAAATAGTTTTATCTAGTGATAAGGTGCATCATTTTGTCTTATTTATGGACACAATCTTTTCTGTTGGAAGTGTGAACTAAGAATTGGCAGGCATCCAGGCATTTTGACCCCTAGTGAACAAAGTGATGGTAAGTGGGTCTAAGGAACATATGAGATCAAAGGATTAAGTTAGAGATCACAAAACACATTTCAAAGTGAAATTGACAAACAGTTTATTCGTACAGCAATATCGAGGAAGAGAAACTGACTAAAGCTGAAATAGTACAGACAGTCTGCTCAGGCAGTCAAGAATTTTTCTTCCCAGAGCTGAGGATAAGACCAGTTTTTATAATCATGCTGTACATTAAGGCTAATTAGGAATGGGGAAAATACAATGTATCTGGAAATGGAGTAATCTAGTTACAAGGATACTATCGGAAAATAGTTATCGGATGAATGTCCTGTTCCTTCACACAATGCAACATCCTGACAGTATTGATGGTTCCATTCCTCTTCACAAGTAGGTGTTAATGTCTCCTCTGAAGTGGTGAGGTGCTTCCATTGTCTTGTCCTGGGAGCAGTGCTCTTGCTGGTGCCTTTCTGTCTGACCTGCTCTTTGTGTGGTTTTGGTATTGCTGGGTTGTGAAACTAGCCTTGGGGGTTTGGGATAGTTGTGTTGCTCTGACATTGTTAGTGGGAGCTTGAAGTGTATTCCCTTGTCTGCGAGTGCTGTCTAGTTTGGCTTGTCAGCCTGCTTGGTCCCTGCTGAGGCATTCTGGGTGTTTTTTGGTACCGTTGACCAATTTTGCTTTTATGGGCCTATCGTGGGCTAGCAGGGTGGCAGATCTTTTCCCACAAAGTAGTAAACAGATGAAGGGCTGACGAGGAATTTAAATTAGAGTCAAATCAGGTACAAAGAGAGGGTAAGAAGACTGGATTGAGAGAAGTGAGGGATGGAAAAGAAAAAAAATGAATAAAATTACAAAACATTGTTATTGTCTAAAGGAATGAGGCTCCAAACTTATTTACTTTCTGGACCAGAGAATATAATTGAAAGTCATTATCAGTTATTGTTATTGTGCTCCTATTAGCTTAACTTTCTGTAGACATACTAATGTGAAAGTATAGCAACATCATGGAACTCCCTGGGTAGATTCAGTTTGAGATGTTTTTGTGTGGCTGATAACGGAACAGCATGAATAGACCAAAACTTGTAGTGATTCATAATCCAAAGGGTAGCTCTTCCCCACCACAAGTTGTTGTATTAATTGCATTGGGTATTGACTCTGTAACATTTTAGCAAATATGTTCCTTTTTCATTCTTATATGGAATGGGAGGAATGGCCAGTGTTTATTGCCCATCTCCAATTGCTGTTGTGAAGCTCGTAGTGAGCCACCGTCTTGAATTCCTGCAGTCAATCTGATGTCGTTACTCCCACAATGATTTACTTTTGGCTTTTCTGTAATGATTTGATACAACTCTGGGCTTGCTCAGCATTTCTGAAGGCAGTTACAAATCAACCGCATTGTGCGCAACGAAGACCAAATCAAGTTGGGATAGCAGATTTCCTTTTTTCAAGGAAATGACCCTTTAAGGAAATGTCATGGTCATGATTAATGGGGCTAGCTTCTTAATGGTAGATTTATTCCATCATTGGGTTTGAACCTGTGTTCCCAAAGAATTAACATGCACCTCTGGTTACTAATCTAATAACATTACCATTATATCACCATCCTGCACTGGAAAGGATAAATTGTTCTCAAAGTAGCAGATTACCTCAGTCTGAGGAAACTACATGACTGGCAAAAGAATCTCAGTTCACAAAAGAAAATTTACAGCCCAGGAACACGCTCTCCGGCCCTCTAAGCCTGAGCCCATAAGACAATGTCTTATATCAAAAACAATTCAGGAATTGCTTGGTAAAGTTTGGAGTAAAGTTATTTAAAAACATGCAGCTCAACAAATTGAGAATGTGGAACTGGTTATTTAAGAAAACATCATGCTGACCTTTATCATACAGCAGTTGTTCATGACATAGGAATTCCAGAACCTAATGTTTTTTTTGTGCAGCATTTAATTAAACTAATATTGTTACATGTGCGGGGTGTGAACATTCAGTTTGATCAATACTTATCAAAGTTCTCTCAGTTTGATCTCAAATCAACTGACTGCAATGTTTCTCCATTCAATAGTCGAGACCCTCACCTGTAAGAATCCGTTTTGCATTAGCTTCATACACTGCAGCATTGTATGTGAAGATGCGTGCCATTTCCAGGTGTTTGAGCATTATTTCACAACCCTCATCAATGCTTTCCCATAACTCAGTGGCCTCAAAGGTGACAAACTCCCGCTCCATCAGAGTAATGAGAGGCATAATGTATGGAACTGTTGTCTTACTGAGTGCGATCTCCTCTGAAGGGGGTAAAACAGACAAAACAATAAAACACCATCTAGCAGATCACAACAAGATGTTAAATAAGAAATTGTTGTAAAAAAGCAGCAGGTTGCCCAGAATCTGTGGAGAGAAGGCAGAGTAAACATTTTGGGTTCATACACCCTTCTTCAGAATGTTAACTCTGCTTTCCCTCCACAGTTGTGGGTGGCACAGTGGTTAGCACTACTGCCTCACAGCGCTGGAGACCCGGGTACAATTCCCGCCTCAGATGACTGACTGTGTGGAGTTTGCACGTTCTCCCCATGTCTGCGTGGGTTTCCTCCGGGTGCTCCGGTTTCCTCCCACAGTCCAAAGATGTGCAGGGTCAGGTGAATTGGCCATGCTAAATTGCCCATAGTGTTAGGTAAGGGGTAAATGTAGGGGAATGGGTGGGTTGTGCTTCGGCGGGGCAGTGTGGACTTTTTGGGCCGAAGGGCCTGTTTCCACACTGTAAGTAATCTAATCTAAAAAAGATTATGCCAGACCTACTGAGTTTTATACAGCAATTTCATAGTTGTTTGTTTTGTGTGTGTAATGTGGTAGATAACATGCTTTAAGCTGCTTTCAAAGTGATACAATTTCCTTCTTCCTACAATTTTGCATAAGATCTCACCACAGCAATTTTTAAATTAATTTTAATCATAAATACTACAAATGCTTTTACTTCCTGCAATCTTCTCCAGAGAAACTGATTACCAATGGCTGCGTGCTGGGTAACTGATATCTCACTGAAGTGCTTATTCTTCGCTTTAGAACCCTGGGAAGCAAAGGGTCAGATAGCTATTCAATCAGCAGGGCCTAATCCAACATCCAGCCAACATCAAAGCACTGCTTTCAAACAAGTTAGCAACACAAATTACACCTTGTGTTTCTCCACTCCCTCCTTAACTAAGAAAAGATCTTGGGACTTTCCTGGTTTCCATGTGCCCTCTTCAGAAGTGTTTTTATTTGTTAATTGACAACTAACATTTTCATTTTACTAACTCTATTTTGGTTTGCACTGCTCTGAGATTTTGTGAAGCAGATTTTTGCAGGTGGAAAACTTCAATTAAAGACTGATTTGTATTTTTGATCTTTTATTGATTCACAGGTTTTGATTATTATTGCCCAATTCCTTGAGAAGGTGGTGAGCAGCTTTATGTGGTGTAGCAGTATGAACAGTGCTGTTAGGGAGAGAATGCCAGGATGTTGCAACAGTAATAGTGATATATTTCTAGTCAAGATGGTGTATAGATTGGAGAGGAACCTGCAGATGGTTTTCCCATCTGCTTGCTGCCTTTGACGTTTTAGGCAATAAAAGTTACAGGCTTGGGAGATGCTGTTGAAGAAGCCTTGCTGAACGATGGAAACATGTTGGACGGGGTGCCTTGTCTTGGATGGTGTTCAGCTTCTTGTTGGTACTGCATCCATCCAGGCAAGTGGAGAATATTCTATCCCACTTCCATCTCGTGCCTTAGATGATGTTAAAGCTTTGGGATTGATTTTTTTATCAAGTGCCATTCATGATCACTGCACATTCCATCACAATGTACAGTGAGGGCCTTTTGAAGTGATATCAACATTGTAGGAGTGTTGTAACTAATAGGTCCAAGTTAGTTTCCTTAAATAGCAATGGGATACTGACCATATAATTTGTTATTTCATGATTTCAATTGAAGGATAAATATTGGCCAAGACACAAGGGAAAACTCCCAAGTTAGAAACAGTGCTTTAGAATCTTTACTTGGACCTGAAGGGTAGACAGGGCATCATTTTAACTTTTTGTCTGAAAGTTGACATTTGACAGTACAGCACTCATTCACTATTGCATCGGAGAGTCAACCTAGATTGCTCTACTCCAATTGAATCTGAACCAGAGACAAGCATACTAACAACTGTGCTGCAGCTGATGAGATTTGCATGTTTATTTGGAAGCACTAGCTTTTGAAGCACTGCTTCTTCATTGGGTGTTTGTGGAGCAGAATCATAAGACACAGACTTTATAGCAACAGGAATGCAGTGCCATGGAATGTAGTATTGGATAGGCATATGGAGGATGGATAGGCATATGGAGGATAGTGGGCTAGTGTAGGTTAGGTGGGCTTGGATCGGCGCAACAGCGAGGGCCGAAGGGCCTGTACTGCGCTGTATTCTTCTATGTTCTATGTTCTAAATAAATTTAGCTTACATCTTCCATCTTTTAGAATGACCATGTTAGTTTCAGTTCCTTCATATGTAAATCCCAGAACTTTTTGGGATTTACATATGAAGGAACTGGAACTAACATGGTCATTCTAAAAGATGGAAGACATAAACAAATTTAGTTTAAGATTATATTCCATGACACTGCAATCCTGTTGCTATAAAGTCTGTGTCTTATGATTCTGTTCCACAACCACCTGATGAAGGAGCACTTCGAAAGCTAGTGCTTCCAAGTAAACCTGTTGGACTATAACCTAGTGTTGTGTGATTTTTAGCATTGTCCACCCCAGTCCAATATAGTGAATATTGTTCCACATCAGGTTTACGGCAGTGTTAGGAACTAAAGTCTCCCGCATTGTTTTAAATTGCATCAGATTAAATGGTCTGCTGCTTCCTGGGTGAATCATCCTAAACTCTTACCTCTTCCCTCGTTTAAAGCTTTGATGCATGGTTTAAGTGTCTTCTCATAAACAATGGCACTTCTCGTGTGTGTACGTCGCAGTGCAGTCCAAGTTTCCTCTAACCTTGTAATCTATGCAGGTATAAAAAATAACATTAGAACAATACATGTATTGAATGAATAGATGTCTCCCACAATAATTGCAGCAAATCATCCACACCAGCATAAATCCAAATTTTTTGTCTCAGTTCAAAGCCACAGCATACCTCCAGTACTTTGTTCCTAGTGTGTGGCAAACATAGAGGAGGGCAGGCAGAATTAGACACTGTCCATACTGCACACTTGCACACTGACATAGTTTCTGGTAGCACAGATTAGCAATATGGAATAGGAGCTATTCTCAGCTGTCACCTCTACTCAGATGAGGTTGACATTGTAGAATTATAAAATACAAAACAGGCCCTTCAGTCCATCAAGTATTTACTCACAAAACCAAACTAAATCTACACTAATCCCATTTGATTATTTCTTCGGCAAGAGTATGAAAGCCATTTTAGAAATTTCTACAAACTTAGCTGATCAGACTAAAAGTCATCAAACTTGGGCACTTCCTTCACAGTATGGTTCCAGTACTGATCAGCAAATCTTGCTAGGGTAGAATTTCAATAATATTCATTATGTCTAGGTTAACTCAGTTGGCTAGCTGTCTGGTTTACAATACAGAGCGACGTTAAAAGCATGGGTTCAATTCCTGCATTGGCTGAGGGTACCACGAAGGTCTCTCCTTCGCAACCTCTCCTCTTCCCTGAGGTGGTTAAACTGCCACCAATCATCTCTCTCTGTTTAATCAGAGCATCTGGGAAGGCAATAGCCTTGAGTTATTATTGCTATACTATTAATCTAAGAGACCTAGATAATGTGCTAGGGATCCAGGTTCAAAACCAACAATGGCAGATGGCGGAATCCACTATCAATAAAAATCTGGAATTAAGAGTCTAATGATGAACATGAAACTGCTGGCGATTGTCAGAGAAAACATCGGGTCCATTAGTGCCCTTTAGGGAAGGCATTAGCTGTCCTTACCTGGTCTAGCTTAATAGACTTTTAAACTGCCATCTAGGCAATAAATGCTGACCTAATCAGTAACACTCAATTTTGTGAGTGAATATTCTTTTAAAAAAAAAGCTCTATGGTTCAGTAGGACAATGGTGACTTTGCCTTTACCTTTACCTAAGATATTCAGTAATAATCTGATTAACTTAAACTGGGCAATTTTGTGCTCAAAATACAAGAAAGGAGATACCTGGGGCATGTCCAGTGCTTTCATAACAGCAGAGAAGCCATACAGATCTCCCATGGAATATTTCAGCTCCAGGGCCACTTCGATGATCTTACTTAATACAGCAGCTCTCTCTTGAACACTCCCTGTACAACCCAAGACATCCACAGCTATCCCAATAGCTAGAGTATTATACCTGGGAAAATTAAAGCAGTTTTATTTACTGATCTGGTCCCAGGATGGTAAGCCAATTCTAAATCATGAGGTAGTCAAATATTTTAACTTTAAGATAACATAAAACAAATTAATGTTCTTTTAAAAAGTCATCATTACAGCCCTTTAAATACTATCCTGCTGTTGGTAAAGGAAGTATTTGAAGAATGTGCACACAAATAATGCTTTTCATGATTTCAGGACATCCCAAATATTTATAGCCAACTAAATGTAGCAATCAAAAGCACATAGCAAGGTCCTGCTAAAAGCAACATGGTAAGACCGTAAGATATAGGAGCAGGGTAAGGCCATTCTGTTCCACCATTCGATCATGGCTGATGTGTTTCTCAAACCCATTCCCCTGCTTTCTCCCTGTAACCTTTGGTCCTCTTACCTATGTATCCCTGTCTTAAATATGCTAATGACTTGGCCTCCACAACCTCCTGTGGCAAAGAATTCCACAGATTCATTACCATCCGGCTCTAAGGCTGTGCCTTCAGGTCCTACTGGTGAAAATATCTTCTCCACGTCCACTCTACCTAGGTCTGTCAGTATTCTATTGATTTTAATCAGATTCCCCCCTCATCCTGCTGAACTCTGTCAAGTACAGACCCAGAGACCTCAATCACTCCTCATAAGAAAAACCCTTCAGCTCCAGAATCATTCTTGTCAACCTCCTCCAGAATCCCTCCAATGCCAACACATCCTTCCTTAGATTCGAGGACCAAAACTGCTCACAATATTCAAATGTGGTCTGACAAGACCCTTAGCTTCGTCAGTGTATTCTGTTTTTGTATACTAGCCCTTTTGCAAATGAATACTAACTTTGCATTTGCCTTCCTAACTGCCAAGTGGACCTGCATGTTAACCTTAACAGAATCCTGAACTAGGATTCCCAAGTACCCTTGTGCTTCAGATTTCTGAAACTTTTCCCCTTTTAGAAAAGAGTCTATGGCTCTATTCTTCCTACCAAAGTGCATTATCTCATAATGACCAGAACCTCTGATTTTAGTGGAGTTGGCTGTTTGAACGAGTACCACACAATGTCTTAAATCCACCTGTGAGGTATAATGCTTCTTCCAAGCATTTCCTACGGTAGAAAAACCCACCTCAGTGCTATACTGGAGTGTCACTCTGGAATTTGTGCTCAAATGTTGCAAGTGAAACTTGTAACACGCAATCTACTGAATAGATGACAATGAGGCAGCCCATCAGATCCTCAAGTACTGCTTCACTCACCCCCTCAACCACTCATCTCCGGACAGATAATAGACAATAGGTGCAGGAGTAGGCCATTCAGCCCTTCGAGCCTGCACCGCCATTCAATATGATCATGGCTGATCATTCCTAATCAGTATCCTCTTCCTGCCTTATCTCCATAACCCTTGATTCCACTATCCTTGAGAGCTCTATCCAACTCCTTCTTAAATGAATCCAGAGA
>NC_057720.1:19274964-19323465 GCF_004010195.1 Chiloscyllium plagiosum
CACAACACCAGGTTATAGTCCAACAGGTTTAATTGGAAGCACACTAGCTAGTGTGCTTCCAATTAAACCTGTTGGACTATAACCTGGTGTTGTGTGATTTTTAACTTCAATGTTGTGCATTCAAACTTTAGTCAAGCAATGTTATGAAATTAAATGCAATAATTCTGAGAATTAGTGAGCTAACATCAGGAATAATTATTAAACCTGCCAGCTTGCTGTCATAATCCAACAAGAACCAGGACCATCATTGCAGCACCACAGTGTCAGAGGTGTCATCTTTTGGATAAGGTATTTAATTAAGGGCTGTCCACTCTCATATGAAGGGTGCAAAAGATTGCATGACACGGATCTGTTCTGGTTAGCATCTATCCCAGCCCACATAACAAAATATCTATGTAGTCACAACATTGCCATAATGCTTTTGTGAGAGCTTCTGTGTGCAAATTGGCTGCTGCATTTCCTACATTAAAACAGTGATGCACTTCAAAACCATTTAATTGGCAGTAGAGCACTTTTAGCAGTTCAATGGTGGTAAACACAAGTTTCTGTCTAATTGGCTTACCTACAGCCTTCAGCAAAGCAAATGTGCTATTTTTACCGAGTAAACCTGACTCTGAACTTCACTCTGTGATTGGCCCTGAGTGTGCCTGGGGACACTGGGCAGTGTGATTTTGTCAAACTGTCCAGATCCCGAGAACAAATAAATCACAGTAACCTCTCATCTGGTACTGTCCCCTGGAGATCACGTGGATGTTGAATTCAATCACTCTCCCCGCTTTGTAGTTTGAAGATTAAGAAACTGTCATGTATAACAATACCACAGGAGGAATTATAATTTTGGTGGGATTGGAGTGGTAGAGAACAGACAGTCTGTCTGTCACATTCTCCATCTGGTCGCCTTTCCATTGATACACTACGGATAGTAGCTATTTGACCTCAAGAAGCATCACAACCACAGCTATTTCTGACCTCATGTGCATCAAGAGCAGGTTGCCGAATGATGATCACATTCTCTAAAACTCTCCTGCCTGACCAAAAACTAAGTGCAGCACTCTAACTCGTCAATGATTTAATCCCATCACTGAGACCAGAGTAATTTGATTGTCAAATAATTATATAGAAACAGAAACAGCAGGAACTGTGCAGCAGATGAGAATGTAACTTGAAATGACAATTATGTTACTCTGTGTGCACAGCTGTATTGTTGACTGGTAAAGGCAGAGGGTTAAATCCCCCAGGGGACTCTTATTTATATCCTTCAAATCCCACCATTATTTTGAAGGCCTTTTTTAAATCACCTCTAAATATAACAATGTTTGTGCAACTTGCTCTGGAGTTATTCTGGTATTTAACTTATTATTTTGTGACTGTAAATCCCAAAAGCCAAACAATAGGCTCCACATCTGCTTAGGCAAAAGTGAGGACTGCAGATGCTGGAAGCCAGAGTTTAGATCAGAGTGGTGCTGGAAAAGCACAGCAGGTCAGGCAGCATCTGAGGAGCAGGAAAATCGCCGGATGCTGCCTGACCTGCTGTGCTTTTCCAGCACCACTCTGATCTAAACTCCACATTTGCTGAGTTGAAGGTGATTAGTTTGCCATCAAGTCTGTAAAGGGAACACACCTCGATAATATGGCTTTACTGTTCTGCTGAATTAGCGATACATCATCGCAAACTTTCAGCACCATATCTTCCTTTCCAAAGATTATTGCTCAGAAGTGAACACACAATTCCAGGTGGGGCTCTAACCAAGGCTCTTTGAAACTGAAACATCACTTCTTCCCAATCTTCTCCAATACAGCAGTTATGATTCCAGTAATAAGATCACTGTATGATCATACCCCAACGTTCGCTTTATCGATACTCTCTGCCTCCTAACTCCCATTGTGATTCCCACAAATTGAATTTCCCCTTCAATGCTGTATTCAAACATTCCAGCAGGTGGTGCTGAGAAGCAGAAACCCAGCCTGATTTCCCCCCCTTCCAACCACTGGCACTGACACCAGACAAATCGCATAGACATTCCCTGCTGCCACTATATTTAAGTTCAGCTAACCCTGCACAGAACAAAGATGGAGGCTTGACCCTTTTACTGGTCAGTACATTCAGCAACTGAACCGAGGTGAAGAAAGGGAGGCATTTTAATTAGCTTTTACTGCACTGATCCTCCCTTTTCCTTCACTCTGCATCATGGTGTAGCTTTTCATTATATTCTGCTTTTACTATGCACAGTATAAATAGTGCACTGGTACTGTTTACCTTTCTGTTAAATCGAGACGCAGTTGGTGCCCATGAGGCAATGTAATAAGCTCCAGACCTGAGCTCACTCCCATCTGCTGCTTTATTTCTTCAGAAACGTTAAATATCCTAGCAACCTGGAAAGTTCAAAGTTCAAATTTATTAGTTGTAGACAGGAAATTGCCGTTTTATTAAAAGATTTATTTTTCAATGACTAATTATATTACCACTGAAATAAAGCCAAGTGTGACCATTCCCCAAGTCAATACCCTTGTTTCAAAATTCACTGGCCTGGCACAGAATTCGAGAGCAATAAGGGGATTTAAAAAACAATGTAATCCAAGCACTCAATTCTTGAAGTATTAGGAGGGGGGAAAAGAACAAGGAGATCAAATATGAAAAACACACAGGAACATAGGAAAGCTGACTAGGTAAAGTTATCCCTCAACAATGGAATTGCAGTTTCTCTTTGCAGCTTCTTAGTGTAAAAGGACAAAAAGTTCAAACACTCATGCCTGAATAATTTATACAAACTCACCATCACTTATTCATTTAAAAAAAACATGCAAATCAGAACAACATGTCAAAGATAAAAGGTTAGGAGTTACAGCACTAGAATCACAATGTGGCGACAAGTCCCTTTGGACCATCAAGTCTGCACTGACAAAACAAAAACTACTCAATCTACATTAGTCCCACATCCCAGCACTTGGCTCCTAGCCTTGAATATAATGATATGTTAATTGCTCATCCAAGTACTTTTTAGAAATTGTGAAGTTTTCCACCTCGACCCTTCTCCCAGGCAATGCATTCTCACCACCTTCTAAAGTGAAAAAGAATTTCCTCAAATCCCTCTAAACCTCTTGCCTTTCATCTTAAAATTATGGGGAAAATCTGCTTCCTATCCACCCTATCCATACCCCCATAATCTCATACACCTCAATCAGGTGCTCTTCCAATTTTCTCTACTCTAAAGTAAACAACCCATGCTTATCCAGCCTCTCTTCACAGCAAAACTGCTCCATCCCAGGGCAACATCCCAGTGAATCTCCTCTACACTCCCTTTAATGCAAACATATCCTTCCCAGAGTGCAGTGACCAGAACTTGGCCCAGTACTCCAGCTAACCAAAATCCTTTACAGCTTCAACACGCCACAACTGACAAAAGCGAGAATCCATATGCCTTCTTTACCAGCTATTAACCTGTCCTACAGCCTTCAGGGATCTGTGGACAGGCACACCAACATCTCTCTGCCCGCTGAGCTTTCTAGTGCCCTGCCATTCATTAATTACTGCCTTGTCTTGTTACTTCTTCCAAAGTGCCTTACATTTTACAGATTTAATGCCATCTGTCACATATCCTCCTGTAACCTAAGACTTGCTTCCTCACTGTCAACAACCTAACCAATTTTTGTGTGCACAAACTTACTTCTCATCACTCTCACATTTTCTTCTATATCATTTATATGTATCACAAACAATAAGGGATCCAGCACTCATACCACCAAGGCTGCTGTACATTGGCCTCTAGTCACTCAAACAGCCTTCGCCCAACACCCTGCCTCCTGTCACTGAGCCAATTTTAGATCCAAGTTGCCAAGATCCCCTGAATTTCCTGTGCTTTAACTTTCTTTCTCAGTAGCAGCTCCCAAGCACTGATGCCAGTTGTTATAAACCAGGCTTCCACATTCTGCTCAGTGACCATTCTGCTATAGTAGCTGCACACAGCTACATTTCAGACCACACATTAGCATGCCCTGCTCGGGGAGTTGGTGAAACCCCATCACTTCACTCTCAGCATGGACTTCACAACTGATGGGTTGCTTTCGAAATGCACTCGTTGTCCCTTATTGACAAACATAGCATCCATTTCACACACAACAAACTCCCCCAAACCAATGAGATCACTGAAGCTGCCGGGAATTGTGACTAAAAATGAATATTCATTCAAATTCAGGAGCACCTCCTCCATTCATCAAGACAGAATCCTTGCAACTTTTAACATCCACTTAAACAGGAAGGTGGGACCTTAAGATCCCTCTGTTAACATAACATTCTCCCAATGCTACAGTGAGATGTTAGTGTACATTACACATTCTGTGATTGTGAATCTAGAGCCTTCTGACTTAAAAACACAAATTGTACCACCAAACCAAACTGACACTTGTAGCATACAGATAAAAAATGTAGATAGCCCTTTACTTTGTAACTCATCTGTAAGTTTATGTTCTTGACTGATGAGCCCATATAAATTATTGTTGGAAGCTCCAAGTTAATGAATGTTAAATTTCAACACGTACTGAAAAGAACTGTGTGTCTGCAGATTATCTGGTTCTTATCCTATTGCTGATTGTGGGATCATTCTGTGCATGGTTTAGCTAATACCGTTCCTAAATGTTGCAATATGGTTGGGTCGATTATTAGCTATGAAGTCCTTTGGGATGTCCTTAGGTTCTGAAAGATGCTTTTTTAATTTCAGTCTGTGTCGGTTATAATTTAAAAGAGCTGATGTCCTTGCAGTATAATCTGGCATTATAACAGTGGAAAGACTGGTCAGCCATAAATTGAATGAACTCTTTGAAATAGTCTACTTTTATAGTATAACATTATATTAAAGTCCAGGCTCTGACAAGAGACAGTGCTGCATCAGGTCCACATTTTGTGCTTCCATTCACTGCTGTTAAATTTCCGCAATGCCAGTGGTTGAGGTCTGGATTTCAAAAGCTGCAATTATTTCCGTTCAAATCTATCATAATCCAATACAATGCCAGAACAAATTCTGAGGGCTGAATGGCCTACTTTTTTTTAAATTCCCAGTTACATTACAGATTGCTGACAATAGCAAGCAGTTAGAAACAAACAGTTTAGAATGTTTCCTATAATTTGAGGCTGGAATTTGAAACAAGGCCCATGCACAACGACTGAGCGCAGTGATTACTGATTTCATTTTAGTGGAAGCATTAGTCTATTGAATTTAACTGGGTTAGCACCTTCAATAAAATAGCACGAAGCATTTGTGCAATTATTACCACCAGCAGTTGCCAAGATTTAACTCCAAAGCTGTATTTCAAAGCATGTGGTATTAATAAGCTCGAGTCACCCAGAGAGAATGGGGAACATTCTGACTTTGTGCATTAGTCTAAGATGAATAACAGTGACTTGACATCACTCCATCTTGAATGGCAATAAAAACTGGGAGAGATGCAAATTACTGACTTGCAATCCTTCTGTTGTATGCATGTCAAAATTACCTCCATTGAATCCAAATGCTAAAATACCACAGGATATTCAACTTTGCTGTGGGTGTAACAGAGAGTTAGATACTGCTAAAAAACAGGAGATGAAAGTTGTAGATCAGCACTTATGCCAGAAAAATTTGCACTCACATTTGTGTCTAAAATGGAAGTTGTATCAAAATGCATAAAATTTGATCCATTTGGTAAAATATACTTATTACATACAGAAGTCAGGAATTTCCAAATTTACCTTCAGGATAAACAAAGGTAGAGAATTTTCAGGGATTTGCTGTGTTTGGTCCTCACTGGGTTTTTCCAGCCAATGGGTGTCTGTTTGGCAACTATATTTGGGCTGCCATATTTTCATACATATATAAACAAGGCAAATATATTGCCCTGTATTTCCTAGCAAACCTTTAGTGAGGGGTGCTTGCCTACCCCTAGTGGGCACAGAAGACTTTTTAAGATGAAATAGCCTTGAGGCCTGTGTCAGCTACTGACTAGCTCTGCTACAGGTGGACAACTTTGCAAGACAAGGCATGTAATCCGTATGACTGAAATATTAACTGATCAGTCACTGTAAGCCAGTAGACCAGTGGCTTCAGTTTGGAGTTGCCCTTGAACCATGCAGAGATTATAGCCAAGGATTTTCTACGTTGAGCCTTTCACGATGTATTTCATCATGACCCTGGAGTGTGGCATTGTGAACACACCCAGAGGGCACCTTTCTGTTACTGGTCTGTGCCAATCATCTCTCCGCCTCTGGGGGTTGTCAACACTGTGTGGCCACTCTTCCAAGTCAGCAGATAGTAGCCTTGACTACAGTTCTCTCAGCAGTGGACCCCCAGCTGGAAATGCTGGAAGATCCCAGCTATGTCCATTCTACTGAATTTTCTTCTCCAACTATCCCACCATCATCCTGCAGATAATGGAGTGGCGCTTCTTGAATGGTTAAGTACAACAGTGAATCCTGCATTGTTAGACACCTGAACGGCCACATTCTTTCGATCTGTCTATTCTTCATCCTAAGCGACACCAAGCAGCCTTTACACCAATGCTTGAATAAACCTTCAGTTTTGGGAAGTTTGAAAAATAGATCATTACGAAAAGGCAAACGGCTGAAAGTATTTAACCAAACTGATTCTACCTTTGAGGACATTTTGCCATTGTTCCGATGTTACAGTTACATTTGAGAGTCAGATCATTTACTGGAGAGACAGCCACCATTGAACACTTGAATTTCAGCTAATTGGCAATAAAGGAAAGGAATCACTTTTTCTCAGAACAGGGCTGAAGTGGGATACTTGATCAGACGACTGTTAGTGTGCTGAGTTTACCTCCCCCGCCACTACGTGTTTCTGTTCTGAAAACGTTATTAATTACAAACATTGTGTTTTAATTATCTGTTTCTCCAAACTCAGCATTTCAGTGGGATGAACCACTCGGAGCTGGATACTGTTAGGCTCACAGCATGTCGAAAATGCCAATGTCTGCATGGACTGATTCTCTATCACTGTAAACTTCCTGGGAAGCTTTGTGCCTGAAAACTAATCAGGGAGCTATTTGTGACACAAAAATTACTATAAATATCACTGTTTCAAAGATAAACCTATATCTACTCCCTTCTATGGAGAATTGGCAAGTGTTCTGCCTGCGCAGCAGACTGCTCTTACATTTTGTTACCTACATTAGCAGGGGTCATGTGAGATTCAACTCTTCCCTATTCAGAAAACCCTACCTAGGGTGGCACGGTGGCTCAGTGGTTAGCACTGCTGCCTCACAGCGCTAGGGGCCCGAGTTCTATTCCAGCTTCAGACGACTGTCTGTGCGGAATTTGCATATTCTCCCCGTGTCTGCGTGAATTTCCTCCGTTTTCCTCCCACAGTCCAAAGATGTGCAGGTTAGGTCAATTGACCATGCTAAATTGCCCATAGTGTTCAGAGATGTGTAGGTTAGGGGTAAAAGTAGAGTAATGGGGAAAGGGTTTGGGTGGGATACTCTTTGGAGGGTTGGTGTGGACTTGTAGGGCCGAAGGCCCTGTTTCCACACTGTAGGGAATCTAAAAGAAAAGAAACAGCAAACCATTATCTACAGGATATTTGAAGGAGAAGTTTCCTACATGCTACTGTTTCATCATGTCTAAACAATCTGCACTGGTTGTTGGGGAGGGGAATGATTTATACAAGAGTTTTTGATTTACCCACTGGAATATGGATTAGTGAAAATCACAGGTAAAGTGGACATATTATGCTGGAGTATATGGACACTGGGCTCTGGCCTTTAAAAGTGGGAGCACAGCCTACACACCTCAGAGATGGGAACAAGCAGGTCAGAAAAAAGATGCATTTGGCCCACTCACTTAACTCTCAGGTAGCTTCACTCCATGTGTTATCAGTCCATTTAAGGAACCTTGCAGGATCCTCTGGGGCAAACAGCAAAAACAAGGCAGCAGCGCATGGCGAGATACAAAGGAAACAGAATGTTCCCATTTCTGAATCTCTAAGTGAATGAATAACTCCAGAGTGTCTGCGCCAGGCATCAGTTGTGTCAACCGGAGGGAGTTGCAGTGGGACTGAATAGCAAATCTTTCCCACCACCCCATTCCAGAATTGATGGACAACACTGTGGATGACCATTTTTTCAGTCTTAGAAAACATCCTGTGCTGATTATGCACTGCACGAGTAAGTTAAAGTGTTTTCTAAAGCATGCCACCAATAAATACTATTGGTTTCCAAATGTCATGCCTTACAGTCAGTTAGATATCAGGGAGCAATGCACTGACCTATCAGTTTATTTATTAACACTTTCCACCAGCTACTTCACACTCTGAAGGATTCACACAGCGGTTGCCTGTACTGTTTGATACGCGTCCAATATCCTGCTTATCCGACTTATGTGATGTGGTTGCCCCTCCCAGGAAACATTTTCTCATTTAATTCTAAGAATACAAAGGGGGTTTATACACTTCAATGTTCTTACGTCTTGCAAAAGGATCTAACAAAAGGTGTTACATTTGGGCTTTGTAGTGATTCCAACTGTTGTAAAAAATAATAGAAGCATCAGATAGAAAATGTCAGATACTTTCCACAATGAGGATTTCAGTGATTGACCTCAAAATGATCAGCATACTCGTCATTCCTTCATCTACCATCACTGTGTCCCTAACTCCTGTATTCATACAACCCACAACCAATGGGGGCAAATTATTTTAAAATTATCATACAAATGACATCTTCTTGAAAACATCCAGCTGACACTTTATGCAGCCTTCCTGACTCGCAGAGTGTTGCATTTAATACTTGAACATGTAACTGGTAAAGTTAGATACAATTATGCAACTTTACAAATCTATGATGTGAACTGTAACACAAATTCTTACCTGGCAGTCCACTTTAAGGATGTGCTTGGCAATAGTTGAAGGGTCATTATTGGCAAACAGTTCTTTAACACGTCTGATCACCCACGTTTCTAAGGGCTTGTTGTCAGGGTGAAGCAGTTTGGATTTGAAGTCATTGGGTTTAAAGCAAGAGATGTTCCCAAGGGAGGGTGCAATGAAGACTGGATCACTGGCCTTTTCCTCATCTTCAGCAGAAGAGACTGTGAACTGGAATGGGCTCTCGTCCGAAATGCTGAGGACTGAGTTGGCTCTTTGGAAGGAGATCTTTGCTGCTTCCTCAGTGTTTAGTCTTTCTACAAAGCTGTCAGGCTGGAATAAGTATGGGTCTGTCCCGGCCTGCTCCACTGAGGCATCATCTTTTAGTTCAGTATAATGACTGCCCCTTTCTGGGCTACCAGCACTCATCTTACCGTACTTGCCTCTATCAGAGTTGTTCATTAATGAAGGGGCATGCGGCATTCTCAGTGAGGATACCTTGCTGGGCTTTGGAGGTGGTTTGGGGTAGAGTTGACTATCAGACCCTCTCAGTGCTTCCCCCGCTTGAAATTCCAAAGTGGGGCTTCGGGTGAATGTTGGGCTGAGAGCAGGCTCACTGCCTGTTCGAAACACTTGGGGCTTGATACATGCAGTTCCCTCCATTACTTTATGCTGCTGTTGCTGAGGTCGGTGCGGTAGCTGTTGTTGCTGTTGTTGGAGCGGAGCTTTCATTCCTGTGAGTAAATAAGAAATGGTGCAGTAGATTAGGATCCACTAACAGTCAGTGTTAGCTCCAGCTCAAAGGATGCCAGTGTGCCTCTGAGTCAGACATTGCAGGGGGTACAAAGAGAGTGCTACAGTGTCACATCTGCTGGGTTAGGGCTGAAATTTTCTACCCATCTGCCCTCAAAGGTGGACATTAAAAAAATCCAAAGCACTATTTCAAAGAAGAGAGGGGAACTATTGTACAAATTCAGATTCTTCCTTCTGTGAGATTTACAGAAATTTCCCATTTTAGGAAAGAGATAGATTCCTGAAACCCACTACTTAAAACAAAGCAGATTTTCCCATTATGATTGCATGTAATATCAGGCAATGCATTCCCAATTCAAGATTTTTTTTGAGCCCAATACATCAGCTCGAAGTAAACAAAATACCATGTAAATAGATCTTTTACTATTCCAATAATGCAGCAAAGAGCCAAAGTGAAGGTGCTTCTTTCCCCTGACTACTTTAAAATGAAATCACAAAATACATCCTCACAACGTAGTCGGTATATATTTGCAAGATTGATTTCTCCACTGCAGTTAATTTGTTTTATCCCTAAAAGTGACCTGTCAGTGCTGGGAAGACCAAAACCTGTACTGAAAGTTTGAGAGAATGGGGAAGCAACCTATTTGGAGATTCAGCCAGCTGGTAGGTATGCAGACTGTTACCAAAAGACTTTTGCACTCTGTTCCCAAAATACTTTACAATGCGATAAGACGGTATTGGTGAATAAACGAGTAGTAATTTTTTAAACTACTTAATAACGAACCTGCTCCATTTGACACTACTTAAAAGGGGAGCATTGCTGCATTTAAAAATTACAGGCGAATGTTTGACTTGCATTAAACATTTCGGTTCTGTAACTGGTATACAAGGCAACAACTATAATATGAACATCTACTAGTGTTAATTATGGAAGGACAGCAGACACAGGTTAATTCACCAAGAAATGGCTCAAATGATAAAACACCAAAACTTTGCTCGCTACTTTTGGTACAATATTGAAGCAACAGTGACCACTGAATAAGGTAAGAAACTCGGTAAACACGGCACAGGCATTTTAAAATGAGGAACAAAAAGCTTCAATGTCTTTCTATTGTAAAGTCTTTGAAGATGGGACTGATTCAAACTCACCCAAAGGAAGGTAACTTTCCGATTGATGAGATTTCAAGGGTAGGCGTCTATCCTGGACATAGTCAAGACTTGCAGGCTGGCTCCCACTCTTGTCTTTATTCCTATTGTGACAGAGAAAAGAAAAGCTTTTAAAAACCTGTAAATCTATCACCAGATGGTGCTTTAAACATTTGCCGATCTAATGCATAGAGATACAAGTACTTTTTGGCAGAATCCTTCCTTTGCTGACACCTTATGTACTTGGACAGTGCCAAGTACAGGCACCTGAAGACAAAAGGGACTGCTAAACTACCTAGAAGAACATAAATATACTGAATCGCCATGTTATAACTGAAGGAATTCCACATAGGATGTAAAGCAAATATCGGGATGGGAAGAAGAAACCATCAACTTAACCTGGTGTACATACTCACTTAAAACAGCTCCAGGGACATTTAATCCCCAAGGTCAAAGATGGGAAAGTGACGTCATTTTAAAATGCTACAGCGATACAATTTTTTTCAAGGACAAAGGTCGCACACATAATGTTGGAAACGACTGGAAAAGTAGAGAGTCAATAATTAACACACAGTAGTCTGGTTTTAACTGGACTATACAGGGGATTATACAAATGAGGTATGTATGAGCTTCCTTGTACAAAAGTGAATTGAGAAGCTGATGGTAAAGAACTGGACAGGAAGAGCCCTGGCAATAAATAGTTTCGCCTGTTCACTTAGCTTGAGGTAATAAACTCGAATTCATCAAGACCATGAAGAGCACAAGCTGTCCTGTTTCATTTCAATTCTATCAGTTTTATTTGTTACATTTCTTAATGGTCTTATATACAAAGGTGCTAAACAGAGCTTGATGATCTTAAAAACCTTTCACACTTTCCCAACTGGTCTAAGCAAAGAAAACAGTATAATTAATAAAATTGCTGAAAAAGAGAGAAATGCCATCTGGCACTCGCCCGGACTATTGGAAGAGGGGAAGGGGTGCTGAATCTCATGCTGTAAAATTCCTTTTCCCATGCAGTATAAATTATTGTTCCTTTTGGAATTTGGTACTCTTGCGTCTGTCCTGAGGAGTGCAAAATGAAAAGCTTCAATAGAATGTCTCGTTTCTCAGCAATACTCCAGTGGCTGTTAATAAATATCTTTCACTTGGAAGGTTTGAGACACCATCAAATAAAAGAGGAAGAAAAATGTTCAAGGACACAGGGGAAGAGAAGGCAAATTGGACTAGAGTAGATAGCCTAATTTTATTAATTTTGTCCTATTGTGTTAGGAGCTCCACTTCTACTCATAATAATATGGGACCTTCATAGGGGTAGTTTGGTAGCAGTTCCCCAACCCCTGACCGCTTGAAGTCCCGATGAAGGGTCATGTCCGAAACGTCAACTCTCCTGCTTCTCAGATGCTGCCTGACCTGCTGTGCTATTTCCAGCGCCACACTCTATCTATACTGACTGTTCAGCATCTGCAGTCCCCACTATCTCCCACTTGTCATTCTCAGCAAGCCATCTGCTGATTGTGCATCTCAATTCCCCACTACTTCCTCCACCACCCCTCACTGCCTACTGCTAAAACTGGGACTGCAGAGGAGGGACAGGTGGTGGTGGTGGGTTGGGGGTGGAGGGGGGAGGCATGACCAATGAGAACACTGTCTGCACGGTGCATCCACTTAACATCGATCTCATGAAGCCAAACACAACAAATCCCAAACAGGAAACCATTCAAATGTCCAACCAGCAACACAGTTTCTTTAAGTGGAAAGCTCGTTTGGTGGCTATGTTTAAAATACACAGGGTTATTTTTATACTGGATTTTTAAAAGCTACCTCTGTGCCAATTGCTGTTCTGAGAGTTTTAACCCTGAACTAAAAAGGTAGTGGAGTACTCCTCATCAAAGCCAGCAGAAAGTCTCCGCACATCATGCAGTGCAGCTGTCAGATTAAATTTTATATATTGCTGTTAAACAGGGAAAAATCTCTAACTTAAATCTTAATTTTTTTATTCATTCGCGGAATCAAGCATTGTTGACCATGTCAGCATTTATTGCCAATCCCTAATTGCCCAGGAGTCGGTTAAGAGTCTATCAAGTTGCTATGGGTCTGGAGTTACATGTAGACCAGACCACGTAAGGGTGGCAGTTTCCTTCCTTAAAGGACATAAGTGAACATAGGTTTCTCTGACAAAAAAAAAATTGGATTCATGGTCATCATTAGACTCCTAATTCCAGATTTTTATGGAATTCAAATTCCACCATCTGCCGTGGCGAGATTTGAACCTGGGTCCCCGGACCAAGGTCTCCAGATTAACAGTCCAGTCACAATACAACTCAGCCATCACCTCCCTTTAATTTGCTGTGGTTAATGAATTATTTCTATCCAGACACCTACCTCAAAAGGTTTCCAGCTGGCAGAATCCGCTCTTGACTAGGCCTGTTTGATACGTTCAAGCTCAGACGTTTTTCTGTGTCCAGTTTTCCATCCGGTGTGCTGCAGACCTGTTGCCTGACGGGAGCAGCTGGCCCGTATTTCTCCTCCACACACCTCAACGGCAGAGTCCGATTTATGGGCTGGAAAATGATGGCCCCGACCTGCTCGAAGATGGGTTTGCGGTTCCCCACATAGCACCTGACCAGAGCGGGGATGCTGTCAAAGCTGTCCCGCTCAAACTGGTACTGCAGGCGGCTGTAGCCTTCGTTCAGCCTGACAACCACTCTGTTGATCTTGAAATGGTGAGGGGTGTCCTTCCACTGACAGGTCAACACCTGGTTGCCAGGGCTGGAGAGAGATTCACGGATGAGGAAGTCTCCATCCCTCTGAATCAGGGACTCTGCAACCTTCAAACAGAAACACAGTCAGCAGGACTCAGGAGCATGTGCCTGTTGAATTCACTCTCTATCCATCGTAACAACACTGAGTATTCAAGAACCTTATAGTTTGATCAATATTTCATATCCAGTGGTCAACCAAACCAAATGTAATATAAGGAACAGCAAGAGGCCATTCAACTCCTCAAAATTGCCCCCACAATTCAATGTAATCATGGCTGGTTTGTTCCTCAAATCCATTTACCTTTAAATTAAAGAACTGTTGATGCTGGAAATCAGAAACAAAAACAGAAATTGCTGGAGAAACTGTGGAAAGCAGAGTTAACATTTCAGGATCGGTAACCCTTCTTAAGAACTGATTTCAGCTCGGAAAAGGTTGATGTATCTGCTGAAGATGGGGTGGGGAGAGGAGTAAATGAGAGCTGGAAATGGAGCCCAGTGAGAGAGGAAAACCGTTGGACAGTCAAAAGTATGGATAAAGGTCAGGCTGGGAGAATCAATAGCTGCTAACGGGGAACCTAGTAGCTGATGGATCAGCACTGCCCTACACTGGCTCAGTGCTGCCTTGCCCCCCAGTTCCATTTATTCCTCTAGCTCATTCAACGTTCTACCATGAAACGTTTACTTTGTGTTGCCACACTCCAGGGCAAATATATATCCTTCCCTTGTACCAGTGCAGCAAGTGGAGTACAGCGGGGTCTCTTTTTAAGTCTCGTGTAATTAAACACAAGAGATACATCCAGAGATTCATTTTCAATTCAAAATGATTGTGTATTACATGCGCTGCTCAATCTCCATTTGTACATTTTATTCAGGGGACATCAGATTCCCAAACACTGGACCAAATTGCCTAGCTCAAATATTACCAGAATGCCCAGTCTGCTCCCCCCACCCCAACTCCATCTCTGACCAGCACCATCTGCAGAGGAAACAGTCTCTCCAAATCAGTCTGATTGAATCCTTGTTCCATATCCCAATCACAGCTACTATGTCTCCACTAGACTCCAACATAAGACAGAAGGCTTCGGGCCAGTTTTACACATATTACACATGTAAGTTGGTGATGTTGCGTTGGCTGAGAGCAATTCTTTCAGCACCAGCTCAAACTCTGGCACCTCCTGATCAGTGCAAATGGGAGACTGGAGGGGTAGAACTCATCTCTCTAGTAATGGTAAACTGGATGTTATTATACTGGCTGGTCAGGATGCTCTATGCCTACTGAGGTCAATAGAAGGAAGTGTCAGGCAGGGATTAAAAAGAGTACTCAATGTAACAAAGTCTGTGTAGTCTCCTGACAAAGACCAATTCCATCCCAGCAATTCACTAAGTCTCCTTTAGATGGAACCTGCAAGTTTCTCTCCAAGCCACTCACCTCTTCATTTGTAAATTTATCACTGTACCTTCAGTGTCACTGGATCAAAATTCTAGAATTCCCTTCCTAATGGCATTGTGGGTCTACCCCACAGCACATGGACTGCAGTGGTTCAAGAAGGCAGCTCACCCCCACCTTCTCAAGGGCAACTCAGAACGGGCAAGAAACACTGGGCCCAGCCAGCGACACCCACTCCCGTGAAAGAATTCAAGCAAGAACAATTGTGAAGGCTTCGAATATGATGCTTATAAGATAAAAAGGCAATGTTGATTTAATGTGATCATGTTTTTTTCATTTATAAACCAGCACACAGCATTGTGAAATCAGGGCTCTGGGGAAAATGATCTCATTGCTTGTATTGAAATAATCAGTGTTAAATGATACTATAAAGTCTAGACTGACTCAAAACCATATGGGATCTCTGGAGGAATCCCATGTAGGAAACATTGTCTCATTTCTGCACTAATTTCTAGCAGCTCAGGTCTGACTATTCAAGGAAAGTGAACAACCACAGCTCAAAGGAAAATAAATGGCATGGTCCAGATCAAACCAAGCAATGTTCAGCAGCATTACCTTCCTGGGAATTTGGCCGTGGTACCAGGCATGACTTCGTAGATCTTCACTGTTTAACTTCAGTTCTTCCTCCAGCTCCTTTTTCAGTTTCTCAGGTGTTGAGTCCATTATGTACCTGTCCTTAGAGAACTGAAAACAGAACAGCAGAAACAAAGAGTCTGTCAAAATCCCTCCAGCCAGTCCTTGCTCTGTTACCCAAAGGTAACGGCTGCACACTTCATTTAGATTCACTCACTGAACCTACTTGGAGTTCAAAAGCATATTTGGCCGTGATTTCCATTTTCCAGCTGGTCTTTTTAATTTCAAATCAATAGCAGCAGGAGATGAATTACACTGGTCACACTGTTCACGCCGAGCAGTTAGAAATACCCTTGCTTCAATCAAGCTAACACTGTAATGACTCTGCTAACCTACAGGAAAGAGTGTTCTCCCAAACTGCTAATGATGCATTTTATTTGTTTTTATTGATCTAATGATATTTAGTTACAAAAAATTAATTTCCGTCACTGCATTATTTTATGAGCTAGGAGAAGCTCTGTACACAGCTCTCAAAAATTCACCTCATAAAGGTTTATTTTTCCATGAGTAACTCTGATTGTGACAGTTGCCTGGAGATATAACAACTGAGCTATGTATCCACCCTCTCACTTTCTAATCCCGTGGGACAAAGATAAGAAGCAGAAAATAAATATGAAAGACTAAAAGGCACATGCAAACCCTTGAGCTAATGTTGAGTATGTGAATGAGGGTATACACAAACATTTGTGTTGATATCTGTGTGTGTGTGTGGCTCTGTGGTCTACTTTGCCATTGAGCATTATGAGCGATTCTGATTCCTAATGCAACTTCCTCTCCATTAATATCAGTTTAATGAGCTGATAATTCACTTACATTTAATTATTAGTTCAACAAAACACCAGTGTGGACCACTGTTTGCCTTGTTATCATTATTCACTTGTCACTCCATCTCTGCTTTCATACTCATTAACATAGTGCATTCATGAGTTACCTCATCTCTGTCACTGCCTATGTCTCACCTTTTCATAAACGTAGAGCTCAGCATCACTATTTGCAAGAACAAAGTAAACTTTCTATCCCGAATATTTTTCAAATATTGTTTTCCTCATGGAAGGAACCGTAGTATTTCTGCACCTTTGATCTCATCCTGGATGCATTTGATTTTATGCTCAACTCCTTGTAGCTTCATCAGTTTAAAAAGACCGCACTTTGCCAAGCACCACAGATTCCAATCCAGCACCATTCCGTCATTATTTGTCTACACTATAAATCAATGCACTTCAAAATATTCTTTACAAGTGCTTAAGCATGGCGAGGATTTTCTGAAAGATGTGACAACATTCTAAAAGCACAAGCCTTTCCATCTTGATTGTAGTTCTGGAGTCGGAAACGGGCAGGTAAGTAGGGCACCAGCTGGGTAACGAGCCAAGTGCCAGGTGGGTTGGGTGCCAGCCAACCTTCCCTGTAAGCTCTGCAGCCACTGGGAATCTCTGTGAATTGATTGGTCAATGATTGCTTCTGCTTTCGGATGTTGCTGTCACGCAGTAAAAAAAATTACAAGGAACACTGCTACCAGCTTGGTTTGAGGGGTAGGGTACCAAGTGGTTAGGATGCCAGATTGTGAGGTGGTAAGGGAACCAGGTAAGTAATGCAGAGGTAAAAACAATGACTGCAGATGCAAATCAGTCCAGAGCAGGGAAACAGAGGGCACAAGAGAAAAGGGCAGTGGCTCTGGAGAGGGCGAAAGAGGTCGGGGAAGGAGGAGCGGGAAAAAGGGGGAAGCAGCAAGCATGGGGCAGCAGGAGCAAGTGGCATGGCAACGGAGATGGGCTCTGGGACAGTGGAGAATGATGGACAAATCCCGGGAGATGACATGGAGTTAGGTCAGGAGCAGGTGGAAGAGATGGTGGGTGGTCAGGTCCAGTTAGGGTTTGGGGGTGGTGGAAGGAGCCTATGGGGCGGGAGGGTGTATCTGGGGGTGTGCACGAGATAAGTATAGGACCTGCTGAATATTTACTCTGGAGTTAAATCAAGGGCTGAACCTTACCTTTACCGGAAAGTGCGAGTCATGTCGAGTTTGAGTGAGCGATTCTTGCTGTACCTCACCAAACCCACCACTTTAATTACTGTTTGAGCTCGCGTAATGAGAATCACATTTGATTTCGGGGAGTCAGTGTGGGCAGGGACCTGGAGGGCAGCATTGGTTTTCCATCAGGAAGGGAGTGTGATACCAGGCCATGCCAGCCTGCTCCAAGGTTCTTACCTGGGTTAGAGCTGTCTCAGATGTCTGTAGGACACCCAGCACTACAGGAAGGAGCTCAATGTCCTTCTGTACTTTGTCAGGGCAAGTGCCACCATCTTCTGTAGATACCTTATACTGACCCTATCTCTGCTACTATACCCTACCATTCTCACTATTACCTGCAACATCTTCCTCATTCACTCTCACCCACCCCAACTACCAGATACCACTAATCCCCATAACCTGCGCATTGCCTGCTCACTTGCTCAGGAAATCCCCTCACCTGCACCAACAGTAATATCTATGCCACCCACTTTCACCTCCCTCAATTCCTGACTCTCCCTCCTTCAGGAGGAAAAGAGCATCTGGCTGGGCAGAAATTATTGCGAGGAAATTTCCACCTTTCACACAATTTCTTCAAAGTGTGCTACAATGGAAATTCCACATGGTTCCCTATGCACACCTCCCACCTCTGCTGGAGTATGGCCATCAGAAAATCCAGACCAATGAATGAAATTCTGCAGGTTCTCCCAGTCTCCACCATAACATTCCCATACTTATCCCCAAGGAAAATAATGCAGTCAACAGATTTTAAAATGGGTTTTTTGCATACAGTCATACAGCACAGGAACAGACATATCGATCC
This sequence comes from Chiloscyllium plagiosum, assembly GCF_004010195.1. NCBI lineage: Eukaryota > Metazoa > Chordata > Chondrichthyes > Orectolobiformes > Hemiscylliidae > Chiloscyllium > Chiloscyllium plagiosum. Next base: position 19,293,380 of record NC_057720.1, read on the forward strand.
AATTCATCCATGCTGACCAGACATCCCAATCTGACCTAGTCCCTTTAAACCCTTCCTATTCATAAACCCATCCAGATTACCTTTTAATTATTGTAACAGTACCCGCCTCCACCAGTTCCAGACACGCACCACCCTCTGCGTGAAAAAGTTGTCCCTTTGCTCCTTTTTAAATCTTTTCCCTCTCACCTTAAACCTATGCCCTCTAGTTTTGGAGCTCCCACTCATGGTAAAAGACTTTGGTTATTCGCTCTATGATTTCATAAACCTCTATAAGGTCAGCCCTCAGTGTCTGCTGAAGCGACATTTATGACTGTGGGGAAAACCTTGGAATTTCCTGCCTATCCGCATATCCTGTTTCCTTCCCCTGTCAGAGCAAAGCCCAGTCACAGGCAGCTCCTCTGTCCAACTGCTGGAAGAAGCTCTCTGTCAGACTGTCAGGGAGTCTCCCAGAATGGGACATGGGATCTTCCAGCTACTGCTGCCAGAAAGTGACCAAACCTGCAGCAATGTCTTCAGCCAGGCACGGCAACTCCACCTGGTAACTGAATGACAAGGGTCGCCCTGGGATCATAGCTCTCACCGAGTGGTTACAAATCCCTTACTTTTAGAATTTGAATCCCTACAGTGGGGATACAGGCCCTTCGGCCCAGCAAATTCACACCAACTGTCCGAAGAGTATCCCACCCAGACCCATTCCCCTACCCTATTACTCAACATTTACCCCTAACTTATGCGCCTAACCTACACATCCCTGAACACTACGGGCAATCTAGCATGGCCAATTCACCTAACCTGCACATCTTTGCCTTGTGTGAGGAAACCCACGCAGACACGGGGAGAATGTGCAAACTCCACACAGTCACCCGAGGCTGGAATCAAACCCAGGTCCCTGCGGCTGTGAGGTAGCAGTGCTAACCACTGAGGCACTGTGCTGCCCCAGTAGGGTTTCTGATTAGGGAAGGATTGAATCTCACATGGACCCTGTGAGATTCAGCAGTTGTCTTGGGCTCAGTTGGAGGCCTGACTCAAGCAGAACAATTGCTTTTAAACTATAATTGAATGTCCCATAAATGGGGTTGATCCATTGTGAGGTGCATACTAAGTCCCAGAGAAGGGAAAATGGAAGGAAAATATTTCGACAAATATTAATTTACATTAATTATAAATTCAAATTATTGAATGTTGTCTCACAGAAAGTGGGTATTCTGTCTAATGTGCCGATCCTCTTTTGAAACTTTCTTTTTATTTCATTAAAAGAAATAGTTTAGTTGACAGAATGGAGAGCTATATGATAATCAGACAGCCCTGGGATGTCTCTCCAGTGCCGATTCAAATAAGTCAACCTTGCACTACAGTGCCCTCCGGTGGTACACCAGAGAATGTACGTGAGGTAGGTTACATACAGAAGTCCCAGCAAAAGTACAAGACTTGGGAGTTCCTTCATCAGACAGGCTATTTTTACTCTTTGATGGAATTTGGGCATCATTCGTTAGACCAGCATTTATTGTCCATCCCTACTTGCCCTTGTGAGGAGGTAGCAGCACAATGCCTTAATGTACCTTCGCAGTCCATGTGGTGCAGGTACACCTACAATACTGCTAGCAAGGAATGTAGTTCCACAGTTTTGAGCCAGTGACACTGAAGGAATGGCAATATATTTCCAAGTTAGGGTGGTGTGGGATTTGGAAAGGAACCTTCAGCTGGTGGTGTCTCCATGTCCCTGCTGTCCCTGTCCTTCTGGATAGCAGTGGTTGTGGATTTGGAAGGAGCTGCCTGAGACAATACAAACTGCCGATACTATCTGCTGATTGTGGAAGAACTGAATATCTAAAGTGGTGGATGTGGTGCTAAACAAGTGAGCTGCCTTGACCCAGTTTGTTTGAGTGTTGTTGAAGCCACTTTCTGGCAAGTGGAGCAAGAATTCCATCACACTCCTGACCTGTGCCTTGTAGATAGCGGACAGGATTTGTGGAGTCCGGAGGCGAGTCCCCAGTCTCTAGCCTGCTCTGTTAAGTACTGGATCTACATGGTTTGTCTGGTTTAGTTTCTCAGCTGCAGTGGCTCAAGAAGGATGCCGTCCACCATCACCAGGGTAACTACGGGTTGGGCAACTAAATGTCACCTTGCCAGTGACACCTACATCCCAGGAATTAAAAGGGAATTGATTTACAGATTAATTACCACAGCCTCACATCAACGCCAAGTCAGTCAGTATAAACTAGAACAGATTCTTGACAACATTGAGTCATTCTCTCGTTCAGTACGATAAAAAGTCTCTGTTCTTACCAAACTATAACAAAATGTTTGTAGCACAGAAACAGACCATTCAGTTCAATAGGTCCTTGCTGTGGTTTATACTGTGGTCAATACTGATACAATCCATCTCCCACCTCTCTTCATCTCAGTCCTCTCAACATAACCTTCTCCCTATATTTATCTCGCCTCCCTTTAAATGCATCTCCACAATTCAACTCGAAGAGTGCCTGTGGTAGAAAATTCTACGTGCTAACTATTGTCTGTAAAAAAAATCCTAAATTTCTTTTTGTGTTAATTGGTGACTCATATTTATGGTCCCCGAGTTCAGATCTTGCTCACATCTACTCTATATCTATCCTTTTAATGACCTTGCATCTGTACGAGGTCATCCCTCAGTCTTCTCAGAGGTTCTTTCTCCTGGTTGAGAATTCTAGCGCCAGGAAAACAAGAGAGGGACAGAGGTTTGGAAGAATGATGGACAGTCACACTGGTCCATGTTTTATAGGGCCAGTTGCTGTTGGTAATAGAGCAGAGACTGGGCGTATAGAACGTATCCAAAGCTCCACTGGCTGATTCCTAACTTGCATCAACTCCCATTCGCACAGCAATACCTTGATTTAATATTCTCAGCCATATTTTGAAATTCTTCCATGGTCTCATTGTTGTAATCTCTCCTGAAATTCTGAGATCCCAATGCTCCACTGATCCTGGCTTGTCATGCTCCCCAGCTGTTAATGTCTCTTCCACCGGCCGTGTCTTCACGTGACCAGGTCCTTAAACTCTGGAATTCTCTCCTTGCAGTTTGAAACCTCTCTCTCCTCCTTCAGGACAGCTCCTAAAACGCATCTCTTTGACCAGGCCATTGGTCACCTGTCCTAGCCTGGGCAGCAAGGTTAGCACTGCTGCCTCACAGTGCCAGAGGGTTTGATTCTACCCTCAGGTAACTGTGTGGAGTTTGCACGTTTTCCCCATGTCCATGTGGGTTTCCGTCAGGTGCTCCAGTTTCCTCCCACAGTCCAAAGATGCGCAGGTTAGGTGGATTGATCATGTTAAATTGATAATAATGTCCAGGGGTGTGCAGGGTAGGTGGATTACCCATGGTAAATGCACGGTTACAGGGATGGGGTGGTGGGGTGGGTCTGGGTAGAATTATCTTCGGAGGGTCAGTTTGGACTCAATGGGCTGAATGGCCTGCTTCCAAACTTATGGATTCTATGATTGAATATATTTTTATATGGTTTGATTTCAAATTCATTTGATAATACTTCTGTGAAATGGCTTGAGATATTTTTCTGTGTTGAAGGCAGTATATAAATGCAAATTGTTGTTGTTCTGAAAACCAGATTGTGGAAATGCTCCACAGCAGACATCACTTAAGCAGCTGTAAGAACAAGGTAGAGGATGGAGTTCTCATTCCTGATGAAGAGCTTATGCCCAAAACGTCGATTCCCCTGCTCCTTGGATGCTGCCTGACCTGCTGTGCTTTTCCATCACCACACCCTTGACTCTGATCTCCAGCATCTGCAGACCTCCCTTTCTCTAAAGGGTAGGGTTCACTTTGTACAAAGCAAGAACTCAATCATTCACAGTTACACGTCCACCCCAAAACAGTGATCATATCCAAGTTCAATTAAATCACACAGTACTGAAACAGACTCCGGCCCAACTCGTCCATGCCAACCAGATATCCCAAACCTAACTGGTCCCATTTTCCATGTTTGGCCCATATCCCACTAAAGCCTTTCTATTCATGCACCTGTCCAAATAGCTTTTAAATGTTGTAATTTTACCCACCTCTAACACTTCCTCTGATGGCTTATTCCATACAAGTACCACCCTCTGCATGTACAAGTTGCCCCTCAGGTCGCTTTTAAATCTTTCATCTCTCACCTTAAACTTATGTCCTCTAGTTTTGAACTCCTCTACCCTGGGCAAAGACCTTGGCTGGTCACCTTATGTATGCCCTTTATGATATTATTAACATCGATAAGGTCACCCATCAGGCTTTGATCCTCCAGGGAAAATGTTCCAGCCTATCCTCATAACTCAAACCCTCCAGTCCCAACAACATCCTTGGAAATCTTTTCTGCATTCTCTCAGGTTTAGCACCATTCTTCCTATAGCAGGGCGACCAGAATTGTAGCAGTATTCTAAAAGTCGCCTCAGCAGTGCATTATTGAGCTACAACATGACAACCCAACACCTCTACTCAATGCACTGACCAATGAAGGTAAGTGTGCCAAATTGCGTTCTTCACTATCTTGTCTCCATGTGATGCTACTTCAACCATGCAAAGGAAAGAAAGTGGCATCTCCTCTGACAAGTTACCAGAATATTGCCCTCGTGAGAGTGAGGAAGGAGCTCATGAGAATCATTCCAGCGATGAGACATTTCAGTCATGTGGAAAGATTAGAGAATTTAGAACGGTTTTCTTTGGAGAGGAAATGTCTAATGAAATCTGATCAAAGTTTTCAAATCCATGAACACAGATCAAATGGATAGGGAGAAACTGTTCCCAATCATAGATCAGGATCTGGAGGGTGCGGATTTAAAGTATTTTGCAAAAGAAGCAAATGTGATCTGGACGAAAGGCCTTTTATTACACAGCAAGTAGTTAGAGTGTGGTGGGTGCAGGTTCAATCGCGGCATTGGATGGTTATTTGAATGAAAACATTTTACAAGTTCTCTGGGGAAAAGGCAGGAGAATGGCAGAAGCTGAAATGCTTAGAGAGATGGAGCAGTCTAGACAGGTTTGAATAGCCTGCCTCTGCACTGTGCAGATTCTGTGGAATCATCTTATCAAATATCAATAGCTCCTGTAAAGGCGGCCTTCATGGGGAGCACAAAGTTAAAAATCACACAACACCAGGATATAGTCCAACAGGTTTAATTGGAAGTACACTAGCTTTCAGAGCGACGCTCCTTCATCTGATGAAGGAGCGTCGCTCCGAAAGCTAGTGTGCTTCCAATTAAACTTTTTGGACTATAACTTGGTGTTGTGTGATTTTTAACTTTGTACACCCCAGTCCAACACCGGCATCTCCAATTCATGGGAGCAGCCTGATGATAGTTTGGTTTTAAGTCCCAGGCTACCTCATCATTGCTACACTGCCAAATGGCCAATGCATTGGCTAAATTATGTACTCTTTCTGACCAAAGGCTAGCAGACCCTATTAGAAGGGGAGGCATCCCGAGTGACAATTCATTGGAAAGCAGTCAACTCAGAGTTAACAATTCGGGTCAGTGGCCCTTCCTCTGAACGGAAGAAGGGTCACTGGACCCGAAACGTTAACTCTGATTTCTCTCCATCGATGCTGTTTTCCCTGGAGCGCTGGAGGCTGAGGGGTGACCTTAGAGTTTTATAAAATCATGGCGGGCAGGGATAGGATTAATAGACAAGGTCTTTTCCCTGGGGTGGGGGGAGTCCAGAACCATAAGGCATAGGTTTAGGGTGGGGGGGAAAGATATAAAAGGGACCTAAGGGGCAACTTTTTTCACGCAGGGGGTAGTGAATGTATGAAATGCCAGAGGAAGTGATGGAGGTTGGTACAATTACAACAATTAAAAGGCATCTGGATGGGTTTATTAATAGGAAGGGTTTAGAGGGATATGGGCCAGGTGCTGGCAGGTGGGACTAGATTAGTTTAGGATATCTGGTCAGCATGGACGAGTTGGACCGAAGGGTCTGTTTCTGTGTTGCACATCTCTATGACTTGACACTACCAGACATGCTGCAATTATCCAACAATTTCTGTTCTTGTTTCAGATTTCCACCATCCACAGTTCTTTTGGTTTTATGATTTTTATTATCCCTTCCTAAACTAAGGATAATGTGCTGAACACTTGTAGCACTAGATCAGAATATGCCTGTGGTTAACTGGGTGATTCACTGAGCCCCAGGGGGACAACAGAATGAATTTCTAATCTGGTGTTTCCTATCCTACATCAGAGAATGGGAATTAACATAATAACACATGGAAGTGATGTTCTAATTGCTGTTTGTTCACAGTGATTTACCACTCACACTTTCCTGTGATCCATAACATGTCTTTTGATACTATTTGCTGCTCCAATTAAATGCCTTTACCCATCGAAAAAAAGACATCAAACACCCCAATGATGGGTAAACATCAAAGATCAGTGTACAAGAGCAATCAGTTAAAAATCACACAACACCAGGTTATAGTCCAACAGGTTTATTTGGAAGCACTAGCTTTCGGAGTGCTGCTCCTTCATCAGGTGGCTGAGGAGTATAAAATGAGCAATCAAATTCATTTATCTATTTATGGCAGACCCATCACTCCCTACAACAAATGAATACTTATTAATATATTGCATGGAGAATTAGAGTGTAACAAGAGAAACAGGCCATTCAAGCCATCAAATCTGTGCTGGTATTTTTCTCCACAAGTCACAGACTCATCACACTCTCTACCTCATTAATTTATTGTGTGGCATTTCTCAATTTGAAAATTGTTTTGAAAATAATTTTTAAAATTTACTTCACTTGATGTAACACATCCCAAATATATTGCTGTGTCCAACCCTGGTGTTCTTGGAAATGTGGTTGTAAGATCTAGAGAGGTAGGTGCAGGAGTAAGCCATTTAGCCCATTGAGTTCATTCCTCATTTGGTAACACCATGGCTGATGTAATACGACCATAACTCTACTTTCCTTCCATTCCCCAAAATGCTTGACTCCCTTATCTGTCTACGTCTGAGTAATTCAGCCTTGAACATTTTCAATCACCCAGCTTCCACGATTCTCTATGAAAGAGCATTACAAAGACTAATGACCCTCTGAGATGTTTCTCCTCATATTTGTCTTAAATGGGAGATTCCTGAAGGAGCAAATTACTGTTGATGCTGGAATCTGCACTGAAAGCAGAAATTGCTGTAAATCACAGCAGGTCAGGCAGCATCCGTGGAGAGAGAGCTAGCTAACTTTTCGAGTCTAGTTTATTTTTCAGCATTTCTGTTTTCATCCCTTGTTTTTAAACTGGTCCCCTCATTTCTAGATTCAGAAACATTCCTCCAGTAACTACCCAGTCAGCCCTCTTCAGAACCTTAATTGTTTCAATCAGATCACCTCTCATTCTTCCAAACTGCACTAGTTTAGGAGAAAGTGAGGACTGCAGATGCTGGAGATCAGAGCTGAAAGTGTGTTGCTGGAAAAGCGCAGCAGGTCAGGCAGCATCCAAGGAACAGGAGAATCGATGTTTCGGGAATGAGCCCCTCTTCAGGAAAGGGCATGAGCCCTTCTTTCCTGAAGAAGGGCTCATGCCTGAAACGTCGATTCTCTTACTCCTTGGATGCTGCCTGACCTGCACTAGTTTAGGGTCAACCTTTCCTTGTATAACAACCCATTTACCCCAGGAATTATCCAAGGGAACCTTCTCTGAACTGCTTCCAATGCAAGGGTCTCACTCCCCAAATAAGGGGTTCCGAACTGTATGCATTACTTCAGAGACTGGAGGTTGGCTAATGTGGCGCCATTATTTAAGAAAGGTGATAAGGACAAGCCAGGGAACTATAGACTGGTGAGCCTGACCTCGATGGTGGGCAAGTTGTTGGAGGAAATCCTGAGTGACAGGATGTACATGTATTTAGAAAGGCAAGGACTGATTAGGGATAGTCAACATGGCTTTGTGCGTGGGAAATCATGTCTCACAAACTTGTTTGAGTTTTTTGAAGAAGATCTCCAATATCTGCAGTACTCACTTTCTTCTCCTGGACCATTAATCCACATGAAAGGGTTCTTAAAGGATTTACAAGGATGTTGCCAGGTTTGGAGGATTTGAGCTACAGGGAGAAACTGAATAGGCTTGGGACTGTTTTCCCTGGAGCGTTGAAGGGTGACCTCATGGAGGTTTATAAGATCATGAGGGGCATGGATAGGATAAATAGGCAAAGTCATTTCCCTGGGGTGGGGAGTCCAGAACTAGAGGGCATAGGTTTAGGGTGAGAGGGGAAAGATATAAAAGCGACATGAGGGGCAGCTTTTTCACGCAGAGGGTGATGGAGGCTGGTATCATTGCATTATTTAAAAGGCATCTGGATGGGTATATGAATAGGAAGGATTTAGAGGGATATGGGCCAAGTGCTGTTAAACGGGACTAGATTAGGTTGGGATAGCTGGTCGGCATGGACAAGTAGAAACAAAGGGTCTGTTTCTATGCTGTACATCCATATGACTTTATGACTGTAAGTAACGGAGAGGATTGATGAGGGCAGAGCGGTAGGTGTAAACGGGACTAGATTAGGTTGGGATAGCTGGTCGGCATGGACAAGTAGAAACAAAGGGTCTGTTTCTATGCTGTACATCCATATGACTTTATGACTGTAAGTAACAGAGAGGATTGATGAGGGCAGAGCGGTAGATGTGATCTGTATGGACTTCAGTAAGGCGTCCAACAAGGTTCCCCATGGGAGACTGGTTAGCAAGGTTAGATCTCATGGAATACAGGGTGAACTAGCCATTTGGATACAGAACTGGCTCAAAGGTAGGAGACAGAGAGTGGTTGTGGTGGGTTGTTTTTCAGACTGGAGGCCTGTGACCAGTGGAGTGCCACAAGGATCAGTGCTGGGTCCTCTACTTTTCATCATTTACATAAATGATTTGTTTTGAGCATAAGAGGTACAGTTAGTAAGTTTGTAGATGACACCAAAATTGGAGGTATAGTGGACAGGATTTGGACCAGATGGGCCAATGGGGTGAGGAGTTGCAGATGGAGTTTAATTTAGATAAATGTGAAGTGCTGCATTTTGGGAAATCAAATCTTGGCAGGACTTTTACACTTAATGGTAAGGTTCTAGGGAGTGTTGCTAAACAAAGAGACCTTGGAGTGCAGGTTCATAGCTCATTGAAAGTGGATTCACAGGTAGATAGGATAGTGAAGAAGGCGTTTCGTGTGCTTTCCTTCATTGGTCAGAGTATTGAGTACAGGAGTAGGGAGGTCATGTTGTGGCTGTACAGGATATTGGTTCAGCCACTTTTGAAATATTGCGTGCACTCTCTCTCTCTCTCCTCCCTTTGCACTAGGCCTGCTTCCTCCAGATACCATTAAAATTCCCAGCCTCGAAAAACACAGAAACTGACGCGAGAGAATGAGAGAGAGAGAGAGAGAGACAGGCCCCAGTGTTAAAGCCAGCGCCCTCTCTGGACTCCAGTAGGCTGTTACACAGCCATATACACACACACAGAGTGTTGGAGAAACTCAGCAGATCTGGGGGGGAGGTTTGCAGAATGCTGGGAGAACCCAACAGATCTGGCAGAGAGAGAGAGAGAAAGAGAGTCATAGAGGTGTACATCACACAAATAGACCCTTCGATCCAGATTCTAAATTATTCGAGTCCCATTTGGCACTTATCCCTCTCAACCCTTCCTCTTCATGCAGATGTACAGCACAGAAACAGACCCTTCGGCCCAACCCGTCCATGCCGACCCAGATGTCCTAAACTAATCTCGTCCCATTTGCCAGCACTTGGCCCATATCCCTCTAAACTCTTCCATGTTCATTTCCCCGTCCATAGTGTCACAGAGATGTACAGCACGGAAACAGACCCGACAGCCCAACTTGGCCATGCCAACCAGGTATCCCAACCTAACCTAGTCCCACCTGCCAGCACCCGGCCCATCTCCTTCCAAACCCTTCCTCTTCATGACCACAGCGAGCATAAGAGGTACAGTTAGTAAGTTTGCAGATGACACCAATTTCATCATTTACATAAATGATTTGTTTTGAGCATAAGAGGTACAGTTAGTAAGTTTGCAGATGACACCAAAATTGGAGGTATAGTGGACAGGATTTGGACCAGATGGGCCAATGGGCTGAGGAGTTGCAGATGGAGTTTAATTTAGATAAATGTGAAGTGCTGCATTTTGGGAAATCAAATCTTGGCAGGACTTTTACACTTAATGGTAAGGTTCTAGGGAGTGTTGCTAAACAAAGAGACCTTGGAGTGCAGGTTCATAGCTCATTGAAAGTGGATTCACAGGTAGATAGGATAGTGAAGAAGGCGTTTCGTGTGCTTTCCTTCATTGGTCAGAGTATTGAGTACAGGAGTAGGGAGGTCATGTTGTGGCTGTACAGGATATTGGTTCAGCCACTTTTGAAATATTGCGTGCAATTCTGGTCTCCTTCCTATCGGAGGGATGTTGTGAAACTTGAAAGGGTTCAGAAAAGATTTACAAGGATGTTACAAAATGTCCTGCTGACCAATGTATGTTAACTCAGCCACATTAGGGGCATTTAAACAGTCCTTGGATAAGCATATGGATGATGATGGGATAGTGTAGGGAGACAGGTTCACAGGTTGGCTCAACATCAAGGGGCAAAGGGCCTGTTCTGCATTGTATTGTTCTATGTTGCCAGGGTTGGAGGATTTGAGCTGTAGGGAGAGATTGAATAGGCTAGGGCTGATTTCCCTGGAGCTTTGGAGGCTGAGGGATGACCTTACAGAAGTTTATAAAATCGTGAGGGGCACAGATGGGGTAAATAGACAAGGTCCTTTCCCTGGGATGGGGAATCAGAATTAGAGGGCATAGGTTTAGGGTGAGAGGGGAAAGATATAAAAGAGACTTAAGGGGCAACGTTTTCACGCAGAGGGTGGTGCGTGTATGGAATGAGCTGCCAGAGGAAGTGGTGGAGGCTGGTACAATTGCAACATTTAAAAGGTATTTGAATGGGTATATGAATAGGAAGGGTTTGGAGTGATATGGGCCATGTGATGGCAGGTGGAACTAGATTGCGTTGGGATATCTGGTCAGCATGGATGAGTTGTTTCCATGCTGTTCATTTCTATGACTCTACGTGGTCTCACTGTGACCTTGCTACAGTTGTAGCAAGACTTCCCTACTTTTATCTCCCTTGCACTACCAGCTGAATAACTTTCATCTGGATTAATAGCCTGAGGGGTAGATCTTGATGGTGTGACATTGTGACTTTGGATGAATGTAAAGATTTCTACATTTAATTCCACTGGATCCACCCCTAACTCTCACCTGGGAGTCTGATTCAGTGACTGAAAACAAGGTTAAAATACTGTAGTCTGCTGCTTGAATCAAAAGGGTGGGCAACGTGGGAATCAAAGTGAATTAAAATGCTCCAGCTGTTAGAAATCTGAGCAAACTACTTCTGTCCCTGACTATAACAATAAAAATATGCAGTCAGTTGCCCTACTACATGCTGTTTTTCAAGGAGATTCAGCTGCCTGTAATGACTGTTTTCTTCATCAACAAACACAGGTGTGGTAAAATATACCCAGGCCTCAGCTTCAGAGAGTTGGAGTGCCTCCCTTTCAGCCGGCTGTGTGGTTATCTGATCTGTTATTTTAACTCCACAATTCTCACCCATTCATGTTGTACCTGCTCCACTTGATCAGAGGCTCACCCATCATTTCAACATCCACCATTACCAGGACCAGTGCTTCTGTGGCTGCAATATGCATTTGCTGCAGAAATCAGTGCAGCAACTCACCGAATAAGGCACATTGTTGAAAATATGTTGCTGGAAAAGCGCAGCAGGTCAGGCAGCATCCAAGGAGCAGGATGCCCGAAGCGTCGATTCTCCTGCTCCTTGGATGCTGCCTGACCTGCTGCGCTTTTCCAGCAACACATTTTCAGCTCTGATCTCCAGCATCTGCAGTCCTCACTTTCTCCTAAAATAAGGCACATTGCCTTACGTTTTACTGTCTTATATTCAAGGCTCAGACAGACAGATTTTTGATCAGGAAGGGGTTTAAGGGATATAAGGAAAGTAGCTTGAGGATTATCAGCTCAGCCATGATCTCACTGAATGGCAGAGCAGACTCAACGGGCTGAATGGTCTCCTCTGTTTTCTACATCTTACGGTCTAACATTCCCCTGCAACTCACGCACCATGCTGGCTCATAAATATTTTGCATTCCTTCATCATCACTGGGCCACTATCTTGGACCTCCTGTTTGACAGCACTGTGGAAACATATATGAAGGACTGGGGTATACAGTAGGGAGTTATGGTTAGATTAGATTCCCTACAGTGTGGAAACAGGCCCTTCGGCCCAACCAGTCAACACCGACCCTCTAAAGAATAACTCACTCAGACCCATTCCCCTCTGACTAATGCACCTAACACTATGGTCAATTTAGCATGGCCAATTCACCTGCACATCTTTGGACTGTGGGAGGAAACCAGAGCACCCGGAGGAAACCCACACAGACACGGGGAGAATGTGCAAACTCCACACAGAGAGTCACCCGAGGCTGGAATCGAACCTGGGTCCCTGGTGCTGTGAGGCAGCAGTGCTAACCACTGAGCCACCGCGCCACCCCAAATGATGACAGAAGATACAAGGAACCTCAAGTGGAGCATAAATGGACTGCTTGAATCAAATTGCCAGTTTCTGTGTTATTTGTTCAAGGTAATCTAGGACTTACAATGTTATGTAACACATCAGGGAGAGAGACTATGTTTATACAGGTATTAAACAGAATCAGAAGCTGATGGCTCAAAACCAACAAAGTAACACCCCATCTATGTTCTTCATGTGAAAGAACTTCCCAGAGTGTTTTATGAAAGGAACAGACAGTGTGTTAAGGATTTAAAGGGGGATACAAAAGACTCTGGTGTCCCTGTTACCAAAGTGTTGCCTTCATGTACAATGAGTCACTGATACCAATGTGCCTCATGTAAAGTATTGTGGGCAAATGTCTTTACAAAGATCTTTGAACACAGCGAGATGTATCAAAGATTAAACAGAATAGGAAGAGAATTGCAGAGGATTAAAGTTTAAAGGGAAGTTGGACAAGCAGAAATCCAGAGAATCGACTGGATAAAGAACTGAAAACCAAAAAAATGCTGGAGAACACAGTGGGTCAGGCAGTATCCATGAAGAGAGAGCAAGCTAACGTTTCATTGTAATAGAAGCAGGAGCTGGCCATTTGGCCCATCGAGCCTGATCCGCCATTCATTAAGGTCATGGCTAAGTCAAATATCACACCAGGTTATAGTCCAACAGGTTTATTTGAAAGCGCAAGTTTTAAGTCTAGATGGCTCTTCATCAGAGCTGAAGAGAAGTATGGAGGGAGGCAGCATTTATGCAATGGGGGGGGGTGGGGGGAGCCGGGGAGAGGGGTGAAGTGCAGGGGGACTTTGATAGTTCAGATTAAGTGATCGGAATGTGTAAATGGCAGAACAATGAGGTGTCAAACTGGAGTGGGGGAAGACATGGTGACAGAGAATGTAAGAAGCAAAGCTAAAAGATAGAGAAGGAATGGGTTCACAATTTGAAACACAGCTGAGAAAGCAAGTTTTGGCAAACACCTTGTGGAACAGCAGCAGTGAAATGGAAAGCAATGAAGATGTGCATGGTGAAAGAGCCACTGGAATTCCTGTTGGCAGGACTGGGGAATGAATTCTCTAAAAGGGTACAATAATGCACAAGGGTTTAGGAAAACCGAGCAGCACCCTGAAAATGATTCTAACAAGGATAATACCAGAAGTTAAGCTGAGAGGAAAGTTATATAGTTGGGGTAGAGGGTGGTGGTGGTGGTGGTGGGGGGCGGGGGGAGGAAAAGAGGAAGCTGAGGCATGATACTTTAGAAATACCTGAGCAAGTCAGGAGGAACCAGGGTAAGACTCTCCACTGGCTGGAGTCATACTTGGCACAGTTGGCGCTGTTTGTGGTTGTTGGAGATCAATCATCTCAGCCTCAAGAACATCTACACAGGAGCTCCTCAGGTCCTAGACCCAACCATCTTCAGCTGCTTCACCAAGAATTTCTCCTCCAACAGAAGGTCAGAAATAAGGATACTCACTGATGACTGCATAATGTTCAGCACCATTCATATCTCCTCATATACATGTCCACATTCAGCAAGACCTGAACAACATTGAGGCTTGGGCTGATAAATAATAAATAGGAGAAAGTGAGGGAAATCAGAGGAAGGGCTTATGCCTGAAACATCAACTGTCCTGCTCCCGGATGCTGTCTGACCTGCTGTGCTTTTCCAGCATCACACTTTTCAATTCCCATAAACAACAAGTGTCATTCACAGCACAGATGTACCAGGCAAAGGAAAAATCCAACCATTACCCCTTGACATTCAATGGATTACCATCACTGAATCCTCCACTTTCAATACCCAGAGGCTACCATTGACCAGAAAATGAACTGGGCCAGGGGGATAAATACTGTAGCCACTGCAGCAGGTCAGACACTGGAAAACCTGCCAGTAAGTGACTTATCTCGTGACTACCCGAAGTATGGCAATGATCTACAGGTCACAAGTCAGGAATGGACTGGAGTACTCTTCATTTGCCCAGAGGACAGCAGCTCCAAATACACTCCAAAATAAAATCAACACCATCCAAACTAAAGCAGCTCACTTCATCAGCCACCTTAAATATTCTCACCCTCCACCACTGTAGCATCAATGTGCAACAAGATGCCCTCAAGCAACTGGTGAAAGCTTAATTTGCTGCACATTCAAAACTCAATAGCTCTACCACCCAGAAGTTCACTCTTAAACTCAAAACCTTAGAACTATATCATTGTCCCTTTACTGTCATTGCGTCAAGATCCTAAAAATCCCTCCCTAACAGCACTGGGTAATACCTACACAACATGGACATTTGCGAAGGCAGTTCAACTCACCTTCTCGGGGCAGTAAGAGAAGGGCAATAAATACTGGTGTTGCCCTGAATTAATAAAATTCGAACAGTACACCCTGGATACTGTCCTCATAATAATTTAAAACCATTCTTCACAGTGGAGTTAATTACTCATCATTTTAGCCAGAAATGCTTTTGTTCCAATATTGACCTCATTATGAAGTAATGTATGTGTTTCAGTTCAACAAAGCTATCTGGGAAAGTGCACATCCTCCATTAGGCTGTCTATCGGACAATCTCTGTTTCCACCCTGGTCCTGTGTCATTATGAGAGTTTATATCGAAACCTTAAACAGTTTATCTGGGTCTCTCCCTTCCGGCCACTCTAGACTAAAACTATGCTGGAACTTTCCTTCATTTCTTCCACTCGCACAGAGCTTTCAAACCGCAAATCCCAATGCGAAAGAAAATTCTTCTGAGCGCGATATTTTCTTTGTGCGGCTGGGAACGGTTCAGAAAGACCCACATGAAACACAGAGCGGTTTCCCACACAGACTCTCTCGGACTGACATAACACACCTCGGGGTTTTTTTTGGAATTTAGCTCAACTGAGATTTTCAAAGTGGGGGGGAGGTGTTGGTTATTATTTTCATGTGCTGTGGCTTTTTTCGATTTTTGAGAGATGAAGGTGATTCACATCAACATAGGACGAACAGCCCAGGCTGTGGGGTGAGTCAAGGACGGGACGTGAGGCACATTCATTCCCCCTGCCTGTAGGGGTGGACCCTTGTACACATCCTCTCGGGGTCTGAGGGAGGGGGGAAGATACTGGGGAGCAGTTTCCCAGCTTGCGTTGGGCCGCTTGCAGAGATAGCGTGTCTCCTGCCCAAATCACACCCGGCCTTAGGACTCTCTTCAGGAGTTTTGCTGCTCCCGCTTCCAGACTGAGAATGCAACAATCTCCATCAATACCCAGCTCCCAACCCGGAAAATCACGAGTTGCACCGACAAGACACGAGTCTCAAGGATTATTGCCCATGAATCACAGGGTTCCGTTGGAAGATGGACCAATGCCGTTCAGCTTTCGACCAGAAAAAAAAAACATCTTTATTTTTAAACGATTGAGTGTGTTTCTTTTAAAGTTTACATATGGTGCGGGGGTTATTTTTAGTTCATTCCTTAGCAAGACGGTTGGCTGGGCCCAGACCCCGATCCAACACTAATAATACCCTCAAGGCACAGGAACTGGCTCACAGCTAAATGGAAAGTTCCCATGACAACCTCTCGAGTTATTTTAAGTATTAAAGCCTGATGCCAAACTGAGGAAGAGCACATTGCTTAATACCGTACAGCTGAACCAAACTCCGTGAGTCTAATGTCACACACTTAACAAAATAAAAACAAAATTCGAGCTAACAGGTACATTTGAATAGAACCTCCTTCAGGGGGAGCGCCGGGTTAGTAGGAAATTTAAAACTTTACACAGACCATAACTTCATTCATAAAACCATTCCTGTCTGTATTCACACAATGATAATGTCTCAGCTGTTATTCCAGAGACGTGAAGCGTGGGATCTGTAAACCTTATGCTGGTACAAATATATGTTTTTTTTCCAAGTTTCATCAGGAATAGCCCGGTCTGGTTGACCTGTAGAAATGTAATGTACATACCTTGACTCCAATGTAGGAGCTCCGATAGAAACAGCACAGGGCTGCCGACAGAGCTCTTAAAACACTGCATCTCTCTGTCATTTTGACGGTATGATGTCCGCTATTTTTGTTTGGAAAAACAAAAACGCACACGGAGGAAAAGACGGTTGCCAGGACACCGGGTTAAAACACCACAGAGGATTTCACAGGGGATGGTAAGTCCATCACTGGGTCGCGAACTGACAGCTCCCCGTAATGAGCAGAGCTCTCCTTAAGCGCTCGCTGCTTGCTGAGAGCTCAGGGAGTCAGCCTGTGGGGTCCCGCACTGGCCATGTATGGAGAGAGAGAGAGAGAGAGCTGGACTGACAAACAAATCGCGCTCTCCACTCACTGGAGACAGCCAGCCCCCTTTGCAGAGTCGCTGGAAGCTCAGAGCAAGACGTCAGCTCGCCAGCACTCCCTCCCTCTGTCCCGGGGGAGTTAGGATGCACCTTACCTGGATCACCATGGCTGTACCCCTCTTATTAATCCCCCTGGAGGGACAGTGCTCTGGCGCCTATTGAGAGAAGCCAGTCCCGTCGCCAGCTGAGAACCGAAAGTTGAGTGGGAATAGCCATGGACCTGCGTTCTGAATCATTTACTCATCCGAAAAATGCAGATCACGCCTTACCCAGAGCATCGTCCCGTTAATGAAATGTGACTCCCGGCTAAATTGCCAACTGTACGTGTTTGAATGAATCATAGGAATAAAAGCATTAAAACTCGACCCTTGTTTTAAAAGCTGTAAGCAGAACGAACTCTCCTGAAGACGATGACTGTTAAGATCAATTAAAACCCGTCAAACTCTACATTTTCTTTAGATTGATTACCAAAACAGGAACTTCAGGACCCCGGGGTGGGGAAGAATGGGTATCAGCCCATCTCCAATTACACAACATGCTCATGGAAACTTAGATTTTAAAAATGGGGCATATATTTAAAATAATTAGCCAGAGAAGCAAAGAGGATATGAAAGAGAAAACAAAACACATAGCTAGTAATGAAGGTCTGGAATGTACTCTCTCTGAGTGTGCTGGAGACAGGTTTACTGATAACACCCAAATAGAGACTGTTTTCTGAAAAGGAAGAATATGCAGGTTATGGACAGAGAGCAGGGAGAATAGCGCCAGGTGAGTTGTTCCTTCAGAGAGCCAGGGAAGATAAGACAGGCTGAATAGCCTTCTACTGCACTGTATTAATCTGTCAATCTGTGAAGTAATAAGCCACTGTCCACAAGGGACCAGAGTTCCTGAGGTTTTTGTATCATTTATTCATTCATTGGATGTGGGCATGGCTGGCTGGCCAGTATGTGTTGCCCCATTCCCAATAACCCTCGAGAAAGTCGGGGTGAGCTGCAGTTCATGTGCTGGAGTCACCTTCACAATGTAGTTAGGGAGGGAGTTCCAGGATTTTGACTCAGTAACATTGAGGGAACGGCAATATCTTTCCAAGTCAGGATGGTGAAAGGCTTGGAGGGGAACTTGCAGGGGGTAGTATTCCTGTCTATCTGCTGCCCTTGTCCTTCTAGTTGGAAGTGATCGTTGATTTGGAAGGCGCTATCTAAAATGTCTTGGTGAATTTCTGCATGGCATCTTGTGGATGGTACACATTGCTGCTGCTAAGCTTCGGTGCAGGTGGGAGTGGATGTTTGTGGATGTGGTGCCAAACAAGCAGGCTGCTTTATCCTGGATGGTGTCAAGTTTCTTCAATGTTATCAGAGCTGCACCCAACCAGGTAAGTGAGGAGTGTTCCATCATACTCCTGACTTGTGCCTTATCGATGGTGGCTAGGCTTTGGGGAGTCAGGTGGTGAATTATTTGCTGCAAGACTCTTAGCCTCTGACTTGCTCTTGCAACCACATTGTTTATATGACTAGTCCAGTTCAGTTTCTGGTTAATGTGAATGAGTGTGTGTGTTACAATAATCAAGGGTTACTGATTATTTTCCCTCCAATTGTGCACTTACAGGGACTGACAGGCAACTGCTGTACTAGGATATATACAGCTCAAAGTGCATTCAATTATCCAGAAAACAATAAACATCCACGCATTGTCTTTCTGATGCTGAAATGATTTTTGTTCCACTGTCCAACCAATCAGAAGTAAATCACCTCTGCTTGAAAAGCTTCTTCCTGATGTCTTACTTAAACCAACCTGCCGCCAGCTATAGACTATGCCTCTTGTTGTCCTGAAAATGGGTTAAGCTCAGTGGAGCACACACACCAGATTGACAAGTACTGCATTGTCACATGTAATACCTTCTGGATGAGTTTCTCATTGCCTGTCTGAGTGCGTGTGAAAGGTAAGAGTGTTTTTCTTGGTGCAAGGTAAGAGCATTTTGCTTGGCAAATGGTGACCCTTCAATCAACATTATTAGAGGAAAAGAACCAGTCACTCTCTAATTACAGTTTATGGGATCTTGCCATGTAGAAATTGGCTGCTGTTTGCCTACATGACAACAATGGTGACATTTTAAAAGTAATTCATCCACTGTGAAGTCCTTTTGGGGAATTCTGTGAATGTGGAAGGTTCTATAAAATAACCATTGATCTATTAGTTTAGATCATACTGATTTGGACAAGTTGAACCAAAATTGTCACACCCCTAGCCAAGTTGTTCCAGTACAGGTACAACAGTGGCATCTACCCGACAATGTAGAAAATTGTCTAGATGTGTCCTAAACATAAAAAGCAGGTCAAATCCAACCCAATCAATTACTGCCCCATTGGTCTCCTCTAGATTATCCATAAGGTGATGGAAGGTGTCAAGCAGCTGCTTAGCAACAACCTGCTCAGTGACGTCCAGTTTAGGTTCCGTGAGAGCCACTCAGCTCCTGACCTCATTACAGCCTTGGTTCGGACATGGACAAAAGGGCTGAATTCCAGAGGTTAGGTGAGAGTGACAGTCCTTGACATCAAGGCACCATTTGACTGAGTGTGGCATCAAGGAGCCCTAGCAAATCTGGAACCAGTGGACATCAGAGGCAAACTCTCCACTGGTCAGAGTTATCTCAACTGCAAGACATCCATGTAGGAGTTCCTCAAGGTAGTGTTCTAGGCTCAATCATCTTCAGCTGCTTCATCAATTACTTTCCCTCCATTATAAGGTCAGAAATAGGGATTTTTGCTGATGATTGCACAATGTTCAGCACCATTTGCAATTCTTCAGATACTGAAGCAGTCCATGTCTACATGCAACAGGACCTGTGCAATATTCAGGTTTGGGCAGTAGTATTCATACCTCACAAGCTGAAAATGTGTTGCTGGAAAAGTGCAGCAGGTCAGGCAGCATCCAGGGAACAGGAGAATCGATGTTTCGAGCATAAGCCTTTATGCCCGAAACGTCGATTCTCCTGTTCCCTGGATGCTGCCTGACCTGCTGCGCTTTTCCAGCAACACATTTTCAGCTCTGATCTCCAGCATCTGCAGACCTCACTTTCTCCTCAAAGATTTCATACCTCACAAGCCAAAGTCAATGACCATATCCAACAAGAGAGAATTTAGAACATAGAACATTGCAGCACAGTCCAGGCCCTTCGGACCTCGATGTTGTGCCACCCTGTGAAACCAATCTGAAGACCATCTAACCTATACTATTCCATTCTCATCTATATGCCTATCCGATGACCATTTAAATTTAACTATTGTTCCTTGATATTCAATGACAGGAGTCCTGAATACCTCACTGTCAATATCCAGGGGGTTATCATTGACAGGAAACTGAACTGGGCTAGCCTTCAAATACTGTGGCTACAAAAGCAGGTCAGAAGCCAGGGAACCTACAGCACGTAACTAATCTCCTAACTCTCAAAAATGTGTCCACCATTTACAAGACACATAAGAAATATTTCCTGATTGTGTGGATGAGTGTAGTTCCAACAACCCTTGAGAAGCACTGCAGAGATTTACTAAGGCTTCTCAGACAGCACCTTTCAAACTCATGGCCTCGACCATTTAGAAGGATAATGGCAGCAGATACATGGGAACAACACCTCCTTCAAACTTCTGGCTCAGCCAGAGATGCCCACATTAAGAATTAACATTTGAAACAACTGTTTGCTGATGAATGCTGAGGTAACTGTTTCCAATAGTTAAAGGGTCAAGGTGGTGGTCTCAGAAATAGAAGATTAAGTATCGACAGAGGACAGCCATAATATATTCACACTTAGTGTTATGAAGTTCCAGAATAGATTCCTTTGTAGTAACTGAAAGCCCAGTTTCTACATTCTAGGTTAGATTAGTTGGGTGGATGGAGGAATTTTGCAGGACTTAAAGGAATACGGGAATAGGGAGTGTAATGTAATTAATAAATGTAATTGAAACTATTCACTTGAATGGAGTGTATAGGTCAGCTGGGTTGGATCAGATGACTTGCTACCGTTTTGTAACATCTGCATATTTCACTGTGTCTTCCTGGAAATGTACAATTAGAAAGCGAATGACCCAGGGTGGGTGTTAAGGAAATACTTTACAGTGAATCATTCTTCTAAAATGTTTCTAAGATTCATTTGCATATCAATGGTAGAGACGAATGAGATTTGGAAGATTCTCAATTATTTATGTGCTTTATTAACTGCTCTCTTCTACTGTCCTGCCCTCTTAAGTACTCTGTGCACATGTCCATCAGGATCCTCTGCTCAAGGGCGGCATGGTGGCTCAGTGGTTAGCACTGCTGCCTAACAGCTCCAGGGACCTGGGTTCGATTCCAGCCTCGGGTAGCAGTTTGCGCATTCTCCCCGTGTCTTTGTGGGTTTCTTCTGGGTGCTCTGGTTTCCTCCCACGATCCAAAGATATGCAGGTTAGGTGGATAGGCCATACTAAATTACCCATAGTGTTCAGGGATGTGTAGGTTAGGTGCTTTGGTCAGGGGTAAATATAGGATAATAGGGTGGGGGAATGGGTCTGGTTGGGTTACTCTTCAGAGGGTTGGTGTGAACCCGAAGGGCCTGTTTCCACACTGTAGGGATTCTATTTTCTAGTACTGGTCAGGGGTAAATATAGGATAATAGGGTGGGGGAATGGGTCTGGTTGGGTTACTCTTCAGAGGGTTGGTGTGAACCCGATGGGCCGAAGGGCCTGTTTCCACACTGTAGGGATTCTATTTTCTAGTACAGTTGGGTTTAGATTAGATTAGATTACTTTACAGTTTACTTGCATTTGTCTTTGACAATACCTCCTAAGATCATAACTTCTACCATCGAGCGGGACAAGGACAGCAGGTGCATGGGAACACTACAAATTGCGAGTCACATATCTTGTTTTAGAACTATGTTCCTGTTCTTTCGTTGTCAATACCTGTCATTCAAAAAACCTTGGAACTCCCTTCCCAATAGCAGCATGGCTGTACCAACATCTCAAGGACTGCAGCTATTCAAGATGGCTGCTCATCACCTCCTTCTCTAAGGCTAAATAAGCAATAAATACAGCCTTGCCAAAAACACTCACATTTCATGAATGAAAAGCAACCTGCAACTCTACAGGAGCTGGATAATTTTTATCTTTTGATCCCTACTTGGAGGAAAACACAGAGTATTCCACCTGCAAAATTCCACCTGTTCGTACTGGTTTTGAATTAAGAAGGGAAGTCACCAGTGACCCCATGGTATTTGCCTTGGACCAACTGATTGGCTTTCATGTTTCCACTTCCATTTCAGGGTTAATGGCTGAGGCAGAAACAACTGCTACATTCAAGTTTAGATCAACTGGGTTGATAATAGAAAATTGTTTAAAGTGAAGATGAGAATAGGAAGATAAACATAATTATAATTGATTGTTTATGTGAACTGATGGAATTCTGCCTTCAGTGTAATTTAGCCCTAAATACATCCCAATTACCTCCCGCCTTTTCGAAGGTTGATAGTCAATACACAGCTGAGGTTTGATTCACCATGAAATGGAAAGGGCAGCATGTTGGGAATTCTGGGCATGGTTGTTACCTACACACATCCTTGGGGTGTATGTCTGTTCTCCAATGATCTGGAGACCGAAATACTGAGCCAATGAATTTTGCCATTAGACCCGAGCATAAGTTACTGTTCTTAAACAGGCCGAACTCATTATCTTCGCAGAGAGCTCAAAGAAACCTTCAAACATGCACTGAAATGGATCAGACAAACATCTAATTTTAGATCTTAAGGCACTTAGGTTAATTACAGCCCTAGTTCAATCCACATCAGTAAATACTGTAACATAAACTGTGATAACTGAATTCAGGGGCACACCCGGACTAGCAGTCAATACCATGCATGACTGGTGTACCGGGAAGTTCTTGAATCATGTCCCACCCAAGTATGCTATTTCTCTGCTGAAACTCACCTCCTCCACTTGCAGCATTCCTTTTCCAAGAGAAAATGGAAGAGGCTTTTAATATCCCTGTACCATTTTAAAAACAACAACTTATTAAAACAAGGTGGATGCTAAAGTAGCCACAGTTCGTGATTGAAGAAAGATATGTCCTGGGTAACTGCAGGTCCATAGCAGCTCAGCAATACAGACAGCAGCAAATTGAAAACCAGATGTCAAATGTATTGCACTCTCATTAGGGGCACAGCAGAAGTGTGTTTAAACCAAGTAGCAGTGCACCTCACTATCTGCCCTGAGAGCATGGAAGCAGTCTGAGTGTTCGAATAATATTACCGTCCATCTTTGACCTCTCGACCCACACAAGCTGCAAAGTGGGCAAGGAAATTACACTTAATCACAAGTGACAGATGGGTAGGCGAAAACAGTAATGCTGGTGTGTCAATCCATTCAAACAGGTCATTAGTGATAAGTGCTTTTTGAGAAAATTTACGACATCTCCATTTGACTCCTTAAAAGGACTAGTCACCACTAATGGAGGGATGACCCCCCCCCTCCTCCCTGGAGTTCCCTTCTTTCTAAATCCATTGATAATGCTGCTACACATCAAATTGATCAGGAACAGCAGAAGGCCATTTAGCCCCTTCAATCTGTTCTGCTGTTCAACGAGATTGTAGTTGACCTGTGAACTAACTCCAATAACCCGCCTTTGACCCATATCTTTTAACAAATTTGATAACAAAAATCCATCAACCTAAGAATCAAAACTAACAATCACTTTATCATCAATTGCTATTTATTGGGAAAAAAAAGTTTCTAACTTATACCATCATAGAGTCATGTAGCATGGCAACAGACCCTTCAATCCAACCTGTCCATGCCAACCAGGTTTCCCAAACTAAACTGGTCTCATTTGCCTGCATTTCGCCCATATCCCTCCAAAACCTTTGAATCATGTACCTGACCAAAATGTCTTAAATTTTGTAACTGTACCTGCATTTGTCATTTCCTCTGGCAGTTCATTCCATATATGCATCATCCTCTGTGTAAAAAAGTTGCACCTCAGGTCCCTTTTAAATCTTGCCCTCTCACCTTAAAAGTATGTCCTCTACTTTTGAACATCCCTACCCTAGAGAAAAGACCTTTGCTATTCAATTTACCTATGCTTCTAATGATTTTATAAATCTCTACAAAGGTAACCCCTCAACTTTCTACGCTCCAGGGAAAACAATGTGTCAGCCTCTCCTTATATTTCAAACCCTCTAGTCCTTCTAACATCCTTTGCATGTAAATGTGTTTCCTAATTACATTCCTGAAAGAACTAGTTCTAATTTTTAGACTACTTCTCCTTAGTCCCAGTGTGATGATGCTGAGGCTTTAGGAGCTATATTTTGTCCTGGTTTCTTTTGAGAGAGAGATTGAATGAAAGATGAGAAGTAGTCCATGGTAACATAAACAGCTAGGGAGACCTTGGGGTTTTTAAAAAAAAGTTAGAACAAAAGAAGCAGCTTGCATGGGTGTGGTCAGTTCTGACAGACCAGGATTTCCACCTTATTTTAGCTTTTAGATCCAACAGAAGCTGCTGGAGTTTTGAAGAAGTAGAAGCTATTTTTCCTTCTCTCTCGGTTAGAGCTAGAAGCTGGCGTTTCTCTTCCTACTGTGGGCATTGCATGTAAGAAAATCTAATTCCTAAATTTACCTTTTTGCCAAGAGATGTGTTTATGGGATATTGCTATATTGGAACAGTTAATTACTAATAGTGTCTCTATTATTCTGTTAAGATTTCCAATAGAGTCAATTTATTCCAAGTTCTTTTTTGTTTGAATAAATTGTATTTTGCTTAATGCTGAATACTTTGACCAGTCACACTGCATCTGGAACATAGCACTTTACAGTTGCCTTTAAAATAAGAAAAGGTTAGGGTCTAGACTATCTTAAAATATTTTTGGGGGGGTCTGGTCTGGTCCATAACACAGTATCCAAGAAGCATAAATAGTTTCTCTATATATATCCTATCAGTACTCCTGAAAAGCTTGTAAACTTTGAATAACTCAATGTTTAACATTCCCAGGGTACACAATTTTTGTTTGTGAAATCTCTATCCCACATTTTAATCGTTGGAGTCCAGGACTCATTCCAGTAAATCAATACTACATTCCCTTCAAGGTCAATACAACCTTCCTACAGTGTGATTCCCAGAAGTAAAAATAGAGCTCCGGATGTGATCTAATTTGGCCCTTGCATAGATTACCTTCTAACCTCTTAAAGTTCAACCCTCTGGAGAAAGACTAACATTCATCCATCTCATGGATATACTTTCTATTCAGGAAAGTGTAAGACTTATCCAGCTAAAGTAAGTATTAAAATCTGTAATTTCTAATACACCTTGGAATAACTGTCCCTACATTCAACTGGTGATTTCTCAGGCTCCTTGTTACAGATATGTAATTTAACATCACATTTCAGAAGAGGGGTGAATGCATGTTCAAACTTCCAAGGAAGAGAAAAGGTGATGGAAGCAGACACAATAGCAGCATTCTAGAAGCACCTGGATGAATTCACAAATAGCAAGGGAATGTGGGGGGGCGGGGATTGGATCCTGTAAGTTAAGGCAGTTTTAGTGTGGAATAGCAAAATGTGTTGGCGCAGGCTTGGAGGATCAGAGGGCCTGGTCCTGTGCTGTATTGTTCTTTGGTCTAATTGCTCTACAAACCAGCTTTCGGTTTCTGAAGAGCATACCTTAACTCCAATCTGCCTCTATAGTTTGTCAGGGTAAAAGCAGCATTTATCAGGTTTTTCTCTACTGCACATACACCATCCGAGACCACAGCACCACACCACATCACAACACATGGACTCATCATAGAGAGTCACAGGGTAGTGGAAAAATCACTGTACAAAGATCAGGAATAAGTTGGTTGCAAGTTACAATTCACAATTAATTATTGTATGGCCTTAAATATCTCACAGCATGTAAATGTTGTGGTCTCCAGGATAAGGTGGGAGTATTTTATACTGGCGTAAGGCTGCTCAGTTGGTCAAAGAGTTTTGCACATTCTATCACAATGAAGTTGGAGCCACCAATGTCTGTTCCCAGCTACACCTTAAGCTTGCAGTTTCTGAGCTTCTTGTCAATGGCAAGAAGTTTTCACATCTGAGGAATGAAAAATTTTCAGACTAAAGAAGGAAAAAGAACACCAGACGTATCCCTGAGTATTAACAAGGCACCAGTTGGTACCTGATTGTTAAGAACAAATTACTTCTGGGGAATTACAATTACATGCTGGTAAGTAATTTATCTGTAATAGAAGGGAAAATCAAGACTGGTTCTGGTCGAGAGCAAATTTCTGATTTGAAAATGTCACGAGAACATTCATTGTGACTCTGGCCAGTGGGTGGATGCCAGTTTTGTTCTGCTTCACTGCAAAGCTTGAAAACAAACCAAATTGGACCAAGAGCAATTGGCATGCAGGCTGCCGATACCCTGGCATCAGCCAAACCCACTGCTGTAGCACCATAGGACAACTTTTTGATACTTCAGAGTACAGTCAATGCATATCCTATTGATCAGCTGAACCATCATTGAATGCACTGTAAATAAATCCCAGTAACCTGTCTTGTAAAGATTGCTGCCTGCAAATTAGCTGCTGTATTTCCTACATTACAAAATTGATTACACCTCAAAGAATGTTTTATTTGCTGTCATGCTCTTTGGGATGTCCTGAAGTTTTGATGGAGCTACTTACACACAAGTCTTTAAAGTCAGAACGAAATCAATCATCAGCAACAAATTGGCAAAGATGAGCTAAGTTGGTCAAATAATTTCCATTGGAATAAACTTCATGAAAGGCGCAGCTAAAACAATGCAGACCAGCAAAGAATGTCCAAATCAATTTTAAACTGCAATCTAATGAGTTCAGCCCCTGCTGGAGCCTTACTCAGATTATCCGTGCCCCATCAGTAAAAGTAAGTAATGATTTTAGTCTGTAATTTGAACATTATCGTTCATTCCTATCATTCATTACAAGATGTTGATAAGGGGTAAATTAAAGGAAACTCCCCCTTTTGAACAAAATATGATGAAAACACAGAATTTGCCATGTAAACAATTATTGCTGCCAAAGTAATGTTTAATATTCTGGGTCCAGAAACATGGACAGTGACGCACAGTGACAGCAACAGTTAGCCCATGATTATTTCACAAATGAATCATTTGCAATACATAATTGCTGTTTGAAACAGATCCTAAATATAGCACTAACAGCTATTTCTTTCCTTAGATTCCATTCCCTAACCAATCAATTTCTCTTCCAATGCAATCTCTTCTGAAATAGTTGGTTCATGTTGAGAAGGATTCCATGCCTTGATAAGCACTGGCTGCATTTGTTTCAGAGGGTTGAGGGTAAGGGTCACAGCCTCATTGTCGCTTCTCCAAAGGCCAACTACCTCTAGCCTCATAACTTCCAATACAAGAGCCTCTCACCACAATCTGGAATCCAGGTGTGACTAATTCCCTTTCTGTTAATAAACAAAACTAAAGGAACAAATAAGTTGTTGGGAATATGATCTCAATATTCCTATTCCATAATTGATACAGAGGAACCTCGATTATCCGAACGAGATAGACGGGCACTATTTTGTTCAGATAATTGATTATTTGGATAACCGATTTTACCTTAAACAAGGGAAGCCATGCTGATTTAACACTGTGCTATACCGTAGAATATGTTTAAGTCTTAAATTTCAATGTATTGAGCGCAAGAGGACACAGATTTCACATGATGAACAAAATAAAGCAATGATAACGTGAGAAAATGTTTTAAAAATGTAGTAGTTAGCATTTGACAAGGAGTGGTGAAGATAGCATTAAACAAGGTCCTGAACAGCTTCTACGATTGCAAGAGCATTTGTTAGTTTCCGGGAACTCAGTCTCACGACAAAAAGACAGAGACACCACCTCACGCATGCGTTTATGTTCTCTGTCTCGGTAAAGTGACAGAAATATTGTAAAACACTTCCTTTTGCAAAGGGCTGTGTAACAACCCTTACCTAAAAAATATCCAGTCGCTGATGCTTGAGCTGCTTGTGTTTCTTTCTTTTTGCCAGCGTTTTCACATCTTCTTCAGCACAGGTAAATCGAGTACACTTACCTCTTTGATGTAACGTTTTTGCGGGACCTTGAAATCTTCTTCAGATAATCCGAAATTCGGATAATCGATATTCAGATAATCAAAGTTCCTCTGTATTCTCAATATCAATATCCTAGGAGTCCAGACACTCAACTAGAAACTATATAAATACAGTTAGGAATTTTACAGCGAGTAACTCACCTCCTGACAAAACCATCACAGGTCACAGGTCAGGAGTGTGATGGAATACTCCCCACTTACCTGGTTGGGTGCAGCTCCAACAACACTCAAAGCTTGACACCATTCAGGACAAAGTAACCCACTTGATTGGCATTACATGAACAAGCATCTACTCCCTCCAGCACTGATGCTCAGTAGCAGCAGTGTGTACCATCTACAAGATGTACTGCAGAAATTCACCAAAGTTCCTTAGACAGTACGTTGCAACCCATGACCACAGCCACCTAGAAGGACACTGACAGCAGATCCATGGAAACTCCAACACCTGCAGGTTCCTCTCCAAGCCACTCACCAGCTTGACGTGGAAACATCGGCATCCCTTCAGTGTCATTGGGTCAGAAAATAGTAATTTGCATGCACTTACAAGTATTTTTTTAAGCTTCTTATGTCTATTGGTACACAAGGAAAAGGGAGGGAATGTTTTGAGTGGGTTGGTACTTTATTTCTTTGGTTACTGGTCTTGGCTACCTGCTAAATCAACTGGGCGAATAGGCCATGCATTATGAAAACACTAATGTTTTACAGAGAGATCTGTCCTCAGCCAGTGAAACCATTCAGGTTAGCTGCTTCAGGTTATCAGAATTAAGCAGGCCTAACCAATTTCAAACAAACAAGAAAATACTAGTGATGTCCTGTAGTGTAGCGTCTGAAAAGTAAGTAAAGGGTTTTGTGCTTCACATGTCTGATCATAGCACACATTACCCCAGGTCGCATAATGTACAATGCTGCATCCTGACATCAGTGACTGGGAGGCAGCAACTTTGACTGCTCAAGCATATGTGTTTTTGGTCACTGATAATGTTTTTATCCACTAATGAGTCAATGACCTGTCATTCAGTGAGTCAGACAGAAAATTAAGCTCCGCAACTGGATATAAATGCAGAAAATTAAAATAGATTTTCAGATGAGTCATGGAAAGAAAGAGAGAGAGTAAGAAAGAAAGTGAGAGACAGCGAGAAACAAAGAAAAAGGGAGAGAGAGAGATAAAGTAAGAGAAAGCGATAAAGAAAAAGAGATAGAGAAAGAGTTAAAGAGAGAAAGTTATAAAGTAAGAGGGAGAGACTAAATGAAAGATCGAGTGACTCATGTGAGTTACAAATCTGAAGTCTATGTTGCTGGTGGTAAGGCCTCAGATTTGGAACTTGGGCCTGGAAAATGTGGGGCCTCCTCCCAGAGGCTTTGTGATCAGGGTGGGTCAGTAACCTGTGGCCTGCAGAGGCCTCCATGGCTGTTTGATTTAGCCTCTTTTCTCCTTTCGAGGAGGAAGCACCTGTTTCTCCACTTGGCAGTGCTCCAAAAGGCCTCTGAGCACCATCGTATGAAACCCTGTACGATGACAAACACATATTCTCAATGTGTTCAATAATAACACACCCCAGAAACGAGACTGTTAACTGCATTGACAAACAATAATTGTATTTAATTACCATTTCAAAGTTGCTTACTGTTTGAGTCACTCATCAAAGAATTTACAGATGAAACCACAGACTCAATAATAAGTTCCAGCTTACGCTATACTGGGGCACCTGAAGTTCCCTATTTGTCCACTAGGGTTGAACGAAGCTAATTATCTAGGGTCAGCAGGTTAGCGGTGACAGGAGGGTGTTTGAACAGAAGAAGCAGGGACAGTGTTTGATAACATCATTGTTTAGACAAGATTTGGTCATATACGGTTAGTACTCTGTCATTTAAAAAGACCATGAACAAGTTCTAATGGTTATTCCACTTCAGAGATGTGAGCATGTGTTGGGGCAGGGTGGAGTTGAAGAAGGTTATGGTGGGGGTGCGGGGAGGATGAATACTGTTGGGGAGGTGTGGGTGCCGGAGTACAGTCGGGGGAATGAGTACTGTCAAGGAGGGTTGGGGGGAGGTGAATACGG
>NC_057720.1:19335716-19348686 GCF_004010195.1 Chiloscyllium plagiosum
AGCAGGGGATTGGGGGGGATTAATGTTGGAGGAGGTGAAGGGGAGTGAATATCACGGGTTGGCTGGGGGAGTGGGTGTAAGGGAATGAGGAGGGTAAATTCTGAGGGGATTTTCTGATCCTTCCTGGTTGAGCTCCTGTAGTGAAGCTCGGTCCCTGCCTGAGACTAACACTGGGACAGGGACAAGGCAAAGAAACAGCACTTGAGTAGAGGCATTTTTACAGTGTGGGTGATACTCCAGCAGTGTAAATTCCATCGGGAATTTCCTTTTCCAAGTGAATACTGTATTTGTGTGCAGTGTTTCTCTGAGCAGTGGGGCTGAGCCATTGATCTCCGGTCCCAGAAACTGCTGCTACTGCCTACTGAGCTCAGGGACACAGACTGCAGGGAATGTAACCGGTGTATGGGCAGGAGCTGTCATAGGTTTCCAAAGGTAACTTCAAATCCAGCTTTCTCAAAAATCTCTACCAGGTCACAAACTGACCAGAAATGGAAGTCGTCAATGTGACTGTCAAATCTGCTCTACCATTGAAGGTGATTACGGCACGTCTAGAACATTAACCCTGTTTTCCCAACTGCTCCCCGTATATTACAATTTTCAGAGCAATCAAACATTGCTTCAGTCTAGCCTCCAATGTCTTCAAAATTGGTACATCCACAACCCCCAGGGTACAGAAGGAGTCATAAGCCTTTAAGTAATAAAAAGCCTCTTACTATTCCTAAATGATTGGTCCCTCATCCTGAGATTGTGTAGTCCCAGGTTTCAGGTGCCCCAACCGATGGAAGCAATCTCTCAGCATTTACCCTATCAAGCCTTTTCAGAAACTTGCATGCCTCAATGGAATCATTCTTCTAAGCTGTCGGAAGGAGCAGTCCAATTTACTCTGCCTCTCACTGTATTGCAAGCTGCATCTTCAACACACTATACTTCTCAAGTGAACTGTTCTGCCTTCAGTGAACATACACTTTTACAAATGGGGAGCCTAAAACTGTACAGAACACTCACTGAAACCCGGTACAATTGTAACAAGACTTCTTATGAAAGCAAAATACCAGAAATCAGAAACAAACTAAAACTCCTGGGAAAACCCAGCAGGTCTGGAGAGAAAACACAGTTAACTTTTCAAGTCTAGTACAAAGAAGTTATATCAGAATCAAAATATTAACTCAGGGGCTTCTCTCTCTACAGATGCTGCCAGACCTGCTGAGTTTTGCCAGCATTTTCTGTGCTTGTTATAGCAAGACTTCACTATTGCTACTCAAGTCCCCTGCAATAAAAGCCAATGTACTATTTGTCTTCCTGGAGTTGCTCCTCAATCTACTCTATTATCATAGTGTCATGGAGATGTACAGCAAGGAAACAGACCCTTCGGTCCAACTCATTCATGCCGACCAGATGTCCCAACCCAATCTCGCCCCACCTGCCAGCACGTGGCCCATATCCCTTCCTATTCATATACCCATCCAGATGCCTTTTAAATGTTGCAATTGTACTCACCTCCAATAGTTCCTCTGGCAGAGTGTAAAGATATACCCACACAAGAAAAAAGAGAAATTTGTTTTCCCCTTTTTCAATAGAATGCTCTCAACATGTATCTACGTTTCATACAATTAACATTATTCCAGCCATGACCACACCATCAGAAGTTGCATAGAGTCAACAAATCTGGGGAGAGGGTTTTGGGAACAAGGACGTAGCTGAGAACTTAAACAGATATTTTGCATCAGATTCTGTGGTGGAAGATACTTCAAACATCCCATTAATACTAAAGAGTACAGAGGAGGAATTAAGTACCATCACCACCATTAAAAAAGTAATATTAGACTAACTAATAGGGCTTGAAACTTTATTGCTGGAACAGCACAGCAGGTCAGGCAGCATCCAGGGAACAGGAGATTCGACGTTTCGGGCACAGGCCCTTCTTCAGGAAGAAGGGCCTGTGCCCGAAACGTCGAATCTCCTGTTCCCTGGATGCTGCCTGACCTGCTGTGCTGTTCCAGCAATAAAGTTTCAACTTTGATCTCCAGCATCTGCAGACCTCACTTTCTCCTCCTAACTAATAGGGCTAAAGACTGACAGGCCCCTAGCCCCTGATGGTTTGCACCCTAGGATGTTATTAGAGGTAGCTTCCGGGATTGTGGATGCACTGATCGTAATTATCCAAAAATCGTTAGATTCTGGAGAAGTATTAGAGGATTGGAAAAAGTGACATAAAAGGGAGGGAGGGAAAAAGCAGATAACTACAGGCCAATTAGCCTAACATCTACTGTTGGGAAGGTATTGGAATCAATTAAAAGTAGTAATAGTAGCACATTCAGAAAAACATAATCTAATCAAGCAGAGTGAGTGGCTTCATGAAAGGGAAATTTTGTCTGACTAAGTTATTAGAATTTTTCAAGGAAGTGTAAACCAGAGTGGATAGCAGGGAAACAGTAAATATTCAAATTTTGTGAGAAGATTTGTAGCTCGGGTGCTCGTTGTTGTGGTTCTGTTCGCCGAGCTGGGAATTTGTGTTGCAAACATTTCGTCCCCTGTCTAGATGACATCCTCAGTGCTTGGGAGCCTCCTGTGAAGCGCTTCCGTGATGTTTCCTCCGGCATTTATAGTGGCCTGTCCCTGCTGCTTCCGGTTGTCAGTTTCAGCTGTCCGCTGCAGTGGCCGGTATATTGGGTCCAGGTCGATGTGTTTGTTGATAGAGTCAGTGGATGAGTGCCATGCTTCTAGGAATTCCCTGGCTGTTCTCTGTTTGGCTTGCCCTATAATAGTAGTGTAAAAGCAGTGTACAAAATCTCATGCAAGGACTGCACAAAACACTACATAGGACAAACAGGAATTCAGGTAACGATCCGTATCCATGAACACCAACTAGCCACGAAACGCCACGACCGGCTATCCTTAGTAGCCACACACGCAGATGACAAGCAACATGATTTCGACTGGGACAACACTACTATTATAGGGCAAGCCAAACAGAGACAGCCAGGGAATTCCTAGAAGCATGGCACTCATCCACTGACTCTATCAACAAACAGATCGACCTAGACCCAATATACCGGCCACTACAGCGGACAGCTGAAACTGAAACGGAAGCGGCAGAGACAGGCCACTATAAATGCCGGCGAAACATCACAGAAATGCTTCACAGGAGGCTCTCAAGCACTGAGGATGTCACCTAGACAGGGGACGAAACGTTTGCAACACAAATTCCCAGCTCGGCGAACAGAACCACAACAAACAGTAAATATGTTGTATTTGGACTTTCAGGAAGTGTTCAGCCAGGTATCTCACAAAAGGTTAAGTCTTAAGAGTGTTGGAGGTGGTATATTGGCATTGAATTGGCACATGGGCAAGAAACTGAGTGGGGAGAATGGGTTCTTTTTCAGATTGGCAACCTGTGGAACCCTATTGGTTACAGGGATCAGTGTTAGGACTGCAACTGTTTACAATATATGTTAATGACTTGGAGGAAGGAAGTGAATGTAGTGTAGCCAAATCTGTGCCGGTGACGCAAAACAGGTGGAAAGGCAAATAGAGGGAGACAAACAGTTTTCAGAGAGAAATTGACAGGTTAAGTAAATGGGCAAAAAGTTGGTAAATGGTGTACAATGCGGGAAAATGTGAAGTTGTTCATTTTGTAAGCGGAATAAAGGTACAGAATATTATGTAAATAAAGGAAAACTGCAGAAAGCTGAACACACAGGGACTTGGGGGGGGGAATTGTCCATGAAACACAGGAAGTCAACACATAGGTGCAGCAGGTAATCAGGAAGACTGTTGGAATATTGGTCCTTATTTCAAGTGAGTTGGAGTGTAACAGTGGGGAAATGTTACTGTAAATGCATACGGTACTGGTGAGGCCACGTCTGGAATACTGTGAGCAGTTTTGTTCCCCTTATTGAAGGGAAGATATTATTTCACTGTTGGCCATTCAGAGGAGGTTCACTAGGATGAGTTCTGGGGTGTTGAGAAATTTTCTTATGACCAAAGGATAAACAGATTGGGCTCTACTCACTGGAGTTTAGAAAAATGAAAGCTGATCTCATGGAAACATATAGCTTTACTGGGTAAATGCAGAGAGGATGTTTCCCCCTCAGGGGAGAGTCCAGGACCAGAGGGTATAGTCTATTTAAGGCTGAGGTTTTTTCTCTCAGAGGGTTGAGCATCTTTGAAACTCTTTGTCATGGACACCTGTAGGAGCAGAGTCCTTGTGTATATTTAAGGCTGAGACAGATAGATTCTTGACCAATCAAGGGGAATGGGGAAAGGGCAGGAAAGTGGATGTGAGGAATGTTGGATCGGATATGATTGCACTTAATGGTACAGCAGGCTCAATGCTCTGAATGGCCTACTCCTAAAGGTCTTATGGTTTTAATTATATCCTTGACACAATAGGCTAAATCTTGGCAGATAACACAATAAAAACACACATTGTTATCAATATTTGCCGGGCACCTCAAGGCATATCGAGAGACAGGGGATTTTTGGAAGTGTTGGTTTAATGGTGGTTTAATGTTTTATTCTCGAGTTTGTGGAATCTTTCGGCAGGTCAGCATTCCCAAATGAGCTCTTTTTTGCATTATAAATATTCATGAGCACCTCAGGCTGCTAGAAGTTACATTCAAAGGAATCACACGCGTTCACAAACCCAGCCATACGTGTGAGGCGTGTACCTGGTGTATCTCCAAGCTCCAGTGAGGACAAACTTCTTCAGTAACTTGGATGCTTCATAACCAAACCTATGCTTTGTGCAAATGCTTACAATGTTATGGGGGAAGCCTCACCAGGTCAACCAGAAATCTCAATCATGGGTGGTCTTCCTTGTTACAGTTCTTAGCTGTTTACTGTGTAAGAGGTGAAGCCTTGGCAGTGTCCACCAGCAGATGCCAGCCAACCAAGGTTCAAATCGGGTGTAAAATGAAAAGGCGGCTTAACAACAAAGGCTCGTTGAAGGGTGGGCTGGGGTGCAGAGGAAAGGTAACGGATGTAGCTTAAAGGGTGTGGTTGTCAGGGATACACGGGGCGGCACGGTGGCTCAGTGGTTAGCACTGCTGCCTCACAGCACCAGGGTCCCAGGTTCGACTCCAGCCTCGGGCGACTGTCTGTGTGGAGTTTGTACATTCTCCCAGTGTCTGCGTGGGTTTGCTCCGGTTTCCTCTCATAGTAATTGGCCATGCTAAATTGCCTGTAGTGTTAGGTGCAGGGGTAAATGTAGGGGAATGGGTCTTGGTGGGTTGTTCTGCGGAGGGTTGGTGTTGGGATGAAGGGCCTGTTTTCACACTGTAGGGAATCTAATCTAATCCTGGGAAATGGAAAGAATGAAGCTGGGCAAATCATAGCGAGAGGGGAAAGCGAGTGGGGAAAGCGAGTCAGGAAGGGTTGGGTACACACTGGGGTGGTAAGGTACACTGGAGTGAGCGAGCATAAAAAGGGAAATCCATGAAAGGACAGTGTAAGACTTGGGCATCAGGATTTGGATGGGAATGAGATCAGGAGAAGTGCAGGAGGACAAGAGAGGTAGAGAATGGGCCGATAGAAGGACAGAGGGGTACCAATCTAAAGAAGATGGCCATCTACAATTACTTGGGTGGGGGTTGGAGGGAAATGCATGTCCAAAAGGCTGTAAATGAGAACCCAGCCTAGCAGGTAGCTCTGCTGCCCCAGTCCTGAGCACAGAGAGAGCTGCATTTTCAGAGGTGTTGCTATCCAGACATGACACAAACTACATTATCCCAGGTGTTCTGGCTCATGCTTATCCTTCAATTAATATCACTTAAAAGGTCATCCTTCCTGGAAAAAAAGACTTTTTTTGCTGTATTGTTGCCTGAGTGATCTGGGGCATGTTTCCTAGATTATAGAGTGACTACATTGCATTGACTGGAAAACACTTTTGCAACACCTGGTGGTTGTAGCAGGTGCTACAGGAATGCAGGTTTTGCTTTCCTTCTGAACTCCAAATTTGTCATCACCTATTTCTTGGTTTGTCTCACCTCTCTCCTTTACCCTGATATTGGCCCTTTCTGTGGTCCTGGCTCCTGTAGCTCAGGAGAAAAAAAATAACATGACGGTGCTATTCCCAAGAGGATTATCAATGTTGCTCAGACCTTAATTTTACAAGTACAAATACAAACCCTTTTTCACTGACAGGCAACCGAATCACTTAATAAGATTAACCTGTCCATCAAAATTCCTGAGCACACCCTTAAATCAAAGAGCATGGTCCGGCTGTTACCACTAGAGGGTGCCAGTGTTCACTGTATGATTCAGCTGATTGCTCCACATCAAACTGAGTTTTGGAATGGAATGACCAATCAATAAATAGTGTACAATGTCACAAGCTTCACTCCCTGATGAGTTAGTTACACCCAAAATTTTTTGATATTGGGAAAGCAAGCTAATTGGTGGTGGTTAGAACGTGCAACTTCCAGCGCGACAACAACTTCCCTGGCTCCATGGGTGCAGACAAGTGTCTCAAAGCTGTTCACAGCATTGTGGCTGAATAGTTGTGACACCCAGCAAGAGGGAGAAAGATAGAATCCAGGGGTTGACAAGATAAAAGGAGGAAGGATCTTTAGGGAGGGAGGTGATGAGTGGGACGGCATTTAGATTACACTGACACTGCTCCTGGGAGATGCATATGTTTATCATAGACTACCAGCAATATATCATCGACCTTTCCAAGTCCCCCCACCCCACCAGAATAGCATGGATTGAATGCAGTTCACTGCTGCTGTGTTGAGTTGCTTGTCCTTTAACAGCCCATGCCATCAACACCCTGTCCCAGGCACTGGCAGAACATTGCTTATTCTTGGTGTCCCAGCAAAACCCTGGTTATAAATCGATGAATCTCACTGGGTTCTGAAGGCTGAACTGTCTCCAGTTGTTTGCATCAAGCACCAGATTAAACAATGAAATGCCTGCTAGGTGTAAGAGGGCAGATATTATGACATACCTCTGGAGCAGGTGGAGTTGAACCCAGGCCTCCTGGCTCAGAGGCAGGGACATTATCACTGCACCACAGGCAATCTTCAGATAAGGGTGTATGAGTCTGAAAGTTATTATTGAGCAGTGCCTAAAGCACCCCTCACTATGATGACGCCGTACTGATTTGATGGAGGAACAGCTTAGGATCTCAAAGATGTAAGACCTCTTGCCTCGTCATAGTCTGTGACTAGATTCATCAGTTGCATGTTAGTAACCATTTACTTGTAAATGGTTACTAACATGCAACAAAGTACATCTTGTTTAAGACATGAGCCACTTCTCATTATGCTGGGCAGTGTCTTCCTCAGTTACAGCAAACTGAGATGGCCCACATGTAGAACATTACCCTGACAGACAATGGCAGCAGTATACCTACCCCATGTAGGTGTAAGAGTGCAGACTGCCTCACACAATGTGCTGATCTGCGGTGAGGAGTCTTCATACAACATTTATTATGCATTTATATAGCACCGGTAGCAGAGCAAAACATTACAGAATTGTTTCACGAAGCGTGTTATAAATAAAATGTGATGTATAGTCACGTAAAGAGCTGTGAAGATAGACATTCACGCACCTGGCCAAAGAGAGGTTTGAAGAACCGTCTCAAAGGAGGAAAGAGAGGTACAAATCAGCAGAGCTTTAGGAAGAGAGTTCAGCTGAAGGTGCAATATCCAAAATTCAGGGGTGTAAAAAAGGCCAGAATTGGAGGAGCCTCTGAACATACACTCAAGCCACTTTTATGTTGTTTCTTCCTCATTTGCGTAACAATGTGTACTAATTGCTTAGCCACTTCGGTATTTGCCTTTCAGTAATCACCATAAACAAATAAATATGTTGCAAGTTCTTGGGCTTTTTCTGCTGCTACTCACGTCAAAGACTTCAGCTGAGGAGAGATCTTAATAACCGAGATTGCTCCCCATATTTCCTCAGCATGTCAGTGTTCGCAGTTAGAAAGGGCCTCTCGTAATCCAGCTGTGATACAGCACATTCTCACACTGACTCTGGCACTGATGCAGCCTCTCAGATTCCAAAGGCAGGAGACACAAGTTTGTTCTTCAGATTCTGGGACCAAGCCTGAGATCGCAAAGCCAGCCAAAGTTGCCCATTATTTAGGCCGTGGAGCTCACGAAATCTCACAGAACCAAAACAAAGCATCTTTTGTTTTTGCAAATCCGTGTCTGACTTGTTAACAATTTAATCTTGTCCAGAATGGCGAGATCAAACTACCACGTGAATCTCCCAATGAAACTGCTTTACAAGTAGCGTTTTTTATAAAGTCACAGATCAAATGCTGAGGATGATTTAATTAAAATGCTTTTATTGATCACTCACATTGTGGTCAGTGAAATCCTTTTCATGTTTCTGTAGGTTTCAAGTCCATAATGTCTTGAACCCTGATCCTGCTTTTCAGTTCATTTCTATTTATGGGTTTATGCATTCTTAGATTAACAGTGGTGGAGCTGAATGTTAAATTGCTAGGGCAGGTAGAGTTTATAAGGAAAGCTCTTTGATCATTTCTCAGAAACTACTTGGTGTGAACAATAAAATGATGGCAGTCCGGATATTATTCTAAGTATAACTGGAATGAAGAGTTGCATTGACCAATCTGGGTTATGTAAGTTGCTCTGTACCCTGTTTAATGCTGTCATTAACCAGTCAAACTCCTGGGAGTGGTCATCCACAACAAGCTTTCTTGGACTCTTCTTGTGGAGGCACTGGTTACAAAGGCCCAACAATGTCTCTTCTTCCTCAGGCAGCTGAGGAAATTTGGCAAGACAGCGAATACCCTTGCCAACTTCGATAGGTGCACCATCGAGCGCATTCTGTCTGGATGTGTCACTACCTGGTATGGCAACTGTACCATTCAAGATCGGAGATGGTTACAGAGAGTGGTGAACTTAGCCTGGACAATCACAAAGGCCAACCTCCCATCTACAGACTTCATCTACCAGGCCCGCTGTCAAGGAAAGGCCACCAGCATTCTCAACGATCCATCCCACCCTGGCAATGTTTTTCTACAACCTCTACCATCGGGGAGAAGGTACAGAAGCCTGAACACACACCAGCCGGTTTCGAAACAGTTTCTACCCCTACTGTTATTAGAATACTGAATGGACTCACAAACTCCTAACATTTGCCTGTACCAGTGTTTTGTTTTTGCTGCTGTTTACCTATTATTTACTTATCTATGCTACTTAACTCTGTGATCTGCCTGTATTGCTTGCAAGACAAAGCTTTGCACTGTGCCTTGGTACACGTGACAATAAATTCAATTTAATTCAGTACTATTCAATACTATTCAATTCAATGTGAATGCCTTGATTATTGTGCCCTGGGAGTTAAATTTGCAGACAGTTGGAACTGGAACATTACTGCTTTCCCCAAAGGGTGAAGAAACCACTTTCTAAGTGCTCAGCAAGATAGGATAAGCCTCAATCACATCCAACGCAGAGGATCCATCTCATTAAGCTGATTGCAAACTACACCAGCACATGTATGATATTTTGAAACAGGTTACATACCTTGACATATTCAAGGGCAAAGTCCATTATGTCCGGGTCCCTGCAGGTTAGAAAAGAAGTGTGGGTGACATATACCGACATTTACAGAATCATTTATACTAGCTTCTTGTTGAATATAAATTTATTTCAGCACTCAGCACATCTGAAACTTCAGGTTTCAGCAGCTTTTAAACAAAATCTAAATTTCTTGAAACCTTGATATATCAGTATAATCCTCCTACAAGCATTGTGCAATTCAAATTTGCATGGCTTCATAAAACATATACACAGGAACTAAACAAACCATACTGAAGAGTATACTTAGCACACAAAAGATTCAATATCTATGTAAACATGGACCCAAATGCAGATGAACTCTCAAAATGCACTGGACTGTACAATTAAACTTAAAATGACCTCTTAAAACATATTGGAAAGCACTTTTAGTGAATTGGATATACATTTTACATATAAGAGGTATTAAAATAAGCATTCCTCTGTACATTTGCACATAAGAAATTACTTTGTTCCATATTTATATAAGGGAGTCATAACTAATCTCATTTAAAAATGTGTTCATCTTTCATTGCAAACAGATATCAGGAAATTTCACAATCAAACTTACAATGTCAGTACAGATTGTAATTATGGATATTCTTAACTCATTTCTTAACCAGTTTTCAGGTCTGGGCCACCTATTTGACATAGGATGCGCAGAGACAGATGGAGTTTACTCTCTCGCCTGTGTTATGTTATTCCAAGATTGGGAATGTCTGAATATCACATTGTGACCAAATCATGGAGCTCTTACTTAGGCTGTCTCTCAGGAGTGCTGTTTATCAGGCATGCTATTTGCACAACAAACATCTTATGCAATGAAACACTGGAGAGAAGATGTCACGCAAATAATGGAATGTGTGGTAAAATTTGACGATAAGAATGTGAATGTGTTGCAGGCGCACGGATCATCAATGTGGTCACTGGGAGGTGAGCTACATGTCCCAGAAAGTTACCTTGATGTTTTAAGCAGTGATTATAATGAGTGCAAAATAATACCTAAGCA
Source organism: Chiloscyllium plagiosum (assembly GCF_004010195.1). Lineage (NCBI taxonomy): Eukaryota > Metazoa > Chordata > Chondrichthyes > Orectolobiformes > Hemiscylliidae > Chiloscyllium > Chiloscyllium plagiosum. The sequence continues at coordinate 19,346,262 of NC_057720.1, forward strand.
CGGTGCTTCCCATCATCATGTACATGGCTGATGATCTGATGCCTGTCAAGTTTCCCATTCAGTAACATTTACCTGATACTCATCAATGAGGGGAGATTGTAGGGTGGCACATGGTCAAAGAATAAATCTGGAATTTATCTTTGGTTTTGGTGTGAAACTACTATCTTTTGTTTCCAAAACCCACCTGGTTCATCAATGTCCTTTAGTGAAGGATATCCATCATCCTTGCTCAGTCTGACCTCCATGTGACTCCAGACACACAATAACCCCAGACACCTAACTGCCCTCTGAAATGGCCGAGCAAGCCACTCAGTTCAAGGGCAGTTCACAAGTGCTTGCCAGTGATGCCCATATCCCATGGCAAAATAAAGAAAAACAATCTCAAGTTGATTGTTACTGTCTAATTTGCTCTGACAGGTTTAAATTTGTACAACATTTGGCATGAACAAAGTTCTTTTATTCAATGGAGCCATTATCCATAATGCCAGGCCGGTTCCCACATGTGTACAGACATGACAAGCTCTAGGAAATACCTGACCAGGCTGGTGGGAGGAGGGGATGTTGGAGTCTGGCAGAGGGAGGGGGTGGGATGATACTCACCTTCCCCAGTCCGGCAGTGTCTGATGAACAGATCACCCTGCTCCACCTCCGGCCTAGGCTGAGGATCAGGGAATAGGGACAGAGGTTTGCACTGGGAGCCAGCCTCCATTTCTCATTGGGTGTGGGATGAAATTCGCTTCTAGAAAAGAAATGTAAAAATGCAAAGAACCTGTCTGAGCGCATACTTACTGCAGCACCATCTTTGAAACTGGCTGCTACTTTCCATTGTTTACAGATAGCCTCTGTCTGCTCCATAAGATCGAAATAGACTACAAGCTAGAGGAGCACATGTAGGCCATTCGGCCCATCAAGTCTTCTCCACTATTCGATTGTGACTGATCTGTTTGTCTTTGTACCTCCTATAGGCAGTGTTTATATGAATCACAGCCTTTATTAAAATGTGTTTCATGCCCTATCTTTGCTTAGTGCTCCCACTATACAGGACTCTGTTAAACACTATTCTACAGTTAGCCATCAGCGAGGTGGGGAAAGAGCAATTTGGAGTCCACTCACTTGGATTACACTGCTAGCTGTGAAAGGGAGGGGAACAGGAAATGAAAGAGACCATTCAATCCCTCAAGTCTGTCTGGCCAATTAAATCATGGATAATTTGTATCTCTACCCCTTTTACCTTCTGAGTCCTTACTCAAATCAACCTCAGCTTTGAAACTTATAATCAATCTCTAGCTTCAAGTGACTTTGTTTGGGGGTTTCCCATTGTGTGAAGAAATGCTGTCTGCATCAGCCTTGCAGAGCCATGCATTTATTTTAAGGTTACGCCCTCTTGTTCTAAACTCCCCAAAAGGAGGAAATAATTTCTTTCTTCTCGTCAGTGCTTTGCCCTCAACATGAGATCAATGACCATTAAACGACAGACCCCTGCTCTCCCTCACTGTCCTGAAGACATTGTTGTCCCATTGCTGTACTACAGTTCGAAATACCAGCCATGTTGGAGTGGCATTACCCCTACGTGGGCCTCAGCAGAATGTGTTGGCAGCTTATTCTCCAAGTAGTTGGAGAGAAGGCACTTCACATTCTGATCACTTAATCTGAACTATCAACATCCTTTCTCCGCCAGCACCCCAAACCCCCCACCCTCACTAATCATAAATGCTGCCCCCTCCACACTTCCATGTCAGCTCTGATGAAGAGTCATCGCGACTCGAAACATTCGTTTGCTTTCTCTCCGTGGATGCTGCCTGACCTGCTGTGATCTCCAGCACTTTTTGTTTTAGGTGGAGAGAAGGAATGGGGGAGAGGAGGTGGAAATCAGCATGGTTAAACCAGACATCTACACCCTCAAAAAGGCCAATGGGCAGCAATCCAGAGTACACTCTGTCCACTTTGCCATACCCAGGAGATCCCTACGTTCAATTCCAGTAGAGACTACTACAACTTTTCCTGTTCTGTGTACATTGTTACAGAGTTATATATTGTCATGTTAGCTCCATCCAAGGCCCTAAAGGAGCCTTCCACATCCATCAAAGTTTTACCTGCACATCCACTAATATCATTTATTGTATCCGTTGCTCCTGATGCGGTCTCCTTTACATTGGGAAGACTGGGCGCCTCCTAGCAGAGCGCTTTAGGGAACATCTCTGGGACACCCACACCAATCAACCACATCACCCTGTGGCCCAACATTTCAACTCCCCCTCCCACTCTGCCGAGGGCACGGAGGTCCTGGGCCTCCTTCACCGCCGCTCCCTCACCACCAGACGCTTGGAGGAAGAACACCTCATCTTCCGCCTCGGAACACTTCAACCCCAGGGCATCAATGTGGATTTCAACAGCTTCCTCATTTCCCCTTCCCCCACCTCACCCT
>NC_057720.1:19348692-19351013 GCF_004010195.1 Chiloscyllium plagiosum
ATTCATTTTTTCCATCCAGATTATTTTTAAATGTTGTAATTATGCCAGCCTCCTCCACTTTCTCTGGCAGCTTATTCCATATATGCATCACCTTCTGTGTGAAAAAGCTGCCCCTCAATCCCTTTTAAATCTTTCCCATCTGTCCTTAAACCGCTATCTTCTAGTTTTGGACTCTCCACCCTCATACCCTGTCTATTTAACCTATCTGTGTTCCTCATGACTTTTATAAACCTCTAAAAAGTCATCCCCAGCCTCAGGCGCTCAAGGGAAAACAGGTCCAGCCTATTCAGACTCTCCCCATAGCTCAAACCCTCCAACCCTGGCAAAATCCTTCTAAATCTCTTCTGAACACTTTCAAGTTTGAAAGAATAAGAACGAAGTCCCACTGGACACAAATAGGCTATTTGGTCAATCCAGATTCAAAAACACCAGCAACAGTTCTCCTTCAACAGTTCTCCTCCGCTCCACGCTTGCAGCAATGCGCCGGTACCTAACCTCTCTACAGTCAGCCCTGCCTCAGCTGAGGGCCACACTCTCTCAGAATTGCAAAGGACCCACTCTGTACTACATCCTCAGGAGAATTCATACTCTCAACAAACAGTATTTCAACTCCATCTCAAACATCAAAAACTGTAAGTACAACAAACTTTTATCTACCTCGTGCTCCTCAAACATTCCAGAAGATTCCGCCGGCCTCTGGAACTGCTCGGACGCCATTAGCCATGTGGCTGGTGCAGCTGCCACTCCCACGCTGATTGATGATGTCACTTCTGCCCCCATCAAGGCCACTCCCACAACCACTTCCACCCCTCACAATTCCTCATGCATCACACGTGTCGTCACCTCTGCCCCTCACATCATCGCTGATGTCACATGCTCAGTGACTTCCGCCACCCCAACTGCCGTGTCTGCCACCACTTCTGCCCCCACCAATACTACTCACCTGCATTCTGCTGACACACCCTCCACAGATCCCACTGTCACCCTTCCCGGCCCCCAGAACCCTGAGGGGAACACCACCCCTGCTCATGACTCCACCCCCATTCCCCTCACCATCACACCCACTCCAGTTACTGGCTCTGTCCCCACTCCCAGCCCCATACCCACACCAGGTCCCAGCTCCCAGCCCTGCCGAGTTTTCACCATCCCTCCAGACCTTCCCCTCACTGAGGACGAACGATCAGTCCTCAGCAAAGGACTCACCTTCATCCCCCTCTGTCCACGAATCAATGAATTTAATACACGCCTTGACGTCGAACGCTTCTTCCTCCGCCTCCGAGCATATCAGGACTCCCGCCCACCTTCCGAGGACCCCTTCGCCCACCTCCAACACATTGCATCCACCTGGACACCCCGTGCTGGCCTATTATCTGCCCTCGACCTCTTCATTTCCAACTGCCGTCGGGACATTAACCGCCTCAACCTGTCTACCCCCCTCCCCCACTCCAACCTCTCACCCTCACAACGCGCAGCCCTCCAATCCCTCTGCTCCAATCCCAACCTCACCATCAAGCTAGCAGATAAAGGGGGCTCAGTGATAGTCTGGCGCACTGACCTCTACACCGCTGAAGCCAAACGCCAACTCGAGGACACCTCTTCCTACTGCCCCCTCGACCATTACCCTACCCCCATCACCAAACCATCATCTCCCAGACCATACAGAACCTCATCACCTCAGGAGATCTCCCACCCACAGCTTCCAACCTCATAGTCCGGGAACCCCACCCTGGCAGACCCATTGTCTCAGCATGCTCTTGCCCCTCTGAACTCATCTCTACCTACCTCGACACTGTCCTATCCCCCCTAGTCCAGGAACTCCCCACATACATTCGAGACACCACCCACCACCCACACCCACCCACTCTCATTCGTTTGGCCGAACTGGTCCTCACTTTAACAATTTCTACTATGAATCCTCCCACTTCCTCCAGACCAAAGGGGTAGCCATGGGCACACGTATGGGCCCCAGCCAAGTCTGTCTCTTTGTTGGCTACATAGAACAGTCCATCTTCCGTAATTACACCGGCACCACACCCCACCTCTTCCTCCGCTACATTGATGACTGCATTGGCACCACCTCGTGCTCCCGCGAGGAGGTTGAGCAATTCATCAACTTCACCAACACATTCCACCCTGACCTTAAATTTACCTGGACCATCTCTGACACCTCCCTCCCCCTCCTGGACCTCTCCATCTCCATCAGTGACGACCGACTTGACACTGACATTTTCTACAAACCCACCGACTCCCACAGCTACCTGGATTACACCTCTTCCCACCCTACCTCTTGCAAAAATGCCATCCCATATTCCCAATTCCTC
>NC_057720.1:19351691-19353569 GCF_004010195.1 Chiloscyllium plagiosum
TCTTTTCCACCTATCCACTCCACCCTCCTCCCTGACCTATCACCTTCAACCCCTCCCCCACTCACCTATTGTACTCTATGCTACTTTCTCCCCACCCCCACCCTCCTCTAGCTGATCTCTTCACTCTTCAGGCTCTCTGCCTTTATTCCTGACGAAGGGCTTTTGCCTGAAACGGTGATTTTACTGCTCCTCGGATGCTGCCTGAACTGCTGTGCCCTTCCAGCACCACTAATCCAGAATCTGGTTTGCAGCATCTGCAGTCATTGTTTTTACCGATGTTAGCCATAATGCTAGTCAATTAAAAAGATGATGTCACATATTTGAATGAACTGCTCCTCTGGTTCTCTGCTCTCGATGACTTTATTGGCATCATAAGGAGTGGACAGGGAGATGATGTGGATTAATCCCAGAGTCTGTATTTCACACAATGTCCACAACACAGGCAATGCTACTATGTATTATCTCGGAATCAGATTTAGACACACATGCTCATCTCCCACACATTCTGAACAAAAACACATTAACTAACCAAGTATCAATAATTATCTAAGTATGCAGAAGTAGCTCACCTCCCAGTGATTGCTTTGGATTCCAGCCAATTGGCAAAGCACAAATGCTGCTTTCCCAAGATAACATGCCTTTTCCTCTGGCTAATAATGTGGGAACTGTATTTTTAACTATCAGGATTAGGTCATACCATTATTCCGTGTGATGCGATTCAAATTGTTTCATGAAGCTTAAAGTCAACTGCAGAGTGCATTAAAGGCCATGGACATAGTACAGAGAGCAGTCACAAGGGGCTAAAACACAACACTGAGGAAACGTTCACGATAGAAGGGCTTACTATGGTGAAAGGGTGGAAACAGACATTACAGATCCTTCGGATTAAACTTTTTTAAAATTCATTCACGGAATGAGGGCGTCACTGACCAGGCAGTAATTATTGCCCACTCCTAATTGCCCAGAGGGCAGTTAATAGTCAACCACATTGCCATGGGTTTGGAGTCACATGTGGGCCAGATGGCAGTTTCCTTCCCTAAAGGACATTAATGAACTAGATGGGGTTTTCCAACAATCAACAATGGATTCATGGTCATCATTAGATGCTTAATTCCAGATATGTTTTGAATTCCAATTCGGTGGCCTTTGTGTGGAGCCACAGAAAATGGGGGAGATACTAAATGAGTATTTTGCATCAGTATTTACTGTGGAAAAGGATATGTAAGATATAGACTGTAGGGAAATAGATGGTGACATCTTGCAAGATGTCCAGATTACAGAGGAGGAAGTGCTGGATGTCTTGAAATGGGGACAGGTGGATAAGTCCCCAGGACCTGATCAGAGAACTCTGTGGGAAGCTAGAGAAGTGATTGCTGGGCCTCTTGCTGAGATATTTGTATCATTGATAGTCACAGGTGAGGTGCCGGACGACTGGAGGTTGGCAAATGTGGTGCCACTGTTTAAGAAGGGTGGTAAAGACAAGCCAGGGAACTATAGACCGATGAGCCTGATCTCAGTGGTGGGCAGGTTGTTGGAGGGAATCCTGAGGGAAAGGATGTACATGTATTTGAAAAGACAAGCTCTGATTCAAGATAGTCAACATGGCTTTGTGCGTGGGAAATCATGTCTCACAAACTTGATTGAGCTTTTTGAACAAGAAACAAAGAAGATTGATGAGAGCAGAGCGGTAGATGTGATCTATGTGAACTTCAGTAAGGCGTTAGACAAGGTTCCCCATGGGAAATTGATTAGCAAGGTTAGATCTCATCGAATACAGGGAGAACTAGCCATTTAGATACAGAACTGACTCAAAGGTAGAAATCAGAGGGTGGTGGTGGAGGGTTGTTTTTCAGACTGGAGGCCTGTGACCAGTGGAGT
>NC_057720.1:19353673-19365449 GCF_004010195.1 Chiloscyllium plagiosum
TGCAGGTTCATAGCTCCTTGAAAGTGGAGTCGCAGGTAGATAGGATAGTGAAGGAGGCGTTTGGCATACTTTCCTTTATTGGTCAGAGTATTGAGTACAGGAGTTGGGAGGTCATGTTGTGGCTGTACAGCACATTGGTTAGGCTATTGTTGGAAAATTGCGTGCAATTCTGGTCTCCTTCCTATCGGAAAGATGTTGTGAAACTTGAAAGGTTTCAGAAAAGATTTACAAGGATGTTGCCAGGGTTGGAGGATTTGAGCTACAGGGAGAGGCTGAACAGGCTGGGGCTGTTTTCCCTGGAGCGCCAGAGGCTGAGGGGTGACCTTACAGAGGTATACAAAATTATGAGGGGCATGAATAGGAAAAATAGACAAAGTCTTTTCCCTGAGGTCGGGGAGTCCAGAACTAGAGGACATAGGTTTAGGGTGAGAGGGGAAAGATATAAAAGAGACCTAAGGGGCAACTTGTTCACACAGAGTGTGGTACATGTATAGAATGAACTGCCAGAGGATGTGGTGAAGGCTGGTACAATTGCAACATTTAAGAGGCATTTGAATGTGTGTATGAATAGGAAGGGTTTGGAGGGATATGGGCCGGGTGCTGGCAGGTGGGACTAGATTGGGTTGGGATATCTGGTCGGTATGGACTGGTTGGACCAAAGGGTCTGTTTCCATGCTGTACATCCCTATGTCTATCTGCCAGGGCAGGATTTGAACCTGGGTCTCCTGAACATTATCTAGGTCTCTGCTTTAACAGTCAGCGATAATACCAGTAGGCCGTTGCCTCCCCTGCTCAGAGTCATATCTCTGGAGCAAGTACCACTTGAACCCAGGCCTTCGAGCCTCGGGGTAGGGATATTACCACTGTACCTTAAATTCCATCAGCTGCCATAGTGGGATATGAAGCCAGCAAAATCAGGTGTTGTATGAGTCTTGTGTTAATAAGACATGCATGTTTCAAAACTGATTTTTAGCATATAATTACCAGTTTATAGGAGGTAATTTGTCAAGAGGTTGTAAAACAGACACTTGAAAGTCTACTCCTCCACCACTGACTAGAACCAGTTTTTGCAGATGTGTATGTGGACTCCACTGAAGGTGTGCAGTGTGCTGACTGACATACACAGTTACAGACTTTAGCACAAGCTCTGTGACCAAGAGAGAGCATGCACCAGTTCTCACGGTGAAGGAAGGTCAGGCAGAAGGCATCCAGAGGAGGAGGACTGCTCTATATTCACAGAACTTGGAGGTGGGAATTCACGTCATGCTCCTGCAGCAGCTGATGCTGGTCTGCCGAGCCTCACGTTCTCCTCCCAGTGGGGACTCCTTAGCAAGGAGCTCATGACCAAAGTCTCCCTTTCTCCTGCCACCTCCTGTATGGTACTCAATGAAGATCCCTTAGCTTCCTAGGGAATTTCTGGAATAACTGTTGATAGAATATATGGCAAAATAGGCAAAGTTCATCCTTGACTACATGGGCCCTTTCTGACAAAGTCTTCCAGAATGTCTCTCAATGATCCTCCTCAAATCTAAAGTGCTAGTGGACTGTCACCTCCATGGTACTGTCCTGTTGTGTTTAGGGGAATAAGTTGGCATGAGTTGGAATGGGAGCATAGAGTAGTGTGAGGTGTGAGTAAGTGGCATGAATTGGCTTGAGGTAATAGAGAGTGTTGGACTGAGCTAGTGTAATGCTGGTGCAAGGGAATGGGAGGTACGTTCCATGAGTTGGCCTGGGTATATAGGGACTATGGGGACGGGTAAGGGTAAGTGTTGCTCCATGAACATACACAAATTAGGAGAAATCGGCTATCTAGCTCCTCAAGCGAGCTCCACCATTCAATAAGATCTGTTTGTATTTCAAATATCATATTCCCATCTCCTTCTGAAAGCATTTTATTATACTGCCTAATGAGAAATAATCCATATCTGTCTTAAACTTAGAGGAGAAAGTGAGGTCTGCAGATGCTGGAGATCAGAGCTGGAAATGTGTTGCTGGAAAAGCGCAGCAGGTCAGGCAGCATCCAGGGAACAGGAGAATCGACGTTTCGGGCATAAGCCCTTCTTATTCCTGAAGAAGGACTTATGCCCGAAACGTCGATTCTCCTGTTCCCTGGATGCTGCCTGACCTGCTGCGCTTTTCCAGCAACACATTTCCAGCTCTGTCTTAAACTTACTCAATGACCCCACTTGCAAAGCCTTCTGAGGCAGAGAGTTCCAAAGTTGCATAACCCTCTATAGACAAAATAAAATTCTTCTCATCTTGCTCCTAAATGGCAAATATTCATTTTTGAACAGTGTCCTCTAGGATTGGATGTACCACAAGAGGAAACATCCTTCCCAAATCCACCGAATCAAGATATTTCAAGATATAATACACTTCAATTAAGTTACCCTGGACTCCAACAGAAACAAGCCAAGTTTGTCTGACTTTTCCTGATCGCACAAACTCCTCGTTCCTGATATCAATCTAGTAAACCTATACTGACCCTCCTGCAACTCACTTACATTCCTCCTTAAGTAAAGAGAGCAAAATTGCACAAAGTATTTGATATGTGGTCTCATCTATGCCCTTTATAACTGAAGCATAACATCATTACTTTGATGCTCAATTCCTCTTGTAATAAAGGATTGCATTCCATTGACTTGCTTAATGATTTTCTGTAACTGCACTGTAACTATTTTGTGACTCATGCCCTAACAGCTTCCACTGACCAGAAACTCAACAGGATTAATCTTATAAAGTCAGTGACTACAAGAGAAGGTAGGAGTCCTCCAGGGCTAACTCATTTCCTGACTTGCCAAAGCACATCCACCATCTACAATGCACAAGGCAGGAAGTGTGATGGAATACTCCCCACTTGCCTGATTAAGCGCAGGTCCACCAACACTCAAAAATATTGATCACATACAGACAAAAATAGTCCCCTTAGCTGGCACGAAATCCCACTTACATCTACTCCCTCCAGCACCGATACTCAGTAGCACCAATGTGTACCATCTAAAAGATGCACTGCAGAAATTCAGCAAGTCTTTTTCAACAATACCTTCCAAACCCAAAACCACTCCCATCTAGAAGGACGACAGTAGCAGATACACGATCTGTAAGGTTTGCTTCAAGCCACTCACCAACCTGATTGTGAAATATAAAATATATATAAATATGAGTCGTACATTTAAGACAAAGATGAAGAGGAATTTCTTATAGAACATAGAACATAGAACAATACAACACAGAACAGGCCCTTCGGCCCACGATGTTGTGCCGAACATTTGTCCTAGCTTAAGCACCCATCCATGTACCTATCCAATTGCCGCTTAAAGGTCACCAAAGATTCTGACTCTACCACTCCCACAGGCAGCGCATTCCATGCACCCACCACTCTCTGGGTAAAGAACCCACCCCTGACATCTCCCCTACACCTTCCACCCTTCACCTTAAATTTATGTCCCCTTGTAACACTCTGTTGTACCCGGGGAAAAAGTTTCTGACTGTCTACTCTATCTATTCCTCTGATCATCTTATAAACCTCTATCAAGTCACCCCTCATCCTTCGCCGTTCCAACAAGAAAAGGCCTAGCACTCTCAACCTATCCTCGTACGACCTATTCTCATTCCAGGCAACATCCTGGTAAATCTTCTCTGCAACCTCTCCAAAGCTCCCACATCTTTCCTAAAATGAGGCGAACAGAACTGCACACAGTACTCCAAATGCGGCCTAACCAAAGTCCTGTACAGTTGCAACATCACTTCACGACTCTTGAATTCAATCCCTCTGCTAATGAACGATAATACTCCATAGGCCTTCTTACAAACTCTATCCACCTGAGTGGCAACCTTCAAAGAACTATGTACATAGACCCCAAGATCCCTCTGTTCCTCAACCTCACTAAGAACCCTACCATTAACCCTGTATTCCGCATTCTTATTTGTTCTTCCAAAATGGACAACCTCACACTTGACAGGGTTGAACTCCATCTGCCACTCCTCAGCCCAGCTCTGCATCATATCTAAGTCCCTCTGCAGCCGACAACAGCCCTCCTCACTGTCCACAACTCCACCTATCTTCGTATCATCTGCAAAATTACTGACACACCCTTCGACTCCCTCATCTAAGTCATTAATAAAAATTACAAACAGCAGAGGACCCAGAACTGATCCCTGCGGAACTCCACTTGTAACTGGGCTCCAGGCTGAATATTTACCATCTACCACCACTCTCTGCCAAGCAGTGTCTTTCCAGATATTCATAAATCCTATCCCTCAGTACCCTTTCCATTACTTTGCCTCCCACCGAAGTAAGACTAACTGGCCTGTAATTCCCGGGGTTATCCCTATTCCCTTTTTTGAACAGGGGCACAACATTCGCCACTCTCCAGTCCCCTGGTACCACCCCCGTTGACAGTGAAGACAAAAAGATCATTGCCAACGGTACTGCAATTTCCTCTCTTGCTTTCCACATAATCCTAGGATGTATCCCGTCAGGCCAGTCAACTCTTCTCGCAGAGAGTTGTGAATCTGTGGAAGTCTTTACCACAGAGGGCTGACTAGGGTGTTAAATATATTTAAAGCTGAGAGAGACAGATTTTTAACGAGGAAGGGAATCGAGGGTTATGGCAGGGGGTAAGGCAGGCAAGTAGATGTGAAGGTTATCAGATTAGCCATGATCTCACTGAATGGCCCAGCAATCTTGCTGGGCGGTTTGGCCTAATTCTGCTCCTACATTCTATGATCTTATATCATTGTTCCTTACATGTCATAGGGTCAAAAACCCTGGAATGTCCATCTTAACGTCCCTTCAACAAATGTCCCTTCAAGAAAAGCAACTCACAGCCACCTTCTGAAAGGCAACTAGAAATGAGCAATAAACGTTGGCCCAACCAACAAAGCAACATTCCCTGAATGATAATTATACAAAAACGTGGATCCCCCTGCACCTCAGAATCTTTCAGTCATTCTCCATTTGAGTAATACTCTGCTTTTTCATTGCTCCTGCCAAACCGAACAACTTCATTTCTCTCCATGTGGCAGATTTTTGCCGATTTACTCAATGTAACAATATCTCCCTGCAATGTCTTTATGTCCTCATCACAATACAGGTCTGAATGAAGCTTTGTGTCATTCTGCAAATCAAGCCACCATGTCTTCTCTCTCTCACCAAGTCATTGATAGAAATCCTAAAAAGCGGAGGCATTAATGCAGGACTCCACTCATCAAATCCTGCCAATCAGAAAAATGATCTATTTAGGCATGCTGTCTGATTTTGGCCAGTCAGCCTACTATCCATTTTAATATATGACATCCTGTACCATTTGGGTAATAACTTTTTACATGGCATTTTTTAAAAACCTTCTGAAAATCTAAGTACAATACATCTATAAGTTCCCTTTTACCCACAGAACACATAACAATCATGGATTAATCATGATTTCCCTTTCACATCTGAATTGCCAAAGCGTACAAGGCTCTGGGCCAAGCGCTGGCAAGTGGGATTAGAATAGACAGATGCTCGATGGCTGGCGCGGATTTGATGGGCCAAATGGCCTTTTTTCAGATTGTGGCAGAGAGGGAAAAAGGGACCATTGGTGAACCATCTTGAATGAACTAAAGATCGACAGGAATAAGTGTAACAGGAGTGCTTTTTGGGGAGCAAAGACTTTCAGCTCCAGGTTAGATGTTATCCAATTGCAGATCTGATATTAGGTATGTAGATCATATGCCCCAAAGACTTGTGGACCATGTCCCTCTGGATGCCTGTAATAGCAAGGTACTGACCACATCTAAACAACTCATGCTTGCAATACAATGCCCAACCTTAGATGTGATTCCACAAAAGGGACCAGAATATTTTTATGCTGCAAGTGATAATCACTTGAAACTCATGTGTACGCGAAGAGATGTACCAGGACGTTGCTTAGAATGGAGGGTTTAAGTTAGAGGCCAAGGGTGGATAGGCTGGGACTTTTTTCACTGGAGCATAGGAGATTAAGGGTTGATCTGATTGAGGTTTAGAAAATCATTAGGGGTATACATAAGGTGAATAGCAGGTATCTTATCCCTAGGGGTGGGGATTTCAAGAGTAGGAGGCATATTAAGGTGAAAGGAGAAAGATTTTAAAAAGACAAGAGGGGTAATCTTTTACACTGAGAGTGCTTTGTGTGTGGAATGAACTTCTACAAGAAATGGTGGATGTGCGTATAGTTAAGAGACATTTGGATATGTTTATGAATAAGCAATGTTTGGAGGGATATGGGCCAAGTGCAGGTAAAGGGGACTCGTTGAGTTTGGGATACTGGTCAGCTTGGACTGGTTGGATTGAAGGCTCTGTTTCTGTTGACTCTATGACTCCACTAATCATAGGAAACCACCCAGTTTCAAGACATATTCTCCACTTACTCACAGTCACCAAGTCAACATGACATTATGAAGGGCCTGTTTCCACACTGTAACTAAGCTAAATAAATCTAAGTATGAACCAATCACATGGGGTAATGTCTCTTATACACTGTGAATGGTGGCGTTATTTCATCATTGATGGGAACAGATAAGAATGTATTGATTATCAATCAAAAGGAAAGCAGGAATGGCAGGAAAGAGGATAGCACGTGTTTCGTGGTGGCTAGATAGAAGTGTGCAGCATTATACCCCAGTCTTTAGTCTGTAAAAACTACCTATATTTATAGAGCACCTTAAATGTAATGAAACAGCCCAAGGTGCCTAATTCCAAAAACCTGAGCCATACTTCCACTCCATGAAAAAATAACTTATTACCTTAAACCCAGACCCAAACTAAGTTTATATGATAGTTTATGGATGTTTTATTTCTGTGCAACTATAGTATACCGAAAGATGAGCGTTGATTAATATTATGATGAGGAGAAAGATAAATTATTGCTGGGTCTTTGAGATCAGTGGTAGTTGGCTGACATCAGTAACATTACACTGCATTTCTGGGAAAGTATCAGTAAAACCACTATCAACCCAGCCTTATAGAGCATTTGAACATGACAAGAAATACTCATGTGGGGTTGGGACCATGAGACTTGGTGTAAGCATTCCCCACAAGAGAATTCTTTGTGGTAAAATAAGAGAAATACATCAAAGAGGGATAAAATTTAAGTCATTTAAGGGATTGTAGATAAGATTATACCAGCAAGTCATTTGTATATTGCTTACTCAGAGGATGAATGTTGTGTCATTGGGCTTATTGTAAATTGGTTTTGTGGCCAATGATGAAGCAGTTATATTCATGCAACATTTACAAACTCAAAGATTAGATTATTCATCCTTCCTGTTTGACTATCATCTTAATGATTCTAAAGTGTTCCCTCCTTATCACAAGGCTTTAGAAGATCAGGTATCAATGACCTCAGTGTTAACACTATTCCAAAATGAGAAACCAGCTCATAAATTGTCCTATGCCATTAATTTGCGACTTCTAATGACACACCTCCTTTCTGCTAGCCCAATTCACTTATCACCCTTGCCTGCTGATCAATACTGGCTTCCCAGTCCATCAACCTAATTTTAAAAGTTTCATTCTTGTGTTCAAGACCATAAGACCATAAGACATAGGAGTGGAAGTAAGGCCATTCGGCCCATCGAGTCCACTCCGCCATTCAATCATGGCTGATGCGCATTTCAGCTCCACTTACCAGCGTTCTCCCCGTAGCCCTTAATTCCTCTAGACAACAAGAATCTATCAATCTCGGCCTTGAAGACATTTAGCGTCCCGGCTTCCACTGCACTCCGTGGCAATGAATTCCACAGGCCCACCACTCTCTGGCTGAAGAAATGTCTCCGCATTTCTGTTCTGAAATGACCCTCTCTAATTCTAAGGCTGTGTCCACGGGTCCTAGTCTCCTCGTCTAACGGAAACAATTTCCTAGCATCCACCTTTTCCAAGCCATGTATTATTTTGTACGTCTCTATTAAGTCTCCCCTTAATCTTCTAAACTCCAACGAATACAATCCCAGTATCCTCAGCCGTTCCTCATATGTTAGACCAGTCATTCCAGGGATCATCCGTGTGAATCTCCGCTGGACACGTTCCAGTGCCAGTATGTCCTTCCTGAGGTGTGGGGACCAAAACTGGACACAGTACTCCAAATGGGGCCTAACCAGAGCTTTATAAAGTCTTAGTAGTACATCTCTGCTTTTATATTTCAACCCTCTTGAGATAAGAGACAACATTGCATTCGCTTTCTTAATCACGGACTCAACCTGCATGTTTACCTTTAGAGAATCCTCGACCAGTTCCTCCTTGGTCCATCCTGTCCCACCTCTGACCTCATCCAGCTTTACAATCTTTGGTGATCTCTGTTTTGCTAATTCAGGTGTTGCATAAACTTAACTGCACCCTCCCCCACTGGTGGCTGTGCTTTCAGCTCTAAATCCTGTAATTTAATTTCTTAACCTTTCTCTCATCCTGAAAAATGCTCCTTAAAGCCTCTCTCTTTGACCAAGCTTTAATTCATCTCTCCTAATGGTTCTTCTGCAACACCAGCCCCTTGGCTCAGTGTCAATATGCTTTTGCAGGAAGTGTCTTGGGGCATTTTATCATATTAAAAGGGGAAGAAAGCTATTCAAATTCAGCGTATTATTGTCATTACTATTTTGGTGTATGTGTAATTTGTTCAGAATGACCAGCCTGTATGGGAATGATGGCAAGTACAGCATCATTAAAAAAAAGTGTTAAACCCTCTACTGCTGATAAGGCACAGTGGCTCAGTGGTCAGCACTGCTGCCTCACAGCATCAGGGACCTGGGTTCGATTCCAGCCTTGAGTGAATGTTTGTATGGAGTTTGCACCCTGTGTCTCATGGGTTTCCTCTTGCAGTTCAAAGTTGTGCAGGTTAGGTGGATTGGCCATACTAATCTGCCCACAGTGTCCAAGAATTTGTAGGTTAGGTGGGTCAGCCATGAGAAATGCAGGGATAGGTAGGGGGGTGAGTTGGGGTGGGCTAGTCAAAGAGTCAGTGTGGACATGTTGGGCCAAACGGCCTATGTACACACTGTAGGGATTCTATACTGTTAGCAGTGATGTTGGGCCACAGTGTCTGGGACACAGATTTATGAAAGAATTGAGAGCTTCTTTTGTGTAATATTTGAGAAATACGTAATTGTGCAAAGCCCATGGAAATCCCTGCCTTTCACTAGTCTTTCTCTTTCACGCTTCTATCTGTCCTTTATGCGCCTGGTTGGTCTTTCCATGCAGTCCGTGTGGCTGATATATTCCTAGGTCACTGATGTTATTCACTGAGCAGACTGAACAGAGGTCTGATTCCACCTCAATTCCTCCCATCAGCAACAGTGACTGAACCATTCTGATACTGGGGATTGACACTGCCTCCTCTGCAGCTGTAGCACTGTTTCTATCTCACTAATAAAACTACTTAAAATCGCAAGTCTTCTTATTATTGCCATCGGAAAAACAAACCCAAATCTGATACCAGGCCTCTCAGCCAGCGACGGGGCATCAGGTCGATGCTTTAACAGCTATTTAGAGCCAATATTCCCTGTCACTGTACGATCCACCCTGTTGCCTTTCTAACTGGATTCCAGAGCTTGAAGTATGCTGGAGGTTTGCCAGGTTATTTGCCTTTTCACATCAAAGGAATGATCTCCTGTTTTATACTTACTGATGGTTTCAGTGACCGAGAAATTTGAATGGGCCCAAAAACATGTTATAGAAGAAGTAGGAACTGGATAAGACCGTTCAGCCCATCGAACCTGCCCCACCATTCTATACGATCATGGCTCATCCTTGGATTTCGGCTCCACTTTACAAGATGCTCCCAATATTCTATGATGGCCTGAGAGGCCAAATCCCTGACTTGCTTCACCTTGAATATCCCAACAATGGAGCATCCACAATCCCCTAGGGCAGAAATGTCGAAAGAATCACAAGCTTTTGAGTGAAGAGATCTTTGCTCGTCTCTGTCCTCAACAATTATCCCTTTAACCCAACACTATCCCAACAACCTGTGTTTAAATCTGTGGAAACAACTTCTCAGCGTCTACTCCGTCAAGCTCCTTCAAAGGTCTTGTTTCAGAAGAGTAATGGGTCACTGGACCTGAAACATTAACTCAGATTTCTCTCCACAGATGCTGCCAGACCTGTTGAGTTTTTCCAACAATTTCTGTTTTTGGATTCATGACAAGTAGATCATGCCTGGCAAACCTCATTGAATGTTTTGAAGGTAGTGGACAGGGGAATATGTGTGAATATTGTTTATATGGACCCAGAAGGTATTTGATAGTCAATAGTCTTCCCACGTGAGAGACTATTAACTAAGACAGAAGCTTATGGAAGTGAGGGCAAATTATTGACATGGTTAGAAATTGGTTGAGTGGCAGGAGACAGAAAGTAGGGTTAACAGATAGATACTCAAATTGGCAGGATGTGACCCTTGGTGACCCACAAGGATCTGTGTTAAGGCCTCAATTATTCATGTTATTTATTAATAATTTGGATAATGGCATGGAAAGCCATATATCTGTATTTGCTGAAAACATGAAGTTAGGAGTCAGTGTAGATGGTAACATAAAATTACAAAGAGACATTGACAGACTAAGTGATTGGGCAAAACTATGGCAGATGGAGTTCAATGAAAGCAAGAAAGAGGTTATCCACTTAGGACTGGCAAAAGATAGATTGGGATCATTTCTAGATGGTATGAAGATAAGATTCTTTACAGTGTGGAAACAGGCCCTTCGGCCCAACAAGTCCACACCGACCCTCCGAACAGTAACCCACCTAGACCCATTTCTCTCTGGCTAATGCACCTAACACTATGGGCAATTTAGCATGACCAATTCTTTGGACTGTGGGAGGAAACCGGAGCACCCGGAGAAAACCAAGCAGACATGGGGAGAACGTGCAAACTCCACACAGACAGTCACCCAAGGTTGGAATCAAACCTGGAACCCTGGTGCTGTGAGGGAGCAGTGCTAACCACTGAGCCACCATGCCACCCCCATAAATACGGTGGATGTCCAAAGTGACATGGAGGTTCAGGTGCATAGACATTTAAAAGGATCATGAACAGGTGCAGAAGATAATCAAAAAGACAAATAGGAAACTGGCCTTTATATCAAAAGGACTGGAGTTCAAGATTGCAGACGTTATGCTGCAGTTTTACACTTAGTTAGACCCCACTTGGAATATTGTGAGCAGATGTCAGCACCACACCTCCAGACGTTGGCCCTGGAGGTGAGTGCAATATAGGTTTACAACAACAATACCTGGACATCATTATGAGGAACGATTATGTAAATTAGGGCTGTGGTCTCCAGAATTTAGAAAGTTAAAGGGTGATATGATCAATGGCTTCACGAAATTAACAAGAAAAGACAAGCAAAAACTATTTCCACTGGTTGGGGGTTCTAGGACTAGGAACACAGTCTAACAATTATGGCCAGACCTTTCAGGAGAGGGGTTAGGGGGCATTTCTACAGACAAAGGGTAGTAGATGCTTGGAACTCTCCTCCACAAATGGCGGCAGATACTGGATCAGTTGTTAATTTTAAATCTGAGATAGACATATTTTTGTTAAGCAAAGGTATTGAGGAATATGGTAAAAACAATGACTGCAGATACTGGAAACCAGATTCTGGAGTAGAGTGGTGCTGGAAAAAGAGTGGTGCTGGAAAAGCACAGCAGTTCAGGCAGCATCCGAGGAGCAGTAAAATCGACGATTCAGGCATAAGCCCTTCATCAGGAATACAGGCAGAGTGCCTGAAGGGTGGAGAGATAAATGAGAGGAGGGTGGGGGTG
>NC_057720.1:19365872-19393601 GCF_004010195.1 Chiloscyllium plagiosum
GAGGGAATGGTCTTTGCGGAAGGCGGAGAGGGGAATATATCCCTGGTGGTGGGGTCTGTTTGGAGGTGGCGGAGATGTCGGGGGATGATTTGGTTTATGCGAAGGTTGGTAGGGTGGAAGGTGAGCACCAGGGGCGTTCTGTCTTTGTTACGGTTGGAGGGGTGGGGTTTGAGGGCGGAGGTGCGGGATGTGGACGAGATGTGTTAGAGGGCATCTTTAACCACGTGAGAAGGGAAATTGCGGTGTCTAAAGAAGGAGGCCATCTGATGTGTTCTGTGGTGGAACTGGTCCTCCTGGGAGCAGATATGGCGGAGGCGGAGGAATTGGGAATACGGGATGGCATTTTTGCAGGGGGTAGTATGGGAAGAGGTGTAATCCAGGTACTGTGGGAGTCGGTGGGTTTGTAAAAAATGTCAGTATCAAGTCGGTCGTCATTAATGGAGATGGAGAGGTGTCAGAGATGGTCCAGGTAAATTTAAGGTCAGGGTGGAATGTGTTGGTGAAGTTGATGAATTGCTCAACCTCCTCGCGGGAGCACGAGGTGGCGCCAATGCAGTCGTCAATGTAGCAGAGGAAGAGGTGGGGAGTGGTGCCGGTGTAATTACGGAAGATGGACTGTTCTACGTAGCCAACAAAGAGACAGGAATATGGGTCAAAGGTAGATACGTGGACTTAGGCCACAGATCAGCCATGATCTAATTGAATAGTGGAAGAGGCTCAAGGATTTGAACAGCTTACTCCTGTTCCTACAATGTCCCTTTTGTAAAACCATGTGGAGTTTGGCCAATCATACTGTAGTTTTCTAAGTGCTCTCAACGTACATCAAGATTTTGTGTTAAGCATGGAGATCACTTTGTCAGACGTAGACAAAACAGTCAAATCCATGAACATGATAGTAGCACCCACCTCTTGTGATAGCATCTGTGGCAGCCAACACTAAGATACACATCACCCTGGAAAGCTTTCACCAGCAATGGAACCTCATTCTCCACTGCCCACACTCTGAGACAAAGAAGTATTCGGCTTCCTTGAATCAGTGCAATTAGCTAACGAGACTCAAAGCTTAAAGCCATGGAGGACAGGAGTGGAAGATATGTCTAACTGTATAAGTTGTACTGTACCACCTTGCCATGGTCTGTGATCTGGTTATCAGGCTGCAATCATTTCAAGTACAGAGAAGGCTTCTATTATTCAGGTAACCGATAGTCCATTCCGTTAAAAAGAAGTGGAACACTTCAGAGATAGACTTTGAAAAGCAGTTCTCTGCTTATCCCCGCAGGCATTCACAGGCTAATCTATCTATCATGATGGTGGGTTATCTGGGGAGCTAAAATTCCCTCTATTACTCACAGTAACATTCCTCATCCATGATAACATCTAAACCTGCTGCTGATCAGACCAAAATATTCAACTGTGGAAACAAGAAAGCTCCCTTCGAGCAGGAACAGTGTTACATAACTCATTACAAGCATGGCACTTATGAAATGGATGAATTTCAGCATTAGATTATTTCACCCTGCCACTGACATGGACATGCAGTTATTTACAAAGCAGCTAGAGGCTATAAACAGGAAGATCACCTCAGGCCTGGACTCAGTGTCTGTGTGCGAGCCAACATAATGTTACATAGAATCTGTAGTTAAAAACAGGCCATTTGGCCCAATCCGACAATGCTGGTGTTAATGCTCCACATGAGACCCCTCCTGACCTTGCTCCCATCCAACGTCTTCTTTTTTTCTTGCTCCCCCATGTACTTATCCAGCTTTCTTTTAAATGTATCATTTTCCTCTTATTTGAAAAGTGAAGAATGCAGTCTAGAGGCAGTAACATTAAGCCACACTGTGAAATACAAGAATACACCAGTTGCAGCGGGTCCTCTCGCACATTTGCTGCTGAGAGGTTTGCTATGAGCCAGCAGCAGCAAACCTGGGAAAAAAATTGGCCTAATTCCTGATGAAAGGCTTATGCCTGAAACGTCGACTCTCCTGCTCCTCAGATGCTACCTGACTGGCTGTGCTTTTCCAACACCACACTCTTCGACTGTGATCGCAGCAATCAGGGTAAGTAAGAAAGAAATCCTCAGGAAGGCCTTTTACCAGGTGTCTCAGGGTCTGCTGAAGCTATGTTCCTGTCTGGGTTCGGGAGGTCTGAAAAACAGGGGTTGTCCAGGCATAGGACGACCTTATGCAGAAATCCTTTTGCCAGAGATGCCAGGACCGAAGGACTGTGAGTCAGGAGTTGGGTCTGGTTACAAGTGGTCAAGGAGGGGAAAAAGATAAGGGAGGGCAAATTGGGAGGCTGTACGGTGGGCTGAAAGAGGGGGAGGCTGCAAAGGGAATGGGACAGAGAGGAGGTGGAAGGGGACCAGCAGAGAGGAAGAGACTGTGGGTGGTTAGGGAAAAGTGGAGGTGACAAGGGGATGAGAGAGAGGGAGAGCCTATAACAAGGAGGGGGAGAAACAGGGACTGCAAAGGAGAGAGATTGGTTTGCATGAGCCAGAACAAATGTGAAATTACTGAGATAATTAAATCCTTGCAAATGAAAGAGGAATCTCTAGTTTAAGGCTGCATATTTTCAGGGGTTATTATTTAGATAAAAATGGTAGTGGATGTTTCAAATTAAATGAATGCTGTCCCAATTTTTAAATTTAATTTGAGATTGAGATCTGAGATGTACTTAAAAAAGGATAGTAACTTCCTTGGGTTACAATCTTCTAGCTTTGTGTACATACGTTAGAAACACATTAACTGTGATTGCATCAGTCCCTGGAAGGTATAATTAAGGTAATGCCTATTTGTTTGTAGAAATGTCTTGGTTATTTTGAAAATAAAAAATTGCTGACTCATGCTTGTTGACCTGTGCCAACTTAAATATTGCTGCATCTAGGAAGTTCATGTTTTCCTTGTATGTTTTGGCTTTAAGTTAAATTGAGTATTTGAATAATTCTTCTAATTCTGCTTCTGTGGAAGTCTACTGTATGTGTCAACACAAATATAGAAGGCATCACTACCAGGTGGCTACTGTAGTGATAGTGGGCGGCACGGTGGCACAGTGGTTAGCACTGCTGCCTCACAGCGCCAGAGACCCGGGTTCAATTCCCGACTCAGGCGACTGACTGTGTGGAGTTTGCACATTCTCCCCATGTCTGCGTGGGTTTCCTCCGGGTGCTCCGGTTTCCTCCCACAGTCCAAAGATGTGCAGGTCAGGTGAATTGGCCATGCTAAATTGCCCGTAGTGTTAGGTAAAAGGGGTAAATGTAGGGGAATGGGTGGGTTGCGCTTCGGCGGGTCAGTGTGGACTTGTTGGGCCGAAGGCCCTGTTTCCACACTGTAAGTAATCTAATCTAATGATGTCAGCCAGCTAGACCTCATAGAATATGAGTTCCCTGATTGGACCATATTACAGCCCTAATCAGAGAGCCCATGCTGACAGATAAAAAGAGGAGTGTCAGAGATACTGACACCGTAAGCTGACTCTGAAGGGGCAGTAACTACAGTCATTTGTAAATAAAGGGAGACTCGGAGATAAGATACCAGCCCTTGTGGAGATATTTCAGAAATGATGAGAAAGGAGCCACTGAAAATCAAAAAGTAGTCTTTGAAAAAAATCTGAGGAAGAGCCCCCAATTTTTGTGTTCTAAAATCTATTCATGTTTAGGAATATCATTAAGAAGTGGACTACCAGAGAGACAGGAAGAGGGAAGGATGCACAACGGGTGAGAGTATCAGAAGTTGAGATGGCTGGAAAGAGAGCGATAGAAACTGGGAATGGAAGGAATGTAAGAATCACAGAACGGGACAGCTAACATGTCAGCCTTGACCATGTGTTTTTTATTGGTCTTTATCATGCAGTTCTTAACTGTTCTTTGTATATAAACATTGGATTTTCCAAACAGATTATTGCACAATGCGTGTTTTCAGTCTGACAAGCAAACCTGCAAGAACCTGCCAGGGACAATAATATGTATAAACATCTCTAAACAAGCTATTCCATCTTAATCAAGGTTCAGTTTCTGATAAACTGTAACAAAGGTAAGCGCACAGAGATGGAAATGTATTGCTGGAAAAGCGCAGCAGGTCAGGCAGCATCTAGGGAACAGGAGAATCGACGTTTCGGGCATTAGCCCTTCTTCAGAAGGGCTAATGCCCGAAACGTCGATTCTCCTGTTCCCTAGATGCTGCCTGACCTGCTGCGCTTTTCCAGCAACACATTTCCATCTCTGATCTCCAGCATCTGCAGACCTCACTTTCTCCTCAAAGGTAAGCGCACAGTCTACTCATATTGAAGCCTCGCAGTTTGAAGCTTAAGACAAGTAGGGAGACGAGGTAAAGGAAAATAAATATAAGTAAAAGCTACTTTTGTTATCTCTTATATATGTTTCTCTCCTGAAGGCGGCACCTGGTTTGGGACACATCCTTGCAAGTACCAGGCACATGCCTTCCAATAGTTCACACCTCAATGCCCTTTATGTGGAGGTTCAGACACTGAGTGTGGTTGGGTCATTCAAATACTGCTGGAAGTGAAGGAAGGTGTTACAAGTCCACTCCTATCCTCTCCCCATGTCAATACTCATTCTTACAATTGTGGTTGTGGTTATTGGATGTCAATCATCTCAGCTCCAGGACAGCTCTGCAGGAATGCCTCAGGGTAATGTCTTTGGCCCAACCACCTTCAGCTGCTTCATCAATTACCTTCCCTCCACCATAATGTCAGAAGTGGAGATGTTCGCTGAGAATTGCACAATGTTTAGCACCATTACGACTCTTCAGATATCAAAGCAGTCCATATTCAAATACAGCAAGATCTGGGTAGTATCCAAGTTTGGGCTGACAAATGGAAAGTAACATCTGTGCCACACAATGACAATATCCAATAAGAGACAATCTAACCACAGACCCTTGACATTCAATAACATTATCATTACAGAATCCCCTACCATCAACATCCTGAGGGTTACCATTGACCAGAAAATAAACTGGCTCACCACATAAACATAACGGCTACAAGTGCAAGTCAGAGGCTAAGAATATCCCAGTGAGTAATACACCTCATGACTCCTCAGAGGTTGTCCAACATCTACAGGGCACAAGTCATGAGTGAAATGGAATACACCCTACTTGCTGGATGGATACAGCTCCAACAACACTCAAGATGCTTGACACCATCCAGGTCAAAGCAGCCTGCTTGATTGGTACCACATCCACTCCTCCTATCACTGACACTCACTGTGTACTAATTACAAGATGCACTGCAGAAATTCACCAAAAATCCTCAGACAGCACCTTCCAAACACTTCCACCAAGAAGGCCAAGGACAGCAGGTGCATGTGAACTTCATCACCGGCAAGTTCCCCTCCAAGCCAGTCACCAACCTGACTTGGAAAAATGTTGCCTTTTACTTCATGGTCACTGAATCAAAATCCTGGAACTCCCTCCCTAAGGGCATTGTGGGTCAACCTACAACAGGTGGACTGCAGCGGTTCACAAAGGCATCTCACCTCCACCTTCTCAAGGGTAACTTGCAATGGACAATATATGCTGGCCCAGCCAATGAGGCCTACATCCCACAAGTGAATAAGAAAACTCCCCCTCCTATTCATCTGAATTTGATGATCCTTTCATTTTCAATATTTCACACTTTCTTGGGCTATTTGGCCCAGTGTTTATACTGACTGGACTCCACTGGGGAAAGGTTATATGGAAGAAGTGTCTTTAATGATTTTATCAAGAGGTCATATTCTTGATTGCAAACAGCTCCAATCCCTCCACAAGACTATTTAATGCCTGCCAATCAAACATGGTTGAATTATACAGTTGAGAAATCTTCGTTAATATTTACCATGGAATACAAAACGCAATCAGAGGGCTCTTGTGGTGCAGTGATAGTGTCACTACCTCTGAGCCAGGAGCCCCAAGGTCATGTCTCACTTGCTCCAGAGGTGTGTAATGACATCCCTAGGATGGATTGATCGGAAAATATCTACAAACCATAATGATGCGTGACTGAGAAACAAACAAATTGATCTTGTGTCTTTCTCATTTAATTAAAATAAATTAAAATAAATTGTAAGCTGGGAATGCAGGATAAGTAGTTAAGAACAGTTCATAGAGTCATAGTCATGGACGGTCCAACTCGTCCATGTTGACTAGATAACCCAACCTAATCTAGTCCCACCTGCCAGCACCCGGCCCATATCCCTCCAAACCCTTCCTATTCATATACTCATCCAAATGCCTCTTAAATGTTGCAATTGTATCAGCCTCCACCGCATCCTCTGGCAGCTCATTCCATAAACGTACCACCCTCTGCGTGAAAAAGTTGCCCCTTAGGTCTCTTTTATATCTTTCCCCTCTCACCCTAAACCTATGCCCTCTAGTTCTGGACTCCCCCACCCCAGGGAAGAGACTTTGAATATTTATCCTATCCATGCCCTTCATGATTTTTTAAACCTCTGTAAGGTCACCCCTCAGCTTCCAACGCTCCAGGGAAAACAGCCCCAGCCTATTCAGCCTCTCCCAAAAGAGACAGAGATGGCAGGATCAGAGCAGAGGGACTCAGATTTGATTTCATTGGGATAGACCCTATTTTTAGCCATCTTGCCAAGTATTGAAGGTGCCAGAGATTGTGTTAAACTGTGACACCCTTCTTCCCATCACATACGTGTTTCAAAAGCCATGTCAAAAGTGCCCATCTTATTCCTTCAAGGAACGCAGTTCGCTGCAGCCCAATACCAAGGGCAGAAAGACTAGTGATTATTTTCTTTCTTTGACCAGCTAGATTTTAAATTCTTGAAGAACCTCAGCTTGGTGTTTATTAGTCTCTGAGCTGTATCATAGCTTCCCTGACGAGAAATGCACACACTCTCATGGCTAACCCAATCACGAACAGTTGATGCACAGATTGGCAAAACCACTGTTCATATATCGCTTTAATGAACTAGGCTCCACAGGCATCTCAGGGATGGTGGATTATAGCATGTGAGGTAAGGATTAAATGTTTACAGGCTTCTTCAGTCAGAAATGCCGATTGGCACCTTTCACAGCCACATTCTGACATCCTCAACCCACCCCTTGTGTAGTGACTAAGAAAATGACAAAATCACTCACCCAGAATGGAATTCTGTGACCTCTTGTAATGGGTGCTCTTCAATTATCTCATAAGACAATGATGTTTTGTGCAATCGGGTTGGCAAAGGCTGTGGCTGGTTTCCTATGGGACTGTACGTGCCATCACGTATCACAGACACCTTCCCATTTTTTTTTCTCGGCAGTGTGCCATGAATGGAAATACCCTGGAGTGAGCCAGAAAGCTGACCAGTGAGATGGCCTTTGATATTGAGCATGTCCATCGATGACTGGAGCGAGCTCTTACGGCTGGTTTGGATCTTACGAGGTAAACTTGCATAGTTTCCTGCAGCCATCATCTTCAGCTCTGCATTTAGAAAGACAAGCAGACACCATTAACAAATCAGGCAGCAGTTAATCATTACACAAAAGAAGCTATTAAGACTTCATGCCAATTAGAGTCCATTAGCGACAGCTAACAGAAATGATTAACAGCTCACTCTACAAATGGTCCTTGAGTAACTCCAAAAGATCTGACAATTTCTGAAAGGCTTGGCAAGGGGTTCAGAAGGACAGGTATGGCACTGATGGTTTGATTCCATCCTGCCAGTCCAGGTCATTGGAGCTTTACGCTCCTGCTGTATCCAATCAATGCAAGTATTTTTTAAAAAATGTCCTCTACACTTTGCTCCTCTTCCAGGGGCAGAGTTTCGATCTTTTGACACTTTTTCAAATAGCCATCACTGACCTGAGCATCTCAAGAGCTAGAATTGATGGTAGTATTGTCAGGTTGATAGACTGTCCTGATGTCTCCAGCAATTCAAGGTGAATTTCCCAGTCACTATGGAGGCAATTCAGGTTAAAAAGTGTGTGTTTGTGGGTTTTCTCTAAATTACTGCATTGGTTTATAAATATATGTATTTATATAACTATATATGTGTGGTTCAAATGGTATCACCTAGAAGCATTGAAGTGTTATAGTCCAGAAGGAGGCCATTTGGCCCATTGTGCCTACACTTGTTCTTCAACAAATATTATGACTTGGTGCCATTCTACTGTCTTTTCTCCAGATCCTTGAACATTGTTCTGATTTAAATAACCTTCCAATGCCCTCTTGAATGCTTCAATTCCTCCACCACACTTCCAGACAGTGCATGCCAGCCCCATTTACTCTGAGTGAAAAAGATTTTTCTCACACTACATTTGCTTGTTTTGCAAATTACTTTAAATCTGTGCCCTCTTGTTCTTGATTCCTTTCTGAGTGGAAAGTTTCTCCCAATCTACTCGATCCAGCTCCCTCTTAATATTGAAAACTTCTATCATATCTTCTCATAATCTTCTTATCTCCAAGAAGAACAGTCTGAACTGAGAATCATCAAATTACAGAATCCCTACAGTGTGGAAGCAGGCCATTCGGCCTATCGAGTCCACATCGACCCTCCGAAAAGCATCCTACCTGTACATACCCCATCCCTGTAACCCTGCATTTCCCTGCATATTCTTCCTACCAAAATGCATCACCTCACACTATTCCGCATTGATCTTCTTCTGCTACATATCCATTCTCTCCTTCACTCACACTTCCAAGACACAAGGCACTTCAGGGCTTCTCAAACATAACATCAACCCCAGCCAACCGAAACCAGGTTGCCAGCCAAACAGCCCATTTGCTTTCATATTGGTTTGGAAAAGTGATGGGCCAGACGCTGGGTGACCAATAGTGGAACAGCCTGGAATATGTTGGGTGACCAATGGTGGGAGAGCCTGGGATATGTTGGGTGACCAGTGGTGGGAGAGCCTGGGATATGTTGGGTGACCAATGGTGGGAGAGCCTGGGATATGTTGGGTGACCAGTGGTGGAGAATATAGTTGGGGGAATAGAACAATGACCCCTCCATTCAGGGGGTTCTCACTGCGACAGACAAGGTGTGCACAGGATGGTGCTGCAAGTTCCAAGGCAATTAATACATTGACGAATGTGGGTGGCCATACCCACACTGTCACTGAGTTTCTAACTGGAACCCATTTCCTTATAACACTTTCAGTGTTACCCACAACAGCAGCTGTTCAAGAAGACGGCCCACCATTTCTTCTCAAGGGGCAATTAACGATAGACAAGAAGGCCGGACTTTCCAGCAACACCCACATCCCATGGATTAAGAAATAAAAGATAACAGTACAGCAGTCACTGTTCTCAGCTGACTGTCTTCCTCCATCATCATTTAATCTTCACCCACCAGCAACAAATATTTATGCAAGAGCTTTGAGAATATGAACACTGTGTTAATATTCCTAGTAACTGTGCTAAATGATTCTTTTTCAGGTTTTCTACCATTGGGCTAATCAACTGTGAAAGCAGCACAGTTAAACCTGGCACAACAAATCTCCCAGGTTTCAGCATTTACTGTGGGTGTAAGAACTCCATGACTTTAGTTTCATTCTTTCGATGGTTGGGAAGCTACTGGAGTCCTGAGCAGATTGTTGTTGAAAATGAATCACTTGCCTTAGTGATCTGGAGTGAGATGCACTGCTAACTTTCCTTCTGCCACACAGGTGGATGTAGAGACAGAAGTAGACTATTTAACCCTTGAGTATATTTGCCTTCAGTTAGAACATTTACTTCTTAATTCCATTTATCTGCCTGACAAAAAATTTATTATCCATTTCAGTTTTTAAGTGTTCATTTGACCCCCAGCCCAACAGTTCTTCTGGAGGAGAGATCATTCAGCGCAGAGTCCAATAGTGCTGGCAACTCAAGCGCAGGCCAGAGTGAAACTTTATTGGATTGCAAGGTTTGGTAGTCCCTCAGACAGTGGGCGGACACACCCAAAGTAATCATAAAGTCAAACAGAGCCTTTGGTCCAACTTGGTGTCGGTGGTGGGCAAGTTGTTGGAGGGAATCCTGAGGGACAGAATGTAGATGTATTTGGAAGGCAAGGACTGATTAGGGATCGTCAACGTGGCTTTGTGCGTGGGAAATCATGTCTCACAAACTTGATTGAGTTTTTTGAAGAAGTAACAAAGAAGATTGATGAGGGCAGAGCGGTAGACGTGATCTATATGGACTTCAATAAGGCATTCGACAAGGTTCCCCATGGGAGACTGGTTAGCAAGGTTAGATGTCACAGAATACAGGGAGAACTAGCCATTTGGATACAGACTTTTTTGTCATTTATATAAATGATTTGGATGTGAGCATAAGAGATATAGTTAGTAGGTTTGCTGGTGACATCAAAATTGGAGGTGTAGTGGACAGCGAAGAAGGTTACCTCAAATTACAACGGGATCTTGATCAGATGGGCTAATGGGCTGAGGAGTGGTAGATGGAGTTTAATTCAGATAAATGAGAGGTGCTGCATTTTGGGAAAGCAAATCTGAGCAGGACTTATACACTTAATGGTAAGGTCCTAGGGAGTGTTGCTGAACAAAGAGACCTTGAGAGTGCAGGTTCATAACTCCTTGTTAGATAGGACAGTGAAGAAGGCGTTTAGTATGCTTCCCTTTATTGGTCAGAGTATTGTGTACAGGAGTTGGGAGGTCATGTTGCGGCTGTACAGGACATTGGTTAGGCTACTGTTAAAACATTGCATGCAATTCTAATCTCCTTCCTATCGGAAAGATGTTGTGAAAATTAAAAGGGTTCAGTAAAGATCGACAAGGATGTTGCCAGGGTTGGAGGATTTGAGCTACAGGGAGAGGTTGAATAGGCTGGGGCTGTTTTCCATGAAGTGTCGGATGCTGAGGGGTGACCTTATAGAGGTCTATAAAATTATGAGGGGCATGGATAGGATAAATAGACAAAGTCTTTTCCCTGGAGTCCAGAACTAGAGGGCATAGGTTTAGGGTGAGAGGGGAAAAGATATAAAAGAGACCTAAGGGGCAACTTCTTCATACAGAGGGTGGTACGTGTATGGAATGAGCTTCCAGAGGAAGTGGTGGAGGCTGGTACAATTGCAACATTTAAAAGACATCTGGATGGGTATATGAATAAGAAGGGTTTGGGCCAGATGCTGGTAGGTGGGACTAGATTGCCAAAGGGTCTGTTTCCATGCTGTACATCTGTATAACTGCAGTCCATGCCGACCACGTTCCCAAACTAAACTAGCCCCACTTGCCTGCATTTGGCCCATATCCCTCCAAGGAGAAGAAAGTGAGGACTGAAGAAGGGTTATGTCTGAAACATTGACTCTCTTGCTCCTCAGATGCTGCCTGATCTGCTGTGCTTTTGCCAGCGTCACACTTTATCAACTTCCCCCCATCCCATATCCCTCCAAATCTTTCCTATTTATGAACTTATCCAAATGTCTTTCAAACATTGTAACTGTACCAGCATTCACCATTTTCTCTAGCAGTTCATTCCACACACGAACCACTCTCTGTGTAAAAAAAGTTGCCTCTCGTGTACTTTTTAAAATTTCCTCCTCTCACCTTAAAATATATGCCCCCTAGTTTTGAACTTGCCCACACTGGGGAAAAGACTCTTACTATTCACCTTACTTTTGCCTCTCATGATTTTATAAACCTCAATAAGGTTACCCCTCAACCTCCCATGCTCCAGTGCAAAAGGTCCCAGCCTGTCTTTGTAGCTCTAATCCTCCATTCCTGGCAACATTCTGTAAATCTTTTCTGGACCCTCTCTAATTTAATAATATCTGTCCTCGAGCAGAGCGACCAGTACTCCAAAAGAAGCCTCACCAATGTCCTGTACAACCTCAACATGAACTGCCAGAGAAAATGGTGAATGCTGGTACAGTTACAATGTTTAAAATACATTTGGATAAGTTCATAAATAGGAATGCCTGCTTAACCACTCTGTCTACATGTGACACAAATTTCCAAGAAGCATGTACCTGAACCCCTAAGTCTCTCTGTTACTTTAGCAAATTTGAACTCATTGCTTTGTTGACTGTGTAAACAGCCTTGCGTGTATTGGTTAGAATGTTGCTACATTGCAACTTCCCCAGAGTTGACACCATTACATCCTGCTTCATTCCAGAGGCTGTACTTCAAGGATTTGTGATTCTGATTCTCAGATAATGGAAAGGTTGTGACGGCAGGGAGCAGGTCGTACATACACTGACCTTAACCATCAAGAAAGCAGCTTCTATCCTTCTGATAAATTAAAAATCAAAACAGAATCATTTTGGGTCTACTTCACATCAAGAACTAAACTGCATTTCTGGAATCTGTCTTTTGGATACATTAACTAACCACCTGCGTCTTTCCAAGCTTTAAAACAATTAACCACAGATCATGAGCTTATATTTAGAGAAACAGCTTACAACATTCAGTCACACCACATTTGCATCTCGCTTGCCACTGTGATCAACATGAGGAAGAGATTCACACTTTGATTTTTTTTTCTGGCTGCTATTTAAAGTTCTAGAACAAGTTTTTATCATTACAGATGAGAAATAGACCAAAGCTTCTCCGCAGCTATAAAGTGAATCGCAGATAAGCTTCATCGAAAGTGGGAGACAAATTGCCACCATTTTATAAGCTCAAGACAAACTTCAGACTCTAGAGCACTTCAACCCACACAAAGAACTGTTACAAAAAGGCAATTCATTCTGCACTGAACAATGTTGAGTGGAACAATGTTTTCTATAGTGTCACACAGCAACCTACACTGCTGCTGGCTTAACCGGAGAAAAACCTCTCCCAAAGTCTCAGCCTTCCACCAAATGCTTTTATTTCTCAAATCAACCACTTCCAGAAGGGTTTCTGCAGGTTACACTGTGTATTCAACAATGTTTTAAATATCACCCAGTCTCCTGGCAACAATCCATCAGACATCAGGTCTGCTTACCCAGCCCCTGAAAGAAAACACGAAGTGAAAAGCTTAAAGAGAATTAATCTTCATCAATGGAGT
This sequence comes from Chiloscyllium plagiosum, assembly GCF_004010195.1. Classification (NCBI taxonomy): domain Eukaryota; kingdom Metazoa; phylum Chordata; class Chondrichthyes; order Orectolobiformes; family Hemiscylliidae; genus Chiloscyllium; species Chiloscyllium plagiosum. The sequence continues at coordinate 19,378,809 of NC_057720.1, forward strand.
AGCACAGACAACTCTGTCGACTTCAGTCCAGGGATCCCCTCAACTATGTGTCTGAGAGGTTCCCAGCACTACTATCCAGGGCAGTGTCGCACTGACATTAAAAGTGAGACACCGGGCACACAAGAGCGTTTCATAAAAGGGTTAAGCAGTTTGCACTGACAGAAAATCAAATCCTGGCTCTTTGAACATTAGACAATCATTTAGCCAGCCACATTCACAAGGCCATGGATGCAGGACATTAACATGAACTATGACCTTCACCAGGATAAAGGATGTGGGTGACAATTATCACCAGAGGGTGCCTCACATTAAGTCACTGACAATCACTTTTATCTTTTACTGAATGTTAATGTGGGAACAAAAATACAGGACCAGATTTTATAATGCTTCAATGCTCTTATAAATTAAGTGATTAAATAATGGTCACATCAAGGTATGTGCTGAAATAGAGCAATTATGGAGCACTATACCAAAAGCAGCAGTCAAAATGAAAATATTTGTGCTTTAAAGTAGCAACCTTTAAGCTACCATCTCTCAACAGCTCACAGCGCCTGCACAACGTGCTTTAAATTAACTATACAATTAACTATCTAAAAAGAAAACAGATGGGTTCTTCAGTGGCAAAGACATTGTGGGACATAAAGTTAACAGGAGCTTTCAACAACAGCTAACTTGAGAGCCAATACTGACTTACCTCCAATAAATGATGACAGCTTTTTTTCTCAATGGAATTCCGCACACTGATTCCAGTGTTTTTCACACAACTAAAGCTGTGTCTGCACAGAAAGATGAGCCTGGGGCTCTCTGCCAGATTACACATCAAAGCACAGAAGAATTACTTATGGAGTTCTGTTTCCTTTTTTTCTAAAGCTCCCTCGCGATCCGTCCATCTCTCTCCTTCCCTCCCTCTCCACAATCACAGATCCAAAGTTGCTGCTGCTGCCGGTGCGGAGAACAAACTTCCAAGAGGCAGGGCTCTGACGTCTGAATTACTGTTGAATTCCCAGCCACACCCCAGTGTGGGCACTGAGGAACCCAGTCAGAGCTGAGCGTCTGACCAGCAATCACTATAAACCCATTAGCTTGTCAGTGAACTTGCTTAAACCAGGCCGCACTATTCCACGAGCAATTAGGGCCCTGCCTGGTTTGATAAAAGCAATAAAGATTGGCCTCATGGAAGCCACAGGAAGGCTTCAGAAGTGCCATCCCCCTCACCTTCCTCTATCCACACCCTTTTTTAAAGGCACCATAAATGAAATGAAGATATAAAATCTAATTAACTGAAAAAGACCTGTGGGGAAAGCAGGAGGGAGTGAATGGCACAGACTGTATTGCTTTACAGAGCTATGGCATGCATTTAACAGACTGAATGTCCTCCTGTGCCCTTTCGGAAGGATGTTGTGGAACCTGAAAGGGTTCAGAAAAGAATTGCAAGGATGTTGCCAGGGTTGGAGGATCTGAGCTATAGGGAGAGGTTGAACAGGCTGGGGCTGTTTTCCCTGGAGCATCAGAAGCTGAGGGGTGACCGTATAGAGGTTTATAAAATCATGAGGGGCATGGATAGGGTAAATAGACAAAGTCTTTTCCCTGGGGTGGGGGAGTCCAGAACTAGTGGGCATAGGTTTAGGGTGAGAGGGGAAAGAATATAAAAGAGAACTAAGGGGCCACTTTTTCACGCAGAAGTTGGTGCATGTATGGAATGGACTGCCAGGGGAAATGGTGGACGCTAGTACAATTGCAATATTTAAAATACATCTGGCTGGGTATATGAATAGGAAGGGTTTGGAAGGATATGGGCCAGGTGCTGGCAGGTGGGACTAGATTGGGTTGGGATATCTGGTCAGCATGGACGAGTTGGACTGAAGGGTCTGTTTCTGTGCTGTACATCTCTATGACTCCATGATTCCATTACACAATATCAACTGGATCTGCATTGTTAAGAGAACATTATTCCCCTTTGCTTTTTGTATTTTGTCTTTGAAAGTAAAAGGCATGCTGAAATTGCTCCCAAATGCTGCTTTTACAACTTTTTAATGAATGAGAACATTTTGAAAAAAAGTAAGGAACACTGAACTGACAATACAAACCAATGATATACAGGTAATATTGTTCAGGATCATCAAATGATGAAGCAGAGTTCAAGGCTAATCAACCCATCAATTCAGCATGTTTACCCACTCTCTTTAATGGACATTCCTGCTTCCTGAAGGCTTGCTATTGTGGGAGCATTGCCAAGTGAACTGGTGAGTCATGCAGGCCAGGAAAATCCCATGGTCAATTGCCAATCTGGGTCGGGTTCAACTATCTGAGTTAAAGCAGTAGTTACTACCTTCTTATGGGCCTTTGGATCATACAGACAGACAGACAGGAAAATTGGCCAGGGTTCATACTCCTCTCTGCTACTCAGTAACCGTGACTGATCACTAGACTTTGAGGAGGTCCCTTGCACGGCGATTTGGTAGTGTCTCTATCCCTGGACCATGAGGCACCGGGTTAAGTCCCACCTGTTCCAGAGTGTGTAATCACATCTCTGAACAGATGGATTAGAAAAATAGGTTAAAAACATTGGGCAAGACAAAGTTGGACTTAATTTGGATGGTTCCCATTGCAACAATTACCCCCTGACACCAGGACCTTGAAATTGAGTTCCTGTCCATAGTCAGAGATTCAAAGTTATTGCTGCAGTTTTATCAGCTTTGAACATGCAATGTGTATATTCATGGCTCAGTATATCGCCAATTCTGTCACCATCAGTCAGGTGATCCAACTAGTTCAGTGGACAGTTACAGGAGGGCATGCCAGGAGCAGCACCAGGTCTCTGTAAAAGTGAGGTGCCAACCTGATGAAGCTACAACACAGGATTGCATGTATACTAACCACAGGAAGTAGAGTACGACAGTCAGAGATAAGTGATACCCAGAAGCAACAGCTCAGGTCAAAGCACTGCATTCTGCCATGTCCATTCGTGAATGAGAGTGGACAATTAAACAACTAACAGGAGGAGAAGTGTTCCCTAACATTCGCATTCTCAAGAATGGGGAGCCCAACACTTCCGCACGACAGTGAGCCGAAGCATTTGTAACCATCTTCAGTCAGAAGTGTCAAGTGATAATTCATTTTGGACTCCTCCTGAGGTCCCAATCATTACAAACGCCAGTCATCAGCCACATCAATTCATTCAACACAATGTCAAGAAAGCCTGAAGACCCTGGAGACCAGAAAGCTATGAGCCTGTCAATATTCTGTCTGTAATACTGAAGACGTGTGTTCTAGAACAAGCCGCACCCCTAACCAAGGTGCTCCGCTGCAGCTACAACACTAGCACCTACCAAGGAATGAAGAAAATTGTCCACAAAAGTAGGTCAAATCCAACCCGGCCACTTACTGTCCCATTGGTCTACTCTAAATCATCAGTAAAGCGACGGAAAGTGCCATTAACAGTGATACCTACTCAAAAATAACTTGCTCACTGATGTTCAGTTTGGATTCTGCCAAGGGATCTTGGATTTTGAAATAATTATAATATGGCTTTTTTTATTCACTCGTGGGACATGGACATCACTGGCTGGCCAGCATTTATTGCTTATCCTTAGTTGCACTTGAGAAGGTGGTGGTGACCTGCCTGCTTGAAATACTGCGGTCCACGAATGTAGATATATGCACAGTGCCCTATGGGAGGGAATTCCAGAATTTTGACCCAATTCCAGTGATGGACTGGCAATATATTTCCAAGTCAGGATGGTGAGTGGCTTGGAGGGGAACTTGTAGCTGGTGGTCTTCCCATGCATCTGCTGCTCTTGTCCTTCGAGGTGGAAGTGGTCCCGGGTTTATAAAGAGCTGTCTAAGGGTCTTTGGTGAATTTCTTCAATGCATCTTGTAGATGGTACACACTGCTGCTACTGTGTGCAAGGGTTGGAGGGAATGGATATTTGTGGATGTAGTGCGAATCAACGAGGATGCTTTGTGATGGATTGTTGAGTGTTGTAGGAGCTGCACCCATCCAAGCAAGTGGGGAGAATTCTATCACACTCCTGACGTGCCCTGTGGATAGTGGACAAGCTTTGGGTAGTCAGGAAGTGAATTATTCGCTGCAGTATTCCTAACCTTTGACCTTCTCTTGTAGTCACTCTGTTGATGTGGCAGGTTCAGTTTAGTTTCTGGTCGATGGCAACTCCCAGGATGTTCGTAGTGGGGGATTCAGTGATGGTAAAACCAGTGAATGTCAAGGGTCAGTGGTTAAATTGTCTCTTATTGGAGATGTTCACTGCCTGTCATTTGTGTGGTGTGAATGGTGCTTATCACGTCAACCCAAGGCTGAATATTGTCTAGATCTTGCTGCATTTGAACATGGATTGCTTCAGTACGGTCCAAACATATATAGAATTCCAGAGGTAAGTGAGTGAGTGACTTATGAGATATCACAGCAGCATTTCACTGGGTGCGGCATTAAGGAGACCTGGCAAAATTGCAGGCAAAGGGAAGCAAAGGGAAAATCCTCTACTTGTTGGAGTCATATATGGCACATACATTTTAGTTCCAGTCCATTGCCCCATGAGTTCCATAGGGTAGACATTTTCGAATTAACCTTTTCAGTGATGTTATTACTGACACCCCTGGCCCAGAGATACGAACCCCAGCTCCTCAGGGTTATGTTCAGTATTCAAACATTCCGAGCTGCCGCAACTCCTCAGATACTGAAGCCATTCATGTCCAAACCCTGCAAGGTCTAGCCAATATTCAGGCTCGGACTGATTAAGTGTTATGTAACTTTGTGTCCCATTTTGTGCCTTGCAATGACCAATTCCAACAAGTGAGAACTCAACTATCTCCTCTTGATATGCAAAGATATATCATTGCTCAATACCCCCAACATTAACCTCTTGGAAGTTACCATTGACCATAAATCTAACTGGATTATATCAATACTATACCTACAAGAGCAGGAGAGAGGCAAGGAATCCTGCACGAGTAACTCAACTCATGACTCTTCAAAACTTGTCCATGTGGCTCAAGTCAAGACTGTGATAGAATACTCTCCACTTGCCTGGTTGAATGCTTCTCTAACAACACTCAAGAAATTCAACACTATTCAGAATAAAAGAGCCAATTTGATTGGAACCCTATCCACAAGCTTCATCATTCATCTCTGGTGAGCGAGTGCCATGTACAAGATGCATAGCTCAGTGGTTCTTGCACTTTATAAATAGGTCACTGGCAACAAAAACTGGGAATTTATGCTGAACCTTTGGAAAGCTCTAGTTAGCCACAACTAAAGTGTGACACTTGGTTCTTGTCAGCGCTCTTTAGGAAGGATTTGAAGATTCTTGAAAGTATCCACAATGGTTCCAAGGATGGTTGACTTTAGTGACAAAGTTAGGGTTATTTTCATTTGGTCACAGGATGAGGCTGTTGCTGGGTGGGCCAGCATTTATTGCCCATCCCAGAGGGCAGTTAAATGTCAACCACATTGCTGTGGGTCTGGAGTCACATGTAGGCCAGACCAGGTAAGGATGGCAGATTTCCTTCCCTAAAGGACATTATTAAATGAGGACAGTTTTTACAACAATCAACAGTGGTTACTGTAGACCAGCTCTTTATTCCAGATTTTCTTCAATTTAAATGTCACTACCAGGCACAGTGGGATGCAAACCCAACTGTGAGAACATTTAAAATGAAAACAGAAAATACTGGAGAAACTCAACAGGTCTGGCAGCACCTGTAGAGCTAAAGACAGAGTTAATGTTTCAAGTCCAGTGACTCTTTGACAGAATGGGATGTCTCCTTTCCCTTCTTGGCATTCCACAGGGACTGTTCCCTCCAGGATACCTTTGTCAACCTCTCCTCCATTCCCAACACCTCTTCACATCCCTACGGCACCTTCCCATACAATCAGGAAAGGTGCAACACCTGTCCGTCTACATCCTCCCTCCTCACTATCCAAGACCCCACACACACCCACCCAGCGATTTACCTGTACTTCACTCAATCTAGTCTACTGTGTTCACTGCTCAGAATATGGAGATGAAACATAGAATGCCTGACTACCTTGCAGAACACCTACACTTTGTCCATAAAAACAACCCCGAATCTCCTGTTACCTGCCATTTCAACACACCACCGGGTTCCCTGGCCAACATCTTTGTCTCAGGCTTACAGCAAAGTTCAATACCAGCTGGAGGAACGGCACCTCATCTTCCAACTAGGTACTTTACAGCCTTTAGGGAGCAACATTGAGTTTGACAATTTCAGAATGTGAACTCCATCCTCCATGTTTGTTATCCACTGCTAACCCCCAGGTCCTGTTTTGTATGAGTTCCTCCCAGCACAGCCAACCCATTCTCAACAATTCACACTTGTAATTAGCACCCTACCCATTGTTATTCTCTGTCTTGGCTTAATATTAGTTATCTCATTGTTTGCCTCGTTTCTCTCTCTCTCTCTCTCTGGACACCTTCTCCACGTATGTTATTCACATACTCCTCCCACCCCCCATCCCAGTTTTGATGAAGGGTCACTGAACTTGAAACATAAGCTCTATTTGTCTTTACAGATGCTGCCAGACCTGCTAAGTTTCTCCATCATCTCCAAGTTTTGTTCCAGTTTTCCAGCATCTACACGTTCTTTAACTAGGAGAAGGTGAGGACTGCAGATGCTGGAGATCAGATTGAAGAGTGTGGTGCTGGAAAGACTCCGCCTTACCCCCTAATCCATTTATCTCTCACCCCCTTCCCGGTCCACAAGCCTCATTCTTGATGAAGGGTTTACGCCCGAAATGTCGATTTCCTGTTCCTCAGAAGCTGCCTGACCTGCTGTGCTTTTCCAGCACCACACTCTTTGACTTCACACATTCTTTGATTTTATTCCCCAGAACATTTGCCAGAGACTCTGGATTTTCTGTCCAAGTGACGTTATTACTGCCTCACCTGAAAGGAGCAGATGTTGTTCTCCTTAAAACAGGGGGAGTTTGGGGGGGGGGGGGGAGTGGTGGGTGGGATTTGATAGAGCTATACAGGGTAATGACAGGTTTGGATAAGGTGAACAAAGAAAATCCTCTCCCATTCAAAGACAGCTGGGGAAGATGATGGCCTTGTGCTATTATCACTGGACTGTTAATCCAGAAACCCAGGTAAGGTTCTGGGGACTAGGGTTCAAATCCCACCATGCCAGATAGTGAAATCTAAACTCAATTAAAATAAATCTGGAATTAAGAGTCCATGAATTGATTGCTGGGAAACCCCAACTGGTTCACCAATGTCCTTTAGGAAAGGAAACTGCCACCCTTAAGACTCTAGACCCACAGTACTGTGATTGACTGTTTACTGCCCTCTGGGTAATTAGGGCTGGGCAATAAGTGCTGGCCTGGTCAGCCATGCCTTCCTCCCATCAATGAATTTAAAAAAAAGATTAAAGGCTTTTTTTAAGCAAAGGATACAAGCAGATTGCGAAGAAGAACTTTTTAATGCAGAGACTGATAATGACCGGGAACCCACAGCCTGTGAGCATGGAGGAAACAGAGATGATGAATAATTTCAAAAGAAAACTGGATGGACACTTGAACAAGAAAGAAGTGCAACTGACTGAACTGCTGTTCTGAGAGGTAGCATGGGTTTGATAAGCCAAATGACCTCTTTCTGTACCAGAACTAATCTATGTCTCTTAGTGTCCCACGCAATAGCAGCAGCATGTTTTTCTTTGAAGGGGGTGTAATTCCCAGTCACACACACAAAGAACAATCCCCTTAGGCAAGACACTGAGGAGCATTGTGAACCATGAAACCATTAAAAATAACAAAGGCTCTTCTTGCTTTGTTGTAAAAAGGAAGTCCCTGCTAAAGCTAGAGCATTTACAGAGACATTCGGAGAGTCCTGATATTCATTATCCATGTTCACTACAATGTAAACATGCAGGAGGAAACATCAAGATCACTAGATTATTTGACTATTGGTCTATTACCTATTTATTTAAGAAGCAATGTGACAGATATTACTTTCAGCTCAGTCATCACTTTGGGTGCTACAGAGTCATAGACTATCTGCTACATCGGAAAGAATACTCAGAATTGGTGTCTCGAAATGACACTATGCTGGAACTGTGGGTCTGACTGGCAGAAGGGGATTTCAAGGGGAGATGGTGAGATAGTGGTAATGCTCTGGGGATGTGGGTTCAAATCCCACCAAAATGTCCAGTGGAATTTGAATGCAAGTAATAAATTTAGGGAGAATCAAAGAGAGGGATTGAGTCTCTATAATGAATGGTGTTAAGAAACACATTGAAGCTTTGTTTTGAAGTTCATGTTGTGTTTCTGTGTTCTATATATACAGCTTTTGTTTTTAATTTTTTTTGCATGATAAACTTCTTTTCTGTCGTTAAAGAGTATCCATAGCCTCAATGAAACAGTTTCTGTGACTAATCACCATGTTAATGAACTGCAAAATTAAATACATGATCCACCAGGTTAACTTCCTTTTTGGGATCTGACTTGTTGTCACGACTCTGACATGGGGAATGCATTCATAATCAGGTACCACTCCTCAACGAGTCGCAACATTGGTGATTATTCAATCACCAAAATGGACAATTGCTTCTTGAAGAAGGGTCACTAGACCCGAAACATTACCTCTGCTTTCTCTCCATGTATGCAGCCAGGCCTACTGAGTTTTCCCAGCAATTTCTGCTTTTGTTTCTGATTTCCAGCATCCACACATCTTTGTCTTTTTTTCCCCAGGAACTGTTACTGAGAAAATAATTTCAGGAGAGGGTCTTCAGCTTCAGGATTATCTTCCTTACTAATGGACTTTGGTCTAAAAATCAGAAAACTGAATCCAGAAATTATTGTTAAGCAACCATTAGCACAGAGATGGTCTAGTCTTTTCAAACCTAGGTCTTCTAATAATTAAGGGATATAAACCCCCATCTCTTACTTACTAGAAAGCAATGTTCATCTTTTCACTAAAGTGATGAGATTTTTCTGTTACCAGTAGGTGACTTCCAGCTGTTGACTTCATCCCTTGATAAAACTGCATGGTAAACGTTTTTCAATCTAGAAAATATCCATAACATTCCAAAGCTTCCAAATATTTCACATCGTCCTTGGATATAAATATATCTTCCAACATTGTCCAGTATTACCACCAACTAGGTTCATGACACCAGAGATTATGAGTAAGAAGAGAAAGAAGGCTTTTTTTTCATGTCACTGACATCCAGTTTCTCCATTGCTTGTGACACCAACCATATATTTGCCCTCTTCCGGATACCGCAAACGTCTACATGATCCAAATAAAACTCAATTCTAGCACGTTTTTGAGAAGATGTGTAGCTCAGGTTGTAGTTCGGGATGTAAGTTTGCTCACTGAGCTGGAAGGTTCATTTTTCAGATGTTTCATCACCATACTAGGGTAACATCATCAGTGAGACTCAGTGAAGTGCTGGTGTTATGTCCTGCTTTCTATTTGTGTGTTTAGGTTTACTTGAGCTGGCGATGAAATTTCCTGTGTTGGTGATGTCATTTCCTGTCCTTTTTTCTCAAAGGGTGGTAAATGGGGTCCAAACCGATGTGTTTGTTGATAGAGCTCTGATTGGAATGCTATGCATCTAGGAATTCTTGTGTGTGCCTCTGTTTAGCTTGTCCTAGGATGGATGTGTTGTCCCAGTCAAAGTTGTCTTCACCTGGAAACTCAATTCTTTCTCAACAAACTGAACCCAATCAATTCATCCTCAATATTGAAAACATTCCTTGGCTTTCTTTAAAATAATGCAAAAATTTCGTATTTATTTAATTCTGGGTTTACTTATTCCAGCCCCTACCAGTGTCCTGGGAAAAAGGTTCTGCGTAGCAAGGTAGGTGTTGATTCACAGTTTAATCATACCTTGGGAAGAATGAGAAGAAGCCTTGCAGTGGGGTAATTTTCATCTTCCCAGGTCACTGTAAGGTGTTTCGTAGCCAATAGTGAATGTTTTTGAGGTGTAGTCAGTGCTGTGGTGTAGTTAAAAACAAAAAGAACTGTGGATGCTGTAAATCAGAAACAAAAACAGAAATTGCTGGAAAAGCTCAGCAGGTCACAAATGCTGGCAGACCTGCTGAGCTTTTCCAACAATTTCTGTTTTTGTTTGTGGTGTAGTTAAATGTGTAAAGATTCTGGGCAAATCTTACTTTGTTTTGATCCTCGGTTGTTTACCCCAGTTGCATGGAATTATATAAAGTGTACGACACAGAAACTGAGGCCATTATTATTATTATCAGACAAGAGGATTTCCAAACACTTGGTGAAGACTGCAGGATGCAATTATCAGTCTAGCAGACAGTCCTGGGTGAACCCCGGTTCACGCCCAGATTGTCAGGATTGGAATTCAAACCCTAAAGGGAAACTAAAGTGCAGACTGTAAATACAGGATACTAGTGAAGCTGTGAGCATTTCATTCAACACTTAGTTATGTCTGATCCAGCTCTTCGCTGAGGGGCTGCTTTGTCCCATTTCAATATCAGCAGCTAAAAATTCCTTAGCTGCATCTCATAATCTAACATGCAAAGTCTAACATTGGAGGGGAGCAGCCAAGCACAACACACAACCCACATTAAAGTTGTGCAAGAAGAGGCGCTTAACTCTAGTCAGGAATTCAGCAATCTACAAGTTCCTGTTCAGGTTATGTATATACATGGGTATAGGTAACCAAACTGTACAGCACCTGGCATTTGTATAGTACCTTTAGCATAGTCAGATGATCACAGACAGAAACCGAGACCGAACTACATCAGGTGATTTAGGAGCGATGACCAGAAGCTCTATAGAAGCAGTCAGTTATAAGTGGTGCCTCATAGGGGGAGAGATTAGTGGCGACGTGGAAAGCAACAAGACCATTAAATAAAAGTATTCTTTCTCGCAAAGCTGAAAACAAAAATAGCTGGAGATCACAGCAGGTCAGGCAGCATCCTAGCAGAGAGAGCAAGCTAACGTTTGCAGTCTAGATCACTATTTGTCCGAGCTCATCTAGACGCGAAGCATTAGCTTGCCCTCTCTCTCCGTGGATGCAGCCTGGCCCGTTGTGATCTGCAGTATTTTTTGTTTTCAGAACAGATTCCAGCATCTGCAGTAATTTACTCCTACTTTCTCATAAAGCAATTGAATGTGGAATGACTGTCACATTCCGGTGAGCTTGATTTGTCAATATGATGGAAGATTTGAATTTAGATGGCTTGATAAACTTACCAGGTAGGGAAATTAATAATATAGATGAAAAATGGAATATTTCTGAATGCATTGAAAGTCAAAAAGAAACCACACTTGCCACTAGGTTCAAGGGCAGAGAACCTTTAGGAATAATACCAAATTGACTAATTAATTGTGTGCAAGGACAATCCAGATATAATTCAAATAACTTTTACAGACCAACAACTTTCAAAAAAATAAGGCTAGGTAACAGACACAACTCATAGGCCAAAAGAACCTTGAAGCAAGTAGTGAATAATGGTAGTAATAGTGAAAGCTATTTTATTTCCAAGAAATGAAAGAGATTATAACTAATTTACATCAGTGATCACTCCAGGAGAATGCAATACACAGCTAACACTAAATTGCTCAGTATGAAAGTGAATGTAGATATAATCTAGATAAATAGGGATCTGTTTTAGAATAGGCTGCTGATTCTGATGGTATTCACCCTAGAGCGCTCATGTAAATAGATGCCGTGGAAATAACTCACTACATTCAAAGATTTGGAGATGCCGGTGTTGGTTTGGGGTGTACTTGCAGAGAATTATTGTACTTTGCTCAAAAACTGCTTGAATCCATGTAAGACTCTGTTAACTCATTTTTAAGATTACATTACAGTGTGGAAACAGGCCCTTCGGCCCAACAGGTCCACACCGACCCGCCGAAGCGTAACCCACCCATACTCCTACATTTACCCCTTACCTAACACTACGGGCATTTAACATGGCCAATTCACCTGACCTGCACATCTTTGGACTGTGGGAGGAAACCGGAGCACCCGGAGGAAACCCACGCAGACACGGGGAGAACGTGCAAACTCCACACAGTCAGTCGCCTGAGGCGGGAATTGAACCTGGGTCTCTGGCGCTGTGAGGCAGCAGTGCTGACCACTGTGCCACCGTGCCACCATAGAATCAGTCTAAACGTTATGGCACAGACAACAGAACACAGGGGGCTAACACCTCCAACACCTTATCTGCGCTGACAGCAATTGTTACAGTGAACCTGAGAATGTAACTTTTTTAAAAAATGTTTTATGATTTACACATGAAAGAAGTGAAACTAGCATGGTCATTCTTACAGATGAGAGACTTAATAAACAATCATTCAAAGTATAATTTCAGTTACATCAGACTGTAAACTTTTGCTATAAATTCTGTGTCTTACAATTGTGTACTCCACAACCACCTGATGAAGGAGCAGCACTCCGAAAGCTAATGCTTCCATATAAACTTGTTGGACTATAACCTGGTGTTGTGTGGTTTTTAACTAGATTCAAAGATGTTGCCTTGAACTGGAGGAAGGATTTATTTTACTAATATTCAAAACTGACAATCAAAATGAATTACTCAGCTCATTTTAATACTAATCGGGAACCTAAAAGGAGCAGATAGCTATCCCATATGAGGAGGTTTCAATTTCCAATATCCAATACTGAATGAGCTGAATTTCCTCCAAGTAAATATTGGTAAGATTAAAGCCATTGATATTAGTTCCAGCCATAAACTCAGTTCCTTGCCCACCAGCTCCATAGTACTCCATGACACGTCGCCAGAGGCTAAACTCAGACTGTTTGCAAACTCAGAGCCACATTTAGCCCTAAGATGAGCTTCTGGTCACAAATCCATGTTGTCACAAAGACTGCCTAATTCTCGCCACCGTAATATCATCTGACTCTGCCTCAACTCATCTACTCATCAAACATTCGGCCATGTCTTTGTCAACCTTGGTCTTTATTTTGCAAGGCTTTCCAGACCAGTTCTCCATATTCTACTCTTTATACATAGAAGGTCATCTAAAACTCTGCTGCCAATGTCCTAACTTTAATAAAACTTGTTCATTTATGATCTCTGTGACCTGCAGTGGATCTTTGTTAAGAGACACCTCCATTTTAAAGCTTTCTCTCCTCCATTCCACTGGCCTGTCCATCACTGTCATTTCCTCAAGCAGCACAACCTTTGAAGATAATTGTTCCAGTTTCCTCCCTCAGCGTTTTTGGTTTTAATCAGTTCACTACTAGCTGCCATTCTTTCAGTTACCAAGGCCTTAAGCTCTGCAATTTCCTTCCAAAACTTCAACTCTCTTTAGTCCTTTAATACACTCCATAAAACTTAACTTTGGCTAAGCTTTTAGCCACCTGTCCTAATGGCACCTGTTACGCTCTTCTCTGTGATAACTCACAACATCAAAGATGCTAAATAAATGCAAGTTATTGTTGTTAATTGTGAGGCTGCATTTGGTTCTTGTTAACCACAGCTCCATCTGTTTTGGTCAGCTGATGGATGCATGTAATATAATAAGTTTTGTCTTACTTAATGGATATGGTGAAAGCCAAGCCCAAGCAGGGTTCCCAACTAAAGCCTGCTGAATATAAAGGAAAATTGGTGGCTGAGTTGTGGTGTTTCTATAGATCTTCAAAAATGGCAACAGGACCTGGATACAAGGCCTATCCCCATTTCTGATTCATCTAATTTTGTCTGCAGTGGGAAAGGGGTATTGAGTGAATCTCAGATAGTTAACTCGAACCCAAAACGATCAATTTGAAATTAGAGCTAATTTCAAACATACCCCAAATGGCAGTTCCTTGGGAACCTTAAGCCCCAGTTGAGAGCCATCAATTATATAAAATACTCTTACAATGCAGATAAGATCTGTTTATGTGTTATGAGCTCAAGCTGCTTAAATAGTCATGACCCTAAAACATGAAAAAAAGACTGAAGCTGTCAAAGGTAAAAATGCTGTTTATCAGTTTGATTTGATTGACAGGCCACCTGGTTTAGGTTAGAAAAATAAATTACATTGATTTTGGCAGTTTCAATAGAGCTCTTTCCTGAAAATTCTCAGGGTTGTTATTGAAGCTGAGATCACTACAAATGCTTGACTGATTTTTAACATCCAGGTTGGTTTTCTAACCAACTGAACATTTGAGGGAATTTGAAATCTTTTGATGCATTTCATTAACGTGAGATGTTTTTCAATGTCAAGTGGGTAGGAGTGAGAGTTCCATTAGATTACTAAAATTTCAATGCCTTTTCATCTGTACATGGTTTTTGAAATCTGTCCACAGTGAATATGCCAGGAGTAATAATGGAGATACCACAGATGTACAGGGTGAATTGGATGGGGCACAGAGGAAGTGGGTTGACATGAAGGGTGAATGGGAATGAAATGTATTAGATAGAGCTTTTAAACCACAGAATCAAAGAGTCTGCCTGGACAGTCACCCATACCCATTACCTACCTATTATTTAGTTTCAGGGTCAGCAGGCACAACTCTATCTCTTACTGACTCACCTCCCCTAAACATAAAATACGTATAGCAGAACTCTTTAAATTGAGTAGGAAAATGTGAGCTACCTATCTAGGTGGTAAAAATCTGATCTTAGGTGTTATAATGTGAGTTTCATAAAAATATAGGACACAGGAGCAGGAATAGGCCATTTGTCCCTTTCAACCTGATCCATAATTTCAATAAGGTCACATGACTAATCTGATTAGGATAGGCGGGACGCGGTGTTGGATAGGGTTGAGGGCAGGGATGTTGGGTGCAGGGGTGTTGGGGGTGGGGTGGTGTTGGGGCTGG
>NC_057720.1:19393722-19424278 GCF_004010195.1 Chiloscyllium plagiosum
ACGGGGTTGGGGGGCGGTGATGGGGGCGGGGGGGGTGCTGTGTTGCACAGGATTGATGGGCGGGGGCAGTATTGGAGGCGGGGCCTCATGTCCTCTGTGCTGCTGCAGTCTCCTGAACAGGGAGCAGACTTTAAAAACTCCGAGTCCCAAAGAAAAGGCATTTAATTGATTAACCAAATAATCGATTATCCGAATGATATCGTGCCTGCCCATCTCGTTCGGATAATCGAGGTTCCCATGTATTTTATTTTTCAAGCAAGTTTCTATGGGTTCCCATGTGAAACCATAACCAAAGCAAGATGTGCTATTAGATGTTCAATATTAAACAAGAGTACAATAGTGTCTTTGGACTCTAGCTTAGAGAGAAACAGAAGATATGCATTTAAGTTTTGCAAGTAAAATATCACGATCTGTGTTAAACTTGTACTTTTGCACAGGGCCATTGGCCTTTAGAATAAGTTGTTGCCTTGTGACATAAGTATGAGCTACGAGCAAGCATTCAAAAGGATATCAGATAAATTCCTGGTTGTGACTGCAATCAAATGTATATCTGATGCAGATTAATGTGATTCATCGCTGTGATCTTCTGGAAATCATTTGATCATCTTCTGAAATGAATTTTTCAAAACTTGGTTTCGCTTTGGATTAGTCAGGCTTTTTAAACACTTCTCTATTGTCAGGATGCGAGGATTTTATGAGTTTGAGAGGCTGAATAGGCTGGGGAATTTTTTCCTTGGAGTGTTGGAGGCTGAGAGGTGACCTAATCGAGGTTTATAAAATCATAGGGTAAATAGACAAGGTCTTTTTCCTATGGTCGGGGGGGGTCCTAAACTAGAGGGCATGGGTTTAAGATGAGAGGGGAAACATTCAAAAGAGACATGAAAGGCTGCTTTTTCACACAAAGGGTGGTGCACTTATGGGATCAGCTGCCAGGGAAAGTGCTGGAAGCTGGTACAATTACAATATTTAAAAGGTATCTGGATGGGTACATGGATAGGAAGGGTTTAGAGGAACATGGGCCAAATGCTGGCAAATGGGATTTATTTAGGATATCTGGTTGGTATGGATGAGTTGAACTGAAAGGTCTGTTTCCATGCTGTATAACTCTATGGGCTCTACAGGATTCTATGGGCTGAACGCTGGACTGCCAAATGTGGGGGTAAAGAAATCAAAGCTTTTCAGCATCGGAGTTTGTGTAAGGCCTGTGTGGGAGAACTGCATATCTGTTATCAGTTGCAATCGTTCTAATTTTTAGTTCTGTTCTTTAAGTCCTGATTGTAAGTATCTCAGCCTCAACAGGACTGATGGTATAAAAACAGCAAGTTTCTGAATCAAACACTTCTGGTTACATTAGTTTAATGTGGAGTAAGTGTTCTGCTTAACTACTATTAGAGTAGGCAACTGTTAGAAAGTGATGCTTATTTGGACAAAGCTCATTCCTGCTAATTCAAAGAATTCTTTATAAGTAAACTTACTGAAACCTCAGGCTGTGTGGCTGCATTATACTGTGTAACATCATTGAATAAAAATGAGAAACTAACATGACACTTCAGTAAAAAGTGGGCTCCTTTTCCAGCTGTTTAATATAGTTTCCATGGAGACACTGCTGGTTTCTCAATCCGGTGGGAGACCCAGAAGCAGGTCCACAGATTTTGTGGTAATATTTACTCTCGATGGTGTGAAGGCACCAAGAAATGTAGAGAGGAGTGAAGAGTGAGATGATGGTAATCATCAAACACTAAAGGTAGCAAGGGAACAAAATGTACTCTGCGTGGGGAACTTCAATGTCCACTACCAAGAGGGGCTCAGCAGCAGCATTACTGATCAAACTGGTCAGGTCCTAAAGGACATAGCTGCGAGACTGGGTCTGCAGTAGGTGGCAAGAGAATCAACGAGAAGGAAAAACATACTTGACCTCAGTAGTAACATGGTGTACTATCTATAAGATACACCATAGAAATTCACCAAAGATCCTCAGACAGCTCCTTCCAAACCCATGACCATTTCCGTTTGTAGGGTCAAGGGCAGCAGATACATGGGAACAGCCTTCAAACTCCTGGAACATTCTCCCTTAAGAGCATTGTGGGTCTACCTACAGCACACGGACTGCAACGGTTCAAGAAGACCATTGCCTTCTCAATAGCACCTAGGAGCAGGCAATAAATGTTTCTCAGCCAGCAACACCCATGTCCCACAAGAGAATGAAAAGGCCGCTTGCAATGTAATCAAGACTAATGGACTGCTGTCTTTTACTGCAAGAGGAATCCTAAACGTAAAATTAAGGATGTTCTGCTTCAGTTAAAGAGGGCAAGGGTGAAACCATATCTCTAATATTGCATACAATTTACTCTTCATTTAGATGAGATTAGATTAGATTCCCTACAGTGTGGAAACAGGCCCTTCAGCCCAACAAGTCCACATCGATCCCCCCTGAAGGATAACCCACCCAGACCCTTTCCCCTACACCAAACACTACGGAAAATTTAGCATGGCCAATTCACCTAACCTGCACATCTTTGGACCGTGGGAGGAAACCGGAGCACCCAGAGGAAAGCCACGCAGACATGGGGAAAATGTGCAAACTCTACACAGACAGTCACTCGGGCCTGGAATCAAAGCTGAGCCCCTGGCATGGTGAGGCAGCAGTGCTAACCACTGAGCCACCGTATGCCCCAAAAGAAGATATTCATGCATTGGAGGTAGTTCAGTGAATGTTTTATCGTGTGCTATCCAAAATGAGTATGTTGTCTTTAAGAAAGATTGCACAGACTGGGCTTATTTGCACAGAAGTTTCACAGTCTGAGGTGTGATTTGATTGATGGCCTGGGCCAGGTGGACGTGAAAAGGATGTTCCCTTTGGTGAATGAGTCCAGAACTAAGGGGGCAGTGTTAAATGTTAGGGTCTCCCTTTTCAGACAGAGGTGAGAAGAACTGTTTCTGTCAGAGGGCTGTGAGAATTTGGAACTCTGCCTCAGAAGGGCTGGAGGTGGGCTCATTAAATATTTCTAAGGCAGGAGAGATAGGTTTTTATTTGGCAGGGAAATCAAAGATTATTCTGGGCAGATGAGAATTTTTTCATTCATTCATGGAATGAGGGCATCACTGACGAGGCCAGCATTTATTGCCCATCCTTAATTGCCCAGAGGGCAGTTACCAGTCAACCACACTGCTGTGGGTCTGGAGTTACATGTAGGCCAGATCAGGTAAGGATGGCAGATTCCATTCCCTTAAGGTATTAGTGAACCAAATGGGTTTTTCCAAGAATCATAAATGGATTCATGGTCATAGAATCCCTACAGTGTGGAAACAGGCCCTTCTGCCCAACACTGACCCTCTCCCCTACCCTTTTACTCTACATTTACCCCTGACTTATGCACCTAACCTACACATCCCTGAACACTATGGGCAATTTAGCTTGGCCAGTTCAGCCAACCTGCACATCTTTGGCTTGTGGGAGGAAACCCATGCAAACACGGGGAGAATGTGCAAACTCCACACAGTCACCCGAGGCTGGAATTGAACTCATGTCCCTGATGCTGTGAGGCAGCAGTGCTAACCACTGAGCCACCATGCCGCCCTAAATTTATCATTACACTCTTAATTCCAGATGTTCATTGAATCCAAATTCTACCAGCTGAAAACCCAGGTCCCACACATGGGTTTCTGGATTAACAGAATGTGGAAATTGAAAACCACAGAGTAGCCAGGATGTTATCAAATGGAGAAGCAGCCTTAAGGGGCCGAATAGCCTCTGTTGGCTCCTATCTTGAATGTTCGTGCGCCCACAAAATAGATGCTTAGTGATGAGGTGGTGCTAAGTTCACTTTTAAAAGCCTGATGTTTGTAGGAGGACTGGAAGCCCAAGAGAGGGAAGCATTTCTACAACTTTGATATCTGGAAAGAAATATTAGTGTAGAAGACATCGGGATGTCTTGATTTCGACACAACAAGATTGCAGGAAGGAGGAAGGCATGCTTGGAAGTTTTTTTTGAGGAAGAGGAAAGAAAAATTCAGTGGAGTGTGATTACATTGAGAGGCATAGCTAGGAAGTTGTTCACTTCTGTTATCAAAACAGGACTAAACAGTCCTGGACACCATCCAGGAAAAAGAAGACATCTCACCATTGCCTTCTCAATGACAACAAGGGTGGGCAATAAATGTTTCTCAGCCAGCGACACCCATGTCCCGCAAGAGAATGAAAAGGCCAATTGCAGCGTAATCCTCCCATAACGCAAAGATGTGCAGGTTAGGTGGATTGGCTGTCCTAAATTGCCCATAGTGTGCAGGCTAGGTGTGTTCGCCATGGGAAATGCATGGTTATGGGGATAGAGTAGGGGGGCAGGTCTGGGTGGGCTGCACTTTGGAGGGTTGCTATCGACTTGATGGGCCAAATGGCCTGCTCCCACACTGTAGGAATTCTATGCTGTGATCAAAGCTGCATCTATTTTTGAGATACCCAGGACTTTCTCCTCGAATTATTGCAGACTTGTGATGACACAAATATTACATAATGGATTCCAGTGATGAGAGAACATTGCAATTAATCCAAGTCAGGAAAGTGCACAATCCCCGAGTTCCTTCAGCCCATCACTGCTGGCCTTCCTTTCAGCAGCCTAGGATCTAAACTCAGGAATTCCTTAAACCCCTCTTCCTCTCTCACAGCCTTTAAATTGGTCTTTAACCTCTATCTTTTTGACCTAGCTTTTGGTCATCTATCCCAGTATCCCATGTGGCTTAATATCCCATTGTCTATTACATTAGACAAAACCTTGAGGAGGTTTATGATGTAAGGAAGCTATATAAATTCAAACTTTTGATGGTGTGTGATGTGAAAAGGTATTTGCCAGTGATAATGTTCCCATGCTGTCTTTCTTCTGGTTGGCTCAATTTGCAGTTGCATGTAGGTTTTGTGTTGAAATGACCTCAATGAGTTGCATCTTGTAGTTGGTACACAATGCAGTCATGGTGGTACTAACCAAGTTCAGCACTAAAAACACACAGTAACATAGAAAATAACTGCAGGAGTAGACCATTCGGCCCTTTGAGCCTGTACTATCATTCAATATGACCTTGGCAGCAATCTCTGGAATCCATTCCCGCTTTCTCCCCATACCCCTTGATTCCTTTAGCCATAAGGGGTGCCCCTGAACAGCCCTAGTTTCTAATGGAGAGAGATACTGTGAAATATGACTTATTAATTTACTTACTAGCCCATAGCAACAAACGGGCTGCAGTTCAGCTCAAGTTGGTAGCGAAATGAATTTTTTTTTAAAGGATCCCTTCAGTATGGAAGCAGGCCATTTGGTCCATCAAGTCCACATCAACCCTCTGAAGAGCATCCCACCCCCTACCCTATAACCTGCTTTTCTATAGCTAACCCACCTAGCCTGCACATCCCTGGACACTAGTGGCAATTTGGTATGGCCAATCTACCTAACCTGCACATTCTTTGGACTGTGGGAGGAAACCCACACAGACAGAGGCTGGAATCAAAGCCAGGTTCCCTGGCACCATGTGGCAGTAGTACTAACCACTGAGCAGTGAGATCACTATGAAACTGCAACTTCACTTTGTTGCTACAGAAATATTCTGCAGCTGGTGGTGGAGCCAATTAAACAGAGTTTTACTCTGAACTCATCAAATTTCAGCATCAATGCTGTGTTCTGAAACTGTTCTAATTCCAAAGAGTAATACTCCTCACCTTGATGAGCTGAACAAAGCATCAGGATCAATCAGCATAACATGAAGACAACTGCTCACATTGACACACTCTGTTGCTCACAATCACAGGCTCGCAGCTATTGAAGTCACTGTCATACATGAACAGAACACAGATAAATACACTGAGGCCCTCTGTAATATCAATATCAACAGCTGGAGTAGCTGGAAGCAAGATGGTTTTACTATTTCAATAATCCCTTCCATTCTGCAGGAGGGATTAATGGGTCTTTGTTTTGGTCATAACACTACAGCAGTCGGAAAAAGTGCACAATTTGTCTTACCCTAACCACACTGCTGAATGACAGCTGTGTTGATGATATCTATTCAGATTAACAGGCTCCATTACTTCATCAGGTTCACTACTAAGCATAAGCAGCTAACAGACACTTGGAGAGCCACGGAGGTAACGTCAGAGGGTGTGTTAAAGAGGGTGAACTGAAGGGAAGTATTGAGCATCTTTCTCCAATGACCCAAGGAACACTACAGCCAATCAAGAACATTTGAAATGTGGTTACTGCTTTGATGTAGGTAACACAGCAGCAGCCAATTTCCCCACTGTAAGTCCTCGCAAAAAACATAATGAAATAAATGAGCAGATTATCTGTGTTTAGATGTTGCTTGAGGACTAGATATTGGCCAGGATACAGGAAACTTCTGCTCTGATTCAATGAATGAGAGGTGATCTCATTGAAATTTACAAAATACTTTGAAGGACAGACAGGGTGGATGCAGGGAAGATGTGTCGCCTGGTTGCAAAGGCCAGAACTAATTCTGCTAAGTTCCAATTTAAAAATAAAAGAGAATGCCACTTAGTTCTGAGATGAGGAGAATTTATTTTATGCAGAGGGTTGTGAACCTTTGGCATTCTTAGTGGAAGCTTAGTCTTTGGTGAGTATGTTTAAGGTCGATACCAATAGATTTCTGATCACCAGAGACATATAGAATGGCGTGGGTGAAAGGCTTGGAAGTGTTTGACCAGCCCCGATCATTTTCATTGGTGGGGCAGGCTCTACTTTATGGCTTACTCCTGTTCCTAGTTTCAGAATATTATTAGGGAGGAGTCAAAGGAGACTTCAATTTAAGGTCACATTTGAAAGACAGTACCTTCAAAAGTGCAACACCCGTGGTTCTTAATATGGTGTGTGTTCAAATCTCTGGAGTGACCCACAACCTTCTGATTTACTGGGAGCGAATATACTCCTGGGCCAAGGGCGAAACTGCATTCAGTGGATTCTTTACCAAGTTTTCACTGTAACTGGTTCAGCAGCAAACATGTGACAAACACAAATCAACATGAAACTGAAGTATAAAAAATAGGAGCAGGAATAGGCCATTCAGCCCCTCGGTCTGCCCTGCCATTCAATGAGATCTGATAACCCTCAACTCCACTTTCCTGCCTTTTCCCATAACATTTGATTACTGATTTTCTTAAAAAAATCGAAGTCTTGAATATACCTTACGACCAAACCTCAGCAGCCCTCTGGGTGGTAAAGAATTCGACAGATTCACTACCTTCATACAGAAGGAATTCCTCCTCATCTCTGCTTTAAATGAGAAATCCCTAATTCTGAAATTATCCCATCAGGTCTTCAACCCACCCACAAGGGGAAACATTTTTTGACATCTACCTTGTCAAGTCTGTTTCAATAATGTCACCTTTCATTTTCATTCTTCAAAATTCCAGAGAATATAGACTCATAGGACAATCCCAGGAATTGAATAATTAGAACTATACAGTCAAAATAGACTGGAACAAGACAACCGGCAATTGTATAGCACCTTCAAGATTAGAAAACAACTCATAGTGAAGCAAGCCAAGTTGATTTCCAATGCTAAAAGTGCTTTAAAATTATCACCGAACAATATTTTACAAACTGACAAAAAGTTGGTAATCTGGCATACCTCTCCGTCTCTCCCTCTCCTGGAGAAGGATGATGCTAGAGACAATATGAGTCCTGTGTGTCTGATTCTGAATTCCTAGTTGCCTCAGGTCAGCCTCTGTCAAATGCAGCAAATCCTGGGAAAAGGAAGTGACAAGTTAAAAGTGAGAACAGTACCTCAGCTTACACACTGTACATGTTGGCAGTGTGATAGGGGAACTATATCAGGTTCAGGGACAGAGGGCGAATAGGGCCAACCAACTAGGGCCTGGGGTCTCAGACACCAGCTGTGCTCAGCTGGGGTGGTGCCTGGGATCCAAGCCAGGGGCAGCACTGCGTGTTCTGGTTTCTGTGCCCACCCTGAACTGCGTCACTCAGACTGTGATGATGTGCTCGATAGATTAGACTGTGGTTGAGATTTCTTGTACATATGATGTCCTGTCATTTTGAAGAAATCTTCTACATACCACAATTATAATCTCTATAATATGTACTTCAGACTGAAGTTGCTGCAATTTATATTAGGTGTTCGATATACTGCACAAACAGTGATAAATATCCCACATTGGGGGTCTGTTAGTTCAGTTGTCTGATGGCTGGTTTATGACGTGGAGTGACACCAACAGTGAGAGTTCAATTTCCACCATGGATCGAGATTAACATGAAGGACCCTCCTTCTCAACTGCTTCCCCTTACCTGAGGTGTGGTGACCCACAGGTTAAACTGCTGCTAGGCATCTCTCCCTAAAAAGAGAGTAATCTTATAGTCTGGTAGGGGATGGTGACCTTACCATGTTGAACTTAACTCTACACATGGTCAACTGTGAGGGGGTATTCCTTATATACAATTGTGATCAATGTTTCATGATAAGAGCATTGAGTACAGGAGTTGGGAGGTCATGTTGTGGTTGTACAGGACATCGGTTAGGCCACTGTTGGAATATTGCATGCAATTCTGGTCTCCCTCCTATCGGAAAGACGTGAAACTTGAAAGGGTTCAGAAAAGATTTACAAGGATGTTGCCAGGGTTGGAGGATTTGAGCTATAGGGAGAGGTTGAATGGACTAGGGCTGTTTTCCCTAGAGCGTCGGAGGCTGAGGGGTGACCTGATAGAGGTTTATAAAATCATGAGGGGCATGGATAGGATAAATAGTCAAAGTCTTTTCCCTGGGTTGGAGGAGTCCAGAACTAGAGAGCATAGGTTTAGGGTGAGAGGGGAAAGATATAAAAGGGACCTAAGAGGCAACTTTTTCATTCAGAGGGTGGTACATGTATGGAATAAGCTGCCAGAGGAAGTGGTGGAGGCTAGTACAATTGCAACATTTAAAAAGCATCTTGATGGGTATATGAATAGGAAAGGTTTAGAGGGATATGGGCCATGTGCTGGCAGGTGGGACTAGGTTGGGTTGGGATATCTGGTTGGCATGGACGAGTTGGACTGAAGGGTCTGTTTCCGTGCTGTACATCTCTATGACTCTATGCAAACTATCAACAAGAAATTGAGTGAATGGTAGAAAACAATGAGAAATGGTTAGACAAGATGGCATTCTTGAAAGAATTCCCGGAGTCTCATTTGTTTGATGAATTCCTCAGTGTCTGCTGCAAGACTCGTGGGGTCCATTTTGGTAGTGGGGCAGAAATTGAGGCCCCTGCTAAGAACTTCAATCTCTTCTGGTTGAAGGGTGCGGCCCAGTAAGTTGACGATCGACTTTCCTGCGGTAATAACGTTTTCCACTGTGGTGCCAAGGTTGGCTTGGCTACTGCTGGTGGTGATGCCAAGTTTCTCCTGTTTCTTGGTCTTGGTGTGCATGTACGTGGTGTAGTTTTGTTGCTTGCCTATTTGGCAATGTCACGTAACTGTACTGCTATATCCTGAGTGCAGGCTGAGAGTGTGGACTTTTTCCACTGTGGTGCCAAGGTTGGCTTGGCTACTGCTGGTGGTGATGCCAAGTTTCTCCTGTTTCTTGGTCTTGGTGTGCATGTACGTGGTGTAGTTTTGTCGCTTGCCTATTTGGCAATGTCACGTAACTGTACTGCTATATCCTGAGTGCAAGCTGAGAGTGTGGACTCCATCTTAATTTCAAGGTTGTGGTGCCTGCTGTAGAGTTGGTGCACGAGATGATTGAGGGGTTTGTGAGAGGTGCAGTGGCAAGGTGTCTCCATGTAGTCTGTGTTGGTACCTGTCACGGTAGACACTGCAAGACGTGTCAGAATGTCGACACAGATACCACCATTACACATGGGGACATCTCCCACCATGTATGTGGCAGATACTCATGTGACTTGGCCAACGTTGCCTATCTCATACGCTGCAGGCCAGGATGCCTTGAGGCATGGTACATTGGCAAGAATGAGCAGGGGCTATGGCAATGGATGAATGGACACCGCACAATAATCAACAGACAGGAGTGTTCCTTCCCAGTCGGAGAACACTTCAGCAAGCCGGGACATTCGACCTCAGACCTTCGGGTGACCACCTTTCAAGGCAGACTTCAAGACAGGCAACAATGCAAAGTGGCCGAGCAGAGGCTGATAGCCCAAGTTCGGTACCCACAGGGATGGCCTCAACCGGGACCTTGGGTTCACATCACACTACAGGTGACCCCACTGCACCACACAGACACAGACACACGTGCAGACAGACAGACAGACAGACACGCACACACACACTCCTACAGATGCACACACTCATGCAGACCCTCTCTCATACACAAGCTCTCTCTCATATGCACACACGCATGCACGCACGCACACACACACACACTCCCACTCACAGACCTATACCCCTTTACACTCACACTCACACATATACACACTCATATCCCTCGCGCACACATTTCATTTTGCTCAAAAACTGCATGAATACATGTAAGGTTCTGCAAATTCGTTTTTAGATTCGAATCAGTCTGAACATTGGGGCACAGACAACCTCACGCAGGGCACCTCACACCTTCAGTGCATTATCTGGGCCAACATGGCACCTATTGTTAAAGTTCACTTGAGAATGTAACCTTTAAAAAGTTCTGGCACTTACATATGAAAGAACTGAAACCAACATACCCATTCTAAAAGATGAGAGACTTAACAAACAATCCAGGTCTTTTTCAATATATACTTTCAGTTATATCACACTGTAAACTTTTGTTACAAATTCTGTGTCCTACGATCTTATACTTCACAACTGCCTGATGAAGGAGCAGCACTCCAAAAGCTAGTGCTTCCAAATAAACCCTGTTGGACTATAACTTTATGATGTGTGATTTTTAACTTTGTCCACCCCAGTGCAACACCGGGACCTTCAAATCATTAAAGACTAAGCTATCTTTGATGTGGAGCCATAAATACATCTGTTTATTCTTAAAATGGTTTAAATATACTGAATGCACTGAATTAGTGCTTTTGATAAAGGGAAGTTAAAATAAGACAGAAGGCTGCAATTTATTTTATATCAGCATTATGGCTGGTTATTATAGGATAGGAACTGATATCCATTGGATGGATACAACAAACACAAGGAACACTAGTTTATCAACTTTGCCTGTGTCCAACCTGTACACAATTACAAAGACAAGGCCAATAGAGAACATTTCAAGATTATGTTTTAGCCTGCCACAAACAGTTTTAAGCCTGTTACAGTAATTTTCCCAGAAATTATGATGCCCTGAATGGAGCAAGCCTTGGCTCTGATCAGTCCACCTCTGAACAGGTAGGTTACATTTCTTTGAGAAATCACCTGCTTTAGATGGAGACCAGAAAGGTGCAGCTCTGCTCCTCCTGGCTCCACTGCATTTGATGCCTGTCACAAACATCATCATCCCATTCCTCTACCTTCACTTCCCTGCCACAACCCCTTCACTTACGGCAACTTACCCGAGGGACACAGGATTAAATGACATGATGGGGAACAGTGAGCTGCCTGTGGAGGTGTGACAGGTGACAATTCCCTACATTATTGAGATAAGGCTCCAATGTTGCACACGACTGATGCAAAATGTAGCTCTCACCCGAAAACTGGCCCAAACTTACTTTTAAATTGACTTGAAATGTTGAATCACCACATAACATAGAATTTACAGCATATCAATCCCAAGCATCAGTTGTTCTGCAATCCTTTTCTATGTGATAAACTGTATTTTCAATCCACTGCTGTTTTGCACAGACAGTATACTTCCAGAAAGGATCTTACCCCTGGGTGGAGAAGGGAAAGGTGGCAGCTACAGTGAGGGTACAGAGTCTCAGAATAAAGGGCAAGCCAATTTAGGACAGAACTGAAGAGAAATCTCCTAACTTCTAAGTGAAATTTGTAGAATTCTGTGCCACAGAGGGATATGGAAGCTCAGATCAATAGATTTCTAGGTACTAACAATATCACGGCATATGGTGATAGTGCTGGAAAATGGCCTTGAGGTAGGTGATCAATTATGACAAGAAGGTGGCCTTCACAGCAAGAGGATTCAGGTACAGGAGCAGGAAGTCCTTGCTGAAATTCTGCAGGATCTTGGTGAGACCACACCTGGGCTATTCTGCGTGGTTTTGGGTCCTTGTCCGATGAGTGGTCTTCTGGGGGACTGCAATGAAGATTTTCGAGGAGAAAGTGAGGTCTGCAGATGCTGGAGATCAAAGGGTGAGACCACACCTGGGCTATTCTGCGTGGTTTTGGGTCCTTGTCCGATGAGTGGTCTTCTGGGGGACTGCAATGAAGATTTACCAGACTGATTCCTGAGATAGCAGGAATAATGTATGAAGGGAGACTGGATTAGTTTGGGCTATATTCACTTGAGTTTGAAGAGTGAAAGAGGAGTCTCACAGAAACATCTAAAATTCCAACAGGACTAGACAGTTCTTAGAACTTAAAACTCCTAACAGCGTGTAAACAGGCCTTTCGGCCCAGCAAGTCCACACTGACCCTCTGAAGAGCAACCCACCCTGACCCATTCCTTTATTTCCTCCACATTTTCCTTGACTAATGCACCTAACATTACAGGCAATTTAGCATGGCCAATCCATCTAACCTCCACATTTTTGAATTGTGGGAGGAAACCCACACAGACACAAGGAGAACCTGCAAACTCCACACAGACAGTTACCCAAGGCTGGAATCGAACCTGGGTCCCTGGAGCTGTGAGGCTGCAGTGCTAACTACTGGGCCACCGTGTCGCCCTGCTCTGAAGAAGAGTCATATTTGATTCAAAACACAAACGCTACTTTCTCTCCACAGATTATGCCAAACCTCCAACACTTCTCCAGCATTCTCTGTGTTTGATTTGATTTATTGTCACATGGACCTAAATGCAGTGAAAAGCTTTGTTTGTGAGCAGTACAGGCAGATCATTGTAAGCAAGATCATACAGATCATAGGGTGAAAAAAAACTTGGACAGAGTAAGGCATTTAGGTTACAACACAGTGATGTGTGCTAGGCAAGATTAACATTAACAAGATCAGGGTTATTTGAAGTTAGAGAGTCCATTGATAATGGCAGGGAAGAAGCTGTTCTTGCTTCTGTAGTTTCTTACGGTCCTGGTCAGAGCAGTTGCTATACCAGGCTGTTTTGCACCTGGACAGTATGTTTTCAATGGTGCATCTGTAAACATTGGTGAGGGTTCTTATGGATGTGCCAAATCTCCTGAGCCACCTGAGGAAGAAGAGCCGTTGTCGTTCGTTCTTTGCCACAGATTTCTAGCATCGAGTGTTTTTCATTTAGACAGGATAAATGCAGGACAGACATTTCCGATGACCTGGGAGTCCAGAATCAGGCATCACAGTTTAGGTGTGTGGCATAGGCCATTCCGGACTGGTAAATGGGAGTAGATTAATATAGGATATCTGGTCGGCATGGACGAGTTGGACCCAAGGATCTGTTTCTGTGCTGTGCATCTCTATGACTGAGATGAGGAGAAACGTTTTCATCCAGAGATTGGTGAATCTATGGAATTCTCATTCACAGGAGTCCATAATCAGTTCATTTACCTTAATATAACTCCTCGGGTTTCTTCTCAGCAACAAAAACCATTTTTGAAATTCATATTTCGAGGTATATTTCCTGAAGACGTAGCACTTTTTGACTGCTTTTAGGAGAAACAATCTCCTACGTGGTAAAAATGTCTTTGTGGTGTTTGCATTGTCAGCACTGAGACCATAAAGTTTAAAGCAATATGTTTTCTTCTGAGGTTGCGGTGGGTCAATTCTTGCTGATTAAAGTTTAATCCTGGAACATCAATTTGATTTAAGTCCTTTGTTAAACATGTTTAGCATCGACAAAGAACATGAATGTAACACTACATATTGATCTGCTCCTCATGCTGGTGACATGCTTAAAATCTGCTGGCTTGCTGTAAACCATATCTTTGCTTAGCTTTGAATTGGTTATAAATGGTCAATGAACAAAAGAAACAGATTCCTTTCAGTCTGACCCTTTTATCAGTGTTACCTTCTGTTTGAGCTGAGCAATACCAGGGTGAATTGTTTCATGATCTGAGCTGTGGTTATATCCTGGTACCTTTTGTTTCTCTTATCTTATTGTAAATGTTATGACTGCTCAAACATTGTATGATTTGGAGAGAAGTTTCTTTTGCTCTGGGCTCTGGTGTTTTGACAATGCCTTTCTCCACAGGTGTTTTCCGATCGTCTACTGCTGGTTTTTGTGTGATAGGGAATTGGAGGCTGTTTAAAGGTGACTGAGTTACAAATCACACAACACCAGGTTATAATCCAACAGCTAGTGCTTCCAAATAGACCTGTTGGACTATAACCTGATGTTGTGCGATTTATAACTTTGTCCACCCCAGTCCAACACCAGCTCCTCCACAGCACAGTGACTGGTCAGCCATTGAGTCTCTGTGCAGCTAATGAAGGGAGATCTATAAACACACACACCACGACCCCTCATTCTCAAGCCATTATCAGAGCCGTCAATTTCCCTCTTAAGATTTTTCTGTGCTATGTTGTGATATTGCAAAAAGACCACCAACACATCAAGGACAGAGGTTCTGACATTACAGTGATGGCTACAATTGTAAAGTAACAGAAGTAATGCCTTCAATTTGTTAGCATCTGATTAGAAAACAGACAAATCCTGTCCCTGCCATTTATACAGACAGCACCAATGAGTAAGAACAGGCTCAAGCTGGGGCCAGGGCAAGGGAAAGGGAGTGATAGCATCCTGGGAGAGAGGAACTGAGTTAATGTTTTGCAAATCTGATTTGACTCTTCTTCCGGAATTCCACTTCTGTTTCTCTCTCCACAGAGATGCTGCCAGATTTGCTGAATTTCTCCATTATGCTCTGTTTGCTTCAGGTTGCCAGCATCTGCTGTATTTTGCATTTATTATAGGGGAATTTTGAGAGTGCTCTCTTTCTTTTCATTGTTGACTGCATCATTGTAAGTAAAGTATGTCTGTCATGTTGATATTACCCTGGAGGGTCAGTGCGCACCTGCTTATACACAAGTCCTTCTGTAGATGTAGAATATTTCAATAAAATGTGTGGTATGTAAGGGATGACCTCCTGTGGCATCACTGACAGGCAATGTCGGCTTAGCGCATCTAGATGATGTTTAACTACTCCATGTATTTCATCTGGTCTGTCCCTTTAAGGTGACTGCACATGTGCAAATGATCTAAATGGACATGACCAAGGTGAATAAATGCCAAATTGCCATGCCAACTGGCAGTTTTCCTCGGATGAGGTGGGGTGGGGGTGGGAGTTGGTAGAATCATAGAACCCCTACAGTGTGGACGCAGGCCACTCAGCCCATTGAGTCCTCACCAACGCTGCAACTCACCCAGACCTAACCCTTTACTCTGTAACCTTGCACTTCTAATCCACCTTGCTTGCACAGTTTTGGACAGAGAGAGGAAATCCATGCAGACACAGCGAGAGTGTGTAAACTCCACACAGACAGAGGGTGGAATCGAACCTGGTCATTGGCACTGTGAGGACTGGCAGCAGAGGTGCCATTATCTCAAAGGCAGTCAGATGACAATCAAATCAAACGTGACATCTGAACAGCGTTGAGTCAGAACAGTTTAAGTGTGCAAGTACAACAGAAGCGAAAGGATTTTACAAGAGGCTTTTGAAAGCAGGGAAGATTTTTAAAAATTCTCTCATGGGATGCTCTGTCACTGGTAAGGCCAGCACCTATTGTCCACCTCTAGTTACCCATGAGTTGGTGGTGGTGAGCTGCCTTCTTGAATGATTGAAGTCCACCTGGGGTAGGGACAGCCACACTGCTGTCTGGGAGGGAGCTCCAGAATTTCAGTAAAGGAATGGCATGCTATTGCTGATATTTGTGGGATTGGAAAGTGCTGTGTAAGGAACCTTGGTTTGTTCCCAGTGTATGTTGTAGATGGTATGCACTGCCGCCACAATATGTTGGTGATGGAGGGAGTGAATATTGAAGGTATTGGATGGTATGCCAATCAAACTTTGTTCTGAATACCGAGTTTCTTGAATGTTTCAGAGCTTCGCTTGTTATGAACCAGACCAAATCCCCTTAAACCACATCAAAGAGATAGCCTGCACCATAACCTTATCTTATTTTAAAGGCAAGTGCCAGGCATTGTGTTCTGATGCAATTTAATTGGTCAAACTACCAGACCTGAAGCAAAACACAGTTTATTCATACACGACAGTTAAGATGCAGACAAAATAAAAGAATTGGCTTAACTGTAACACTATCAAAATAATAAACTACTCAATAACTGTTCCAGTTCAGTAACATCTCAGAAACACACCCTTGGCAAAGGCAAAATCAGTAAAATAGATTATTTCACATGCAATTCGAGCAGCAGGAAGACAACTTCAGCTTTTAGAAAAGAGGAATAAGAGCTTCCACAATCAGCTTCAAGATGCTAGCAAGTTCTGAAAGTGAACACTAAAAATCCTGTTTCTATGGGAGCTTGACCCCACCCATTCAGGTTGCTTCTATTGTTCCAACTTTAAAAAAACCTAAAACTTCACAAAGGTTTTACTTTATTGGCTATGAGCAGACTGCTCACCACCTCTGTCTCAACTTCTGAAAGAAAAGGACAAAATAAATCTCTTAAAGCTATTGTATTGTTACACACTCACTGGGCAACTGCAGAGTATTCTATTACACTGCTGACTTCTGTCTTGTGGATGTTACACAGGTCTTGTGGAGTCAGGAGGTTAGTTGCTCACCATAGAATTCCTAACCTCTGCCCTATTTTTGCACTCACAGTATTTCTGTGATTGATCCAATTTCTGGTCAATGCTAGCCACCAGTAGGAGAATTCAATGATGGTAAGTAATTATATCCCATCCTTTGGAAAACTCTTGAATATAATTGGATTGCACAGCCACTACAGAGGGCAGTTAAGAGTTTGGAAACATTGCTGTGGGTCTGGAATCACATATAGGACAGGCTAAGTTAAAATCCTGGATTTCTACAGTTTACAACTTCCTCCCTTCAGTACAGTTTGAAAGCGACAAGGAAGGAACCAGTGTTGGATCCATTTCTGACAGGGTAAGTTTGGCAAGTGGAGTACATCTCAGCAAACTTGTGATAACTTGGGTTCAAATAATTATGAAGGAGTCCAGAAAATATTGAATGCAAAAATGCTGAAACAGGGACAAGCTAGTTCAGGGATTTAAGGAGGACTGTAGGCTGGGTGAGTTGTAAAAGGTGATCCCAGGGTATAGAAGTAACAAAGCAATGTAAAGCACCTTTGACAATCACTGGACACCTCAGTCAAAAAGTACTTTATCGCAGTGACTACACTGTAAATGAATGTTGGAAACATGACAAACCAGTTACACAAAGAAACACCCACAAACAGTAATGCAATAATAAGTGAGATAATGTAGGATAAATGTTGGCCAGAACACCAGGGACAATTCCCCTGTCTTTCTTTGAAATAGTATCATGAGATTCTTTACACTCACTGAAGCAGGCAAGTGCAATATCTGATCCAAAAGACAACACCTCTGCCACTGCAGCATTCCCCCCAGTAATGCACTCAGTTTCCAACCTTGAGTTTTGTGTTCAAGACCTGAAGTGAAACTTGAATCTGAAGCCAGAGGTGAGTGTGTTCCCTCCTGAGGCACAACTGACCAGCTCAGCCACAAACTGAGCACGGTCATTTGGAACAAAAACCTCAGGCATTACTTGGATGAAATGCAAAAAAAGCGAAAAGAAAATAGACAAAGAAAGCTTACGACAAATGCAGGAGCATGATTCATTTTCTAACCAGGAAGATTATGGAAAGTAGAGAACAGAATCAAAAACGTTAATACAGAAAGCAAAGGGATTACAAGGAACGATTAGCTGCAACATCAAATAAAGTGCAAGTGGTTTCCTCTGGGGGAAAAATCTAGAGCTGAAAGAGAAATTCTTAATTGAGATGCAGATGTGTGAAGGTTACACCAGCAGCGAATAGGGAAGTTATGGAAAGGATGGTAACAAAGAAGAACTGCTACAAAGATTAGCATTGGTCAAAGTGGGTAAATCACATGGTCTGGATTTACTGCGATCTCAATCACAGATTGATGCAAAGGGAGAAAGGTGCTGGCAGGTGGGACTAGATTGGGTTGGGATATTGGCATGAACGGGTTGGACTGAAGGGTCTGTTTCCATCCTGTACATCTGTATGAGTCTATAAAGGTCACAATCAATCTGGATTGGAGGCAGTTGAACTGGAGGTGGTCTGGAGGGCTGAACAGTGGCTAATGCCACTTCATAACTCAAGAAATAAGACAAGGATAATCCAGGAAAATGTAGGTCAATTAAATATTTGGAAGGTATTAGAAACTATCATGCGGGACAAAATGAACTTTCACTTGGAAAGCCACAGGTTGGTCAAGAAGAGTCAAGAATGAATTTATAGTTAGAGTCATACAGCATGGAAACAGACCCTTCAATCCAACCAGCCTACACCAAACATGTTGCCAATCTAAACTAGTCCAATCTGCCTGCACTTGGCCCATATCCCTCCAAACATTTCCTATACATATAACTATTCACATGTCTTTTAAAGTTTGTAACTGTACATGCATCTGCTGCTTTCCTTGGCAGTTCATTCCACACATGAACCACGCTGTATAAGAAAGCTCCCCTTCAGGTCTTTTGTAAATCTTTCTCCTCTCACCTTAAAAATATCAACCCTAGTTTTGAACTCACCTACCATCGGGAAAAGAGACTTGCCAGTCACCTTATCTATTCCTTTTATGATTTTTAAGACTTCAATAATGTCAGCCCTCAACCTCCTACACTCCAGTGAAAAAGTTCCCAGCCCTTCCAGTCGGAGGAGTTTATGCAGGGACAGGGAGGGGAGATATGCTAAGTTTTAGACCCTCGGCTGCTAAAGACACGGCCACCAATAGAGAACTGAAGGAAAGCGAGGATGAGCTAAGAGGTCGAACTGGAGGAAGGAGAACTCACAGAAGGTTAATGACTGGTGGAGATGTCAACTGCATGAAGACCATTGATGGTCATTCGGAAAAGTGGATAAAAGTGGATATTAAAACATAATGGGTGTACTCTTGTAGTGGTCTGAGTGACGTGAGCTATGGTAAGTTTTGTGGCTGAATGAGAGCAGACATCAGGAGCACCTCACTCCACCTTAAGCTTCTCACAAGGGCACGGCGAGTTTTCACTTAGCAGCAGTGAATTGCCAACTTGTCTCATTAAATGGGCCACAGAGCCCACATACACAGACAATGGCATCCAACTGGTGCCAGCCTATAGGAAGACTTATGGCATATCCCTGATGCACTTACAGGATGCTTCTGAACTTCAATGCTGTGCCTTGGACTGCACCAGTATCATTGTAATGCTGCAGCAAGGAGCATCTATGCCCAGCTCATTGACTGTACTAGGCTGAATGCTCTCTTAGCACCAGCTTTCTCTGAAACTCTCTGACTACTCACAGTATCCTCACCTTGTCTTTTTGCACTTGTTCATCCAGAGCTACCAGGCTCGTATGACGTTTGTCTTGCCTTGCAATTTATCCCCGGCACAAAGGAAGGAAGCATGCCTCAGTCAGGTCCAGGTGGATAGCCATCAGCCAGGAGTGTCCGAGCAGCAAGTCAAGGACAGCCCCCAATAATAATTCCAGGGGCTTGGGAACAGCCAGTCAGCCAGCAACTTGGGCAGTCAGAGTTAGGATGCTCACTACAGAAGGGGGTGAGAAGCTGAATACCGGGCACCCTGACTCTTTCTGCCCTAGTAGGGACTGTCTTCCTGCTGGAATGAGAGAGAGAGGCAGGTATTAAGGGAGATGAAAGTGGGTAGCACAGCTGTTACTGTTTGTGCAGGTGAGGAGGTTTCTTGCATGAGTGAATAGGCAGCAGTGAGGACAGACAGGGTTGGGGTGGTTAAGATCAATGAGGGTAGATGTAGCAGATAATAGTGATAGAGTGGTAGTGCATGAGCCTTGGTGGGATGTGGGCACAGTATCTGAGGTAGGTGGAGTGTGAGGTCTCAGAGAAGGTTGTGTCACTTACACTAACACAGTGGAGAAGGTCATTGACCTTCTTCCTGCAGTGGTGGGTGTCCTCCACTAACTCGGGCAACAACCTCAGACCAGGCTGGCATGGTTTGATGTCATGCCCTCCACTGATGGTCCGAGGGGCAGAGAAAGCCTCACCTCTGTGCCACAGCACCCAGTGGGATTTCCAGGACCCTGCCCATACACCCGGGCACTGATTTACCCCCATTTGCCACGTCTGGGGCAAATGCCTGGAACAACACAAGGCAGCTGTAGTCTGACCATACTTGTTCAAGTGAAAAATGAGCTTTTAAAGATGGCACAGGTACCAACAACACTGGTCAATTCTGGGTCGAGAGTGTGGCGCTGGAAAAGCACAGCAGGTCAGGCAGAATCCAAGGAGCAGGAGAATCGACGTTTTTGGCGAAACGTCGATTCTCCTGCTCTTCAGATGCTGTCTGACCTGCTGTGCTTTTCCAGCACCACACTCAATTCTGATCTTCAACATCTGCAGTCCTCAGGTTTCACCTGGTCAATTCTGGGACTGAGTGTCAAGTTGTTCCAAGAACTGCCAGTGGTAAGATGGGGCAGGAACTGGACGTGACGAATACCAGAGAGGCTGGGCAGGCAGTTAATGAGGTGAGCTTGGTAAGATAGTGAGAAACTCACTAAGCTTCACAGTGGGAATTTCTCCAAAAAGATGAAAACTCAACACACCTGAGACTTTTCCAAAAAAAGGGCTAATTGGGCAATTAAAAGATAAATGTATGTACCTGAGTTTACGTTATCTAAAGAGCTTCACTTTAGAAATTTAGCATTATGCCTGTTATGGATACAGAGCAGAGAAAAGCTGGAGGTCTGTGTTAACTTCCTGAATTGTTTAAAAGAATGGTAATGACCTGCATCAGCAACTTAATCCATGGCAGAACTTTCCACTGAGATGTTTCAGCTGGCAGATGCTGATTTACTCCATTAAGTTGAGCTGAAACCATCAATCCCAGATATCAAGTAATAGGCAGGAACAGCTTTCATGAACATCAGTGCTGATGGGTGTGAATCATTTATCGATTGTCAGAGAGGATTACCACACTCTATACACGCCAGTCTG
Organism: Chiloscyllium plagiosum; assembly: GCF_004010195.1. NCBI lineage: Eukaryota > Metazoa > Chordata > Chondrichthyes > Orectolobiformes > Hemiscylliidae > Chiloscyllium > Chiloscyllium plagiosum. Next base: position 19,414,877 of record NC_057720.1, read on the forward strand.
CATGCAAGCCTGCTCCAATGCATAATTAACACCAAGTGCTCAAGGCTGCCTTAGTTAAATAGCAAACCCTTTCGAGTCATAGAGGAATACAACATGGACTTGAAGTATTCTCAGACCAGAAAACATATTCTGATGGGAACTTATTAGCTGATGGTGATAAAGGTGGTCAGCCAGCTAAAGGACACGGAGCCAAGGCAGGTATGTACATTTAAGAGACTGAGCAGTGCCGATCTAATTGAACAGTGGAACAAGCTAATGAGCCTGAATGGACTGACCCATTTTTAAACATTTGCTCATGGTTTGTTTACACGGCTGGCCAGGCAGGTAACTATTGCCCATCTCTAATTACCCAGGGAGGCAATTAGAAGTCAACTACATTGCTGTGGCTTTGGAATCACGTCAGCCAGACCTAGTAATGAAGGCAATTTCCATTCCTAAAGGACATTAGTGAACCAGATGGATTTTTAACAACGGATACTAGTCATCATTAGTATTTTTGGCTCCAGGTGTTTATTGAATTCAAATTTCACCATCTGCCATGTTGGATTTCAGGAAAAGAATGCGAGAGAGAATTATTATTCACACAACCTGTTTTCCATCAGACACGAACTGCTCATCAAGTCCTGGGCTTCATAATCAGGACTTCTTGCAGTATTGCAGATTCCAGCTTGATTCCTGCAGTTGCCCCCATGTCCATGCTCCTCTTACCCTTTGACAGAAGGTGCAAAACTGACTAGGCTCCTGTAAATCGGATTGAAACCTTTTTAATTTATCCATTTGTGGGATGTGGGCATCACTGGCTGGGTCAGCATTTATTGCTCGTCTCTAGTTGCCCTTGAGAAGGTGCTGATGAGCTGCCTTCTTGAACCACTGCAGTCCACCTACTGTGGGTTGACCCACAATGCCATTAGGGAGGGAATCCCAGGATTTTGACCCAGCAACAGTGAAGGGATATATTTCCAAGTCAGGATGGAGGGGAACTTGCAGATGATGGTGTTCCTTACTGCCCTTGTCCTTCTCGACGGAAGTGGTCACAGGTTTGGAAGATCATTGGTGAACTTCAGCAGGGCATCTTGCAGATAGCACATACTGCTGCAACTGAGTGTCGGTTATAGAGGGAGTGGGAACTTGTGGATGTAGTACCAATCAAGCGAGCTGCTTTGTTCTGGATGGTGTCAAACGTATTGAGTGTAGTTGGAGCTGCACTCCAAAGGGTAGCAGTGATTTTTTAAATGATATTCAACAATAATTTTATGCCACCATTACTGAAAAGAGCTTTAAATTCCAGATTTTTTTAAAAATTGAAATTAAAAAATGGGATTTGAACCCATGTTCCACAAAATACTAACTTCACTCTCTGGATTACTGGCCAGTGACATTACCACTCTACCGCAATGCCCCCTGTGACTTTCAGGGCTAATTTTGTGGAGGTGCCAGCAGTCCCCAGAACTCGGGGCAAGGACGAAACCAGAAAGTGATTCTGCTCCAGCAGGAAGTGACAGCGTGTTTGATCAGCAGCCAACAGCAAGAGCTTCTGGCCCAATCGATCAGTGAGACTGTATGGCTCTTGTTAATGGCAGCGACTTCAGAGACGACAGCTGGAGGTTTGGCCACGTGTCAGAGGAGAATTGCAAAGCTCCAGAGACCAAGATGGTTGGAGGGTGGTGCTGCATTGTCACAAAGGTGGGCCATTGCTATCAGTCACAGAGTGCCCCGAATAGAGGGCCTGTCTCTCTCGAACCTGCTGCAAAGTTTGCAGTTTTCCCAAAGGCTGCTGGTCTGCCAGCATTTCTGCTGCTGGCTAACTCACTGGGGGCAGGAGGTGGTCAGGCTCCCACTCCCCCACAGCTTTCCTGCTCCACTTACCCAATGATGTCGTCCTCCCAATCCATCGTCAAAAGGTCTGAAAGATTCTGACCCTGGTGACAATGTAAAGAGGATCAGTTGAGGAAGGGTATTGACGCCTCTGGCAATAAACTTCCACAAGGTGTAAATCCAAGAGAATAATTTTCATAACTGGCTCTCTTACTGTGGAAACAACAGAATGATGGGATGCAAAGTGGAGTAGAGAGTGTGTTACTGGAAAAGCACAGCAGGTCAGGCAGCATCTGAGCAGCAGGAAAATCAACATTTCGAGCTGGAGTCCTTCACTCCTGATGAAGAGCTCCGGCCGTATACGTCGATTCTCCTGCTCCTCATATGCTGCCTGACCTGCTGTGCTTTTCCAGCAACACGCTCTCAACTCTGATCTGCAGCGTCTGCAGACCTCACTGTCTCCACAAAGTGGAGTAATTAAATCCTTCAATGAAGAGCGTTTACTCACAGTTACAGCTTGCTAACAATACCCTGTTAACAATATTAACCAAGGAGTTTCAGGTTCAAGTGCCACCTGTTCAAGACGTGAGTAATAACATCACTGAGCAGATTGATTTAGAAACAAGTTTTATAAAAAAAAACAATATGAACCAGTGAATTGTTTGACAGATTCACAGAGCTTGTTTAACTGGAGTGATTGGTGAAGATTTGTTTTAGATCCCACTTGTCAGTACAGACATTTTCAGCAAAAGTAACACAGTCATATCATTCAGCAAATCTGCCATCAAATCTTTCCCCTTTGCTTTGAGAATCCAATTCACCAACAGTATGAAAGAAATTTATATTTATATGGCAAATTTTACAATTTTAAGACATCACAAAAGACGCCATAGCGAACGAAGTGTGATCACTTCATTAATATATGAAATCTGACAGCCAATTACCCCACAGCAAGATCCCACAATGTGATAATGACCAGGTCATCAGATTTTAGGAACATTGTTTGAGCAATAAATATTTCCCACAATGTCAGAAAGAACTCCACTTCTTTTAAATGGTGTCATGGAAAATTTTAGACCCCCCCACCCCACCCTGAGAGAGTGGGCATGGGGGCTGAGTTCTGCTGAGGGTGTTGGTTACCTGACCTAGAGTCATTTTCTGGTCATTAAATGCTCAGTGGATAGTGCACCTTCTGGTCAATTGAGCTGGTGCACTGACAGGTCATCTCTGCATCTGCTTTCTATAGCAGTATGGTGGGTGATTGCCCAAGGCAAGAGTTGGCCTATGGTGGTACAGTGGGTGATTGCCCAAGGCAGGAGTTGGCCTATGGTGGTACAGTGGGTGATTGCCCAAGGCAGGAACTGGCCTCTGACGGTATGGCAGGTGATTGCCCAAGGCAGAAGCTGGCCAACACAGCAAGGGAAGCCACCAGCCCTCTCCCTGTAACCAATGTGGCACTGGGAGACCTGAGCAGCAGCAGTGATTGGAGCTGCCTTCTATATCGGGGGAGTGACTGTGATCCCATAATGCATCAACAGATAACATCCAGCTCCAAGAATTCCACACTCCACTGGCAAGTTTGCCACAGGAACAGAAGTAGATCATTCAGCCTATCAAGTCTGCTCAATCATTCAACGAGATGACGGCAGATCTGATAACCCCCAATTCCACTTTCTTGCCTTTTCTCTATGTTTTATCACCTGGTAGGATATCAGCCTAGCCACTTTCTGATGGATACATTTTGATCTCCATCTCATTCAGCAAAACTCAGCACCCCCTGCCCATTCTCTCAGGGGAGCGTAAAAGTTCTATGGCACAATTTCAAAGAAGGGCAGTGGAGTTCTTTCTGACATCGTAGGAAATATTTATTGCTCAACCAACATTCCTAAAATCTAACAACCTGGTCATTACCGCATTGTGCTGTGGAGCAATTGGCTCTCAGATTACAAAAGTGACCACACTTCTGAAGTACTTCATTAGCTATGACATCTTTTGTGGTGTCTTAAAGTTGCTATATGAATATAAATTGCTGTTAGTGAATTGGATTCTCAATGCAAAGGATAAAGATTTATGCAGCTGGTTCCTCCCACATACTGGTGTGTGAACATGACGTAGGAGCTGGGGTCTGCATGACACCAGTACTGTGTGCTACTGCAGTCATTGTCATCAAGCGGCTCCCTATCTAGTTCCATTGCAATTCCTGCTACACCATCTTGAAACTGGCTAGTGTTAGGGGGAGAAAGTGAGGATTGCAGATGTTGGAGATCAGAGTCGAGAGTGTGGTGCTGGAAAAGCACAGCAGGTCAGGCAGCATCCGAGGAGCAGAAAAATTGACGCTTCGGGCATAAGCCCTTCATCAGGGACAAGGTTCGTAGGCTGGGGGGCTGGAGATAAATGGGAGGGGAGGGTGGGGGGCAGGTAGCTGGGAATGCAATTGGTTGATGAAGGTGAGAGAGGTGATAGGTTGGAGAGGAGGGTGTGGTGGATAAATGGGAAAGATAATGGACAGATTCTGGATTCGTGGTGCTGGAAGAGCACAGCAGTTCAGGCAGCATCCGAGGAGCAGTAAAATCCTCATTGTTTTTACCAAGATAATGGACAGGTCAAGTGGGTGATGCCAAGTTAGAGGCTTGGGACTGGGATAAGATGGGGGATGGGGAAATGAGGGCTAATGGGGAGCTCTCCATTTAACAGTCCAAATAAGTGCTTTCACCATTTCTAGTTTGATATTCAGTCATTAACTACAAAGTTACCCCAACTGAATCCTTCCTGTTGGAAGAAACCCTATCAAAGTAATGTTTTCCAATTCTCATCAAGCTATCTCTATACAGAGTCTTCTACGACTCTGTCTCCACTTCCTGTGTGCTGGGTCAAAGAAATAAAAACAAATTACACATTAATAATTGCCCCCAAAATATATAGGTGAATAAAAAGTATACAGGAATAGATGGAAATGTAACAAATTACCTCTGTGGCAATTCAAGATCGACCTTCCTTGGCCAAAGCCATTGTTGATGCAATGGGAACTTTAAAAATTGAAGGAAAACTCCAGGACGACATTTTGAATAAAGTAGTTGCTGGTCTGCAAGTGGGAAGTATCCTGCCTCAGGGAAGACCAACATTTTCTGCCATCTCACTGTCGATTAACGGGGATGTGCACAAGGACTGATTCTAAATTAGCCTGTCATCTATTACTCATCTAAACAGGCAGCTAATCATTCAGAAAACCTATGCCTCTGGCAGGTGAGCCAATCTTATCAAAACATACGCACAACACCGTCTGTCAACACATAGCAGTTTACTGTTCAAACAAGATCATTGATCAAATTCTGTTGGAAGTAATAGCAAAGAAATTAGTAATAGCAAAATAACTAGCACTGGAGAAATTGTTGGGACTGAAGGTTGATAAATACCCTGATGATTTATATCCTAAAGTGTTGAAAGAGGTAGAGGAAATGTTGTATTGTTGGTCATCATCCAAAGTTTTATGGAGTCCGGAATGGCCAGCATAGCTTGAAAGATTGTAAATGTAATTCCATTATTTGAGAAAGGAGGGAGAGAGGAAGCTAGGAGCTACAAACCTGCTGGCCTGAGGTCAGGAGGAAGGAAAATGTTCAAATCATTTGGAAACCCTAGCCACCCGACGCCTGTCGAACACCGCTGGTCACAGGCCTCCAGTCCGAAAAACATTCCTCCTTCACTGTCTGTCTCCTACCATAAAGCCAATTTTGTATCCAACTGGCAAGGTCACCTGAATCCCATATGTGGAACCTTGTCAAAGGCTTTACTAAAGTCCATATAAACAACTGCTGAAAATGTGTTGCTGGAACAGCGCAGCAGGTCAGGCAGCATCCAAGGAACAGGAGAATCGACGTTTCGGGCATAAGCCCGAAACGTCGATTCTCCTGTTCCTTGGATGCTGCCTGACCTGCTGCGCTGTTCCAGCAACACATTTTCAGCTCTGATCTCCAGCATCTGCAGACCTCACTTTCTCCTCCATATAAACAACACCTACTGCTGTGCCCTCATCAATCCTCTTGGTTGCTTCCTCAAGAAAAATTCAATCAAGTTTGTGAGATGCGATAAGAAAATAAACACAAGAGTAAACTAGCAAGGAATATAAAAACTGATAGTAAGGTCTTCCTTAAATGTATAAAAAGGAAAAGAAAGGTCAAAGTGAACAGAGAGGTCAAAGTGATAGGCCCCTTTAAAAGTAAATCTGGGGATATAGTTATGGGGAATGAGGAACAAAGAAATGGCAGAGAGGTTAAAGTCTTTAAAGTGGAAGATACTACAAGCTTCCCACTAATATTAAAGGGTATGGTGGAGGAATTAAGTACCATCGCCAAGTGTGGAGAAATAATCTTAGAAAAACTAATAGGGCTAAAGGCCTTAGCCTGATGGTTTACACCTGAGGATCGTAACCGAGATAGCGACAAAGACAGTGGATGCATTGGCTGTAATTTTCCAAAAATCGTTAGATTCTGGAGAAGTATCAGAGGATTGGAAACTGCTAATGTGACACCCCTATTCTAAATGTGAGGGAGTCAAAAAGCTACAGGCTGATTAGTCTAACATATATTGTTGGAAAAATGTTGGAATCAATTATTAAGGAAATAACAGCAGCACATTTGGAATACCACAATCTAATCAAGCATAGTCAGCATGGCTTCATGAAAGGGAAATTATGTCTGGCTTATTTATTACAGTTTTGCTAGGACGTCTCAACCAGTGCGGATAGAGGGGAAACTCATAGATCCGTTGAATTGGACTTTCAGAGATACCTCACAAAACGTTAAATCATAACCTAAGATCCATGGAGTTGGGAATAGTATACAGGCATGGATAGAGAATTGGCTAATGGGCCGGAAACAGCGAGAGGGGATAAGGGGTCCTTTTTCGGTTGATAACCTGTGACCAGTGGGGTCCCACAGGGATGACTGCTGGGACTGTAAATGTTTATAAAATATATTCATGACTTGGAGGAAGGAAGTGAATGTATTGTAGCCAAATTTCTAGATGGCAAAACAGCTGGAAAGACAATTTGCGAGAGGGATATAAACAATTTCCAGAGAGATATTGACAGATTAGGTAGGTGGGCAGTAAGCTGGCAAATGAAGGACCATGTGGGAGAAAGTGAAATTGCCATTTTTGGAAGGGAAAACAAAAGAACAGCATTGTATTGAAATGGAGAAATTTGTAGAAGTCTGCAAAAACAAAGGTATTTGGGGTGGGGTACTTGTGCCTGAAACACAAAGGTAGCACACAGATGCAGTAGGCAATCAGGAAGGCTAATGGAATGTTGGCCCTTATTTCAAGGGGGTTGATGTACAAGAATTAAAAAGACTGACTGCAACTGTACAAGGTATTGGTAAGACCATAGAGTCATAGAGATGTACAGCACAGAAACAGACCCTTCAGTCCAACTCGTCCATGCTGACCAGATATCCTAACCTAATCTAGCCCCACCTGCCAGCACTTGGCCCATATCCCTCTTAAACCTTCCTATTAATATACCCATCCAGATGTCTTTTAAATGCTGTAATTGTACCAGCTTCCTCTGGCAGCTCATTCCATACATGCACCACCCTCTACGTGAAAAAATTGTCCCTTAGGTCCCTTTAATATCTTTCCCCTCTCACCCTAAACATAAGCCCTCTAGTTCTGGACTCCCCCACCCTAGATGAAAAGAAAACTTTGTCTATTAATCCTATCCATGCCCCTCATGATTTTGTAAACCTCTATAAAGGTCGCCCCTCAGCCTCCAACGCTCCAGGGAAAACAGCCCCAGTCTATTCAGCCTTTCCCTACAGCTCAAACCCTCCAACCCTGGCAACACCCTTGTAAATCTTTTCTGAACCCTTTCAAATTTCACAACGTCTTTCTGATAGGAAGGAGACTGGAATTGCACACAATATTCCAAAAAATGGCTGAACCAATGTCCTGTACAGCCGCGACATGACCTCCCAACTTCTATACTCAATACTTTGATCAATAAAGAACAGCATACCAAACGTCATAGAGTCATAGAGATGTACAGCATGGAAACAGACCCTTCGGTCCAACCCGTCCATGCCAACCAGAAATCCCAACCCAATCTAGTCCCACCTGCCAGCACCGGGACATATCCCTCCAAACCCTTCCTATTCATATGCCCATCCAAATGCCTCTTAAATGTTGCCAGCCTCCACCACATCCTCTGGCAGCTCATTCCATACACGTACCACCCTCTGCGTGAAAAAGTTGCCCCTTAGGTCTCTTTTCTATCTTTCCCCTCTCACCCTAAACCTATGCCCTCTACTGGACTCCCCGGATCCCAGGGAAAAGACTTTGTCCATTTATCCTATCCATGCCCCTCATAATTTTGTAAACTGAAATAAAGGTCATCCCTCAGCCTCCGATGCTCCAGAGAAAACAGCCCAGCCTGTTCAGCCTCTCCCTATAGTTCAAATCCTCCAACCCTGGCAACATCCTTGTAAATCTTTTCTGAACCCTTTCAAGTTTCACAACATCTTTCCGATAGGAAGGAGACCAGAATTGCACACAATATTCCAACAGTGGCCAAACGAATATCCTGTACAGCTGCAACATAACCTCCCAACTCCTGTACTCAAATTCCTGTCAGGGTGAAAGGGAAGACTGGTAGGTATAGGGAATGCTGGATGACTAAAGAAATTGAGGGTTTGGTTAAGAAAAAGAAGGAAGCATATGTCAGGTATAGACAGGATAGATCGAGTGAATCCTTAGAGTATAAAGAAAGTAGGAATATACTTAAGAGGGAAATCAGGAGGGCAAAATGGGGACATGAGGTAGCTTTGGCAAATAGAATTAAAGAGAATCCAAAGGGTTTTTACAAATATATTAAGGAAAAAAGGGTAACTAGGGAGAGAATAGGGCCCCTCAAAGATCAGGAAGGCGGCCTTTGTGTGGAGCCACAGAAAATGGTGGAGATACTAAATGAATATTTTACATCACTATTTACTGTGGAAAAGGATATGGAAGATATAGACTGTAGGGAAATAGATGGTGACATCTTGCAAGATGTCCAGATTACAGAGAAGGAAATGCTGGATGTCTTGAAACGGGTGCAGGTGGATAAATCCCCAGAACCTGATCAGAACTCTGTGGGAAGCTAGAGAAGTGATTGCTGGGACTCTTGCTGAGATATTTGTATCATCGATAGTCACAGGTGAGGTGCTGGAAGACTGGAGGTTGGCTAACGCGGTGCCATTGTTTAAGAAGGGTGGTAAAGACAAGCCAGGGAACTACAGACCGGTGAGCCTGACCTCTGTGGTGGGCAAGTTGTTGGAGGGAATCCTGAGGGACAGGATGTACATGTATTTGAAAACACAAGGTCTGATTCAGAACAGTCAACATGGCTTTGTGCATGGGAAATCATGTCTCACAAACTTGATTGAGTTTTTTGAAGAAGTAACAAAGAAGATTGATGAGGGCAGAGCAGTAGATGTGATCTATATGGACTTCAGTAAGGCATTCGACAAGGTTCCCCATGGGAGACTGATTAGCAAGGTTAGATCTCACGGAATACAGGGAGAACTCACCATTTGGATACAGAACTGGCTCAAA
>NC_057720.1:19424787-19455170 GCF_004010195.1 Chiloscyllium plagiosum
GGTACATGTATGCAATGAGCTGCCAGAGGAAGTAGTGGAGGCTGGTACAATTGCAACATTTAAGAGGCATTTAGATGGGTATATGAATAGGAAGGGTTTGGAGGGATATGGGCCGGGTGCTAGCAGGTGGGACTAGATTGGGTTGGGATATGTGGTCGGTATGGACAGGTTGGACCGAAGGGTCTGTTTCCATGCTGTACATCTCTATGACTCTGACCAATATAGGAAAGCATACCAAACGCCTTCTTCACTGTCCTATCTACCTGCAACTCCAGTCTCAAGGAGCTATGAACCTGCACTCCAAGGTCTCTTTGTTCAGCAACACTCCCTAGGACCTTACCATTAAGTGTATAAGTCCTGCTAAGATTTCTTTTCCCAAAATGCAGCACCTCACATTTATCTAAAATAAACTCCATCTATCAAGATCTATCTATCTATCAAGATCCCATCGTACACTGAGTAACCTTCTTCACTATCCACTACACCTCCAATTTTGGTGTCATCTGCAAATTTACTAACTATACCTCTTATGTTCACATTCAAAGAATTTACATAAATGACAAAAGCAGTGCAAACAGCACCGATCCTTGTAATACATCACTGGTCACAGGCCTCCAGTCTGAAAAGCAACCCTGCCACACCACGCTCTGTCTTATACCTTTGAGCCAGTTCTGTATCCAAATGGCTAGTTCGCCTTGTGTGCCATGAGATCTAATCTTGCTAATCAGTCTCCCATGGGGAACCTTCTCGAATGCCTTACTGAAGTTCATTTCGATCAAGTCCACTGCTCTGCCCTCATCAATCCTCTTTGTTACTTCTTCAAAAAACTCAATCAAGTTCGTGAGACATGATTTCTCATGCACAAAGTCATGCTGACTATACCTGTGAGCAGTTTTGCTCCCCTTCATTAAGGAAAGATATTATTTCATTGGAAGCTCTGTCTTGTGATTTGGTGGGATATCAGGCTAGCAATGTTTGGACTGAAACATTTTAATCTTCATCTTCTGCTCTCTCTGTTTGGTGTCTTGGTCTCTTCGGGTGGTTTTCTCAGTAGACACTGGCTCTGCTCTTGACCATCCCCCATCTGGAAAAAGAGTTGCCAACTTTCCTTTGTGTAACGTTTCAGTTTCCTAAGAGGATTGTGTGCAAGGTAGTTCCTGGCTGGTGGTAGGGCGAAGCTGAGCTTTTAATGTGGTGCCCTATGTCTTGTTTGCTGAAATGTTCGAGCAACAGCAGGAATTCCAGCTTTCCTGCTACATGATTGCATGAGAAGGACAGCAAACAGATGAAGAGCTGAGGTTAGCTTGAGAAATGCCCCTGAGACCCATGATGAGACAATCCCCAAAAACAATCCATTTAATAATGGGCAATTTTAGTCTATAGTTTTAACAAATTGTGTTATATAAGATTTTCTTTGACTGTTTAAGGATTTTCTTAGTTTAAATGTATGTTTGGGACGTGCTATTATGTGTAACATGTGGCATTGTTTAAACACATCCACCAATATTCTTGAACCAGTAAGCAGCAAGTAAATGCACTGTCGCACTTGTTTTAAATGAGAATCAGCATAATAAAGCCCCAGACTATAACATCAGTCAGCAAGGGATTAATACACCAATCCCCTTGTTTTCAGTTCATCACCAGCATTTCTTACTTTCATTTAGACTCCAGTTCAAAACCCATAAAACTACATTTACAGGGCTCTTTAAAATGACTAGTCAATTTTACAGCTACCTCTAGTTAAGATAAACTGTAATTTGACCTTTAAAACTAGACTTAAAAGTTCGACTGTGGATTTATAAACAGTACAAGATCAATCATGTCAGATCCTGACAGCAATTAAACTCAAAGGATAACCTCCTCGGTGGGGTTTCTCTGTAATACATTCCGTTTAAAGAAAGTTTAGAAAGTAAATTACTTGTATTGCTCGACACCTGATTTATCTTCTAAGTATATTTTCCTGGACTCTTGATATCATAAATAAAGCCTCCCCTAGACTGTCCACTTGCCAATGGCTCAGCAAATTTATAAGGCAATGATAAGCAGGAAATTTCTGGACTTGAATCCAGGACTTTGCTGAATCAGCAGATCTCCGTCGGCTAACCATTGGCACCACTGCTTTTGGGTCACTGAGGGGGGTAATAATCAGTTGGGGGTTACCACTGAAAGTTGCTGTTAATCACTGCAAGTGAGGTTGTATGAATATCTGACAGAACACTTAACTGTGTTGGATGACCAAGCTTAACGTCATTCACTGCTAAGGCTCTGTTGGCCTTTTCAGCAATGGACTGCAGAAATCCCAATACTTCTAGAACTGAATGTCAATGAGCAGTCACTGTTTGCAAGTTTAAGACAGCCATAAAGGATTGAGGGAGAAATATATGGATAAAGTGAAAGTCCAATCCAAATGAAACATAAGATCAGTAATGATGAATCATATCGTTTAGTAATGTAGATAAGAATTTTGTTTCAAGATAAGCTTATCTAAATGGTTGGAAAATCATTTAATACAAAGGCAGACCGAAATTTTCATTACTGCTTACATATCCACTCTTTAAATAAATGAACTCTTGTCATACTCAACTATCAACATAATCTGTCGTGTTAGATGAAAGGTGTGCGGTTTGTATGTCTTTCTTTTAGAATTTAGACTTCAAACTAGTTAATAAATCAGTGTTTCAGGAACCATGATTTTAAACCAATATGTATCAGGGAGCAGGTGAAGTTCAGGATGCCTGGAGTGTAAATAGATTTTGTTCATATTTTGGGGGTACATGACAGGAGACAGAGAACTTTAAGTGATTAGCTGGTGGAATCGAGAATCAACATGCTTTATTAAAAAAAATTGATAAGCTTCTGGGTTCAGTTCAAAGAAACAGAAACAAAAATTGCTGGAAAAGCTCAGCAAGTCTAGCAGCATCTGCAGAGAGAACTCAGAGTTAATGTTTCAGGTCCAATGACCCTTCCTCCAAATTCTCAGTTCGAAGGAGACCTGACTGTGATCAGGTACAAGTATAATTTTTCCCAGGAAAGAACATTATTCTGAGCTGTTAAGGGAATAAATTATATCAGTTAAAAAAGAGTGTAGTTTGTGAAAGTTCTATACCAGTGGGTTTCTGGCTAGAATTCTGCAATAAACTTAGAAAGTCATACAGCTGAGATCTTGAAATGATAAAGTGAAATGTTCTCACAGCTCATAGCACAGGAACTGATATGAAGCAATTAATTCAATTGGTCAATTTGTTAGGGAAGGAAAATTTCTCCAGATTTTAATTAATTATAAAGTGATAATGATAGGAAGTAGATGGATTTTGTTTTGCTCTGTGATTTTTCATGCTGTTATACTTCAACAGGTTTATTTTATTTCTTATTGCTTTTGTGCATTATTCTTGGTATTTTATTAAAATCAAATCTGCACCCTTGTAGGCTTATGCCTCAGTGAAAACCCAACATTAAATATGATCCATCAAGCCAGATTTCATTCAGGGATCTGACTTGAAAATAGCAATATCCGCTGGAATCATAATGTATATCATGTTCAACAATGATACAAATGGTTTATCCAGAAGATCAAAAAAATGCAACCAAATTAATTAAGTTTCAATAATATAAAAAAAACTGCAGAGGCTGGACATCTGAAACAAGGATACAACTTGCTGGAGAAACTCAGCAGGTCTGGCAGCATCTGTGGGGAGAAAGCAGAGTCTGGTGACTCTGATGAAGCCATAAGAGTTTCATTGGACTTGGAATGTTAACTCTTATCTCCCCATGGATGCTGCCAGACCTGCTTAGTTTCACCAGCAAGTTGTGTTTTTGTTAATTAAATTTCTACTCTGCGTCTGAAGGATGTAATGTCTAGTTCAATTAGTTTACAGCTTACAGAGCGGTTCATCCAGCCCTAGTGCTATATTTGGTGCTCTTCTCCTGGTAACTCTGCATAACCATCCCTTTCAGATAATAATCCAATTCCCTCTTGAATGTTTTGATTGAAGCTGCCTCTGTCACATTCTCATGCAGCACTGTGGCTCAGTCATTAGCATTACTGCCTCACAGCAGCGGGGACCCGGGTTTAATCCGGCCTGGGGCGACTGCCTGTGGAATTTGCACATTCTTCCCGTGTCTGCAGAGGTTTCCTGCAGGTGCTCCGGTTTTGTCCAACAAAGATGCGCAGGTTAGGCAGAGTGGCCATGATAAATTGCCCCCATTGTCCAGGGAAGTGCAGACTAGGTGGCTCAGCATTGGGAAAATGCAGGGTTACAAGGATAGAGTAGGGGGTGGGAGTGAGTCTGTTTGGAATGCTCTTTGGAGGGTCAGTGTGGACTTGATAGGTCTGCCTCCACACTGTAGGGATTTTAATGATTCTATGAAACTAATTCTTAACAGCTTGTTTCCTAAAAAGGTTTCACCACATTTCTCCATTGTTTAATTTGCCAATTATCTCTCGCGCTTCTGTGAGCTGAAAGAGGTTTTCCCTGTCTGATTTGTTTAAATCTCTCATGATTTAATAATTAAGGAATGATATTCCTACAGAATGTAGGATTTGAGCATGAAATTCAAAGTGTCTGTAATCAGGGCTGTACATCTGTAGTGCCGCTAATAATTAGGGAATTATATTCCAAATGTAGGAAGCAATCACATTATAAATATTTCATGCAGTTGGTAATTAGGAGCTCATAGTCCAAGTGGAATTCATAATTAGGAGATGCAATCCCAAATACATTTACTAACTTGAAGATGAAATCCCAAGGGCTTAGTAATGAAGATATTAAGTTTCTCTGCAGCTACTGGTCAGGGGTCAATATTCCTCGTACAGTTACTGATTAGGGAATGACAAATTTTTGTTAGAGTTACCTATTAAAGGTATAACTTTTCTAGTCAGTGTTGTAACTAATGGATAATATTTCTGGTGCAAGTACTAATTAGAATCTAATAATCCTAAAGCAATTAGGAATTAGGGAATAATATTTCTCATGCATTTAATTTGAGGGTCAAATTGCTAATGTAGTGAGTGATTATGGATAAGGAAAATTGCAAAGCTGTCTTAAATACATGTTGTTTTACAGACTCTACACCAATAAAATCATCCAGATAACGTAGAAAAAGAAAGACGGAATTGAAGGGTGTAAACTTCAATAGAAGGGCCCTGTTCCAACCATCTTTTTAATCTTCCATTCTATTTGTCACAACTAAACAGCATAACTGGGCATGGGTCTCATTCAGCACATCAGCTTTTCTTAGTAAAACATTAAATAGAACAAGCAATTGGTAAAGATAAGAAGAATTTCTTATCAGGAATGGCTGGATAAGTTGAACTATTTGCTGGAGAAGACTTATTATTCTTCCTCCTGATCCCAAGTTATTTATTTAATGATAGACTGGTATCATGCAGCGCCAGTATTTTACAGTATTGGGGATTGTCACTGGGTGTAGTTGGGATTGGTGAGATGAGGTTATATGCAAGTTCAACTGAAATCTCTGACACAAACGGGTGATTCCAAAGACGACATAAAGAAATGGTTGTTCCCCAGAACCATTGAAGAAACAAGAGCTCACAACGCTATACAATCAAAACCAGTGGCCCACAAGTTCAGCAGAAGTTAATTACTTAAGACTGCCTTTGCAAATACAGTAATGTAGCCCTAAACATTTCTACTCCTTGGCAACCTCACCTACTGATATGGGGTTTGCTTGTTCCAAAATGCTGATAACACTCTAGCTCACCAGTTACTCCGAACACTGACTCCGCTGGAGCATAAGACATAGGAGCAGAAGTAGGCCATTCAGTCCATCAAGCCTGTTCTGCCATTCTTTGAGATCATGGCAAATCTGATGATCCTTGGCTCATTACTCTGAGATACGTCCTCTGGTCCTGGACTCTCCCACAAGGGGAAACAATGTTTCCGCACCTACCCTGTCACATATCTCCTGAGAAACTTATATGTTTTAATTAAGGATGCCTCTCATTCTTCTAAATTCCAGTGAGTACAGGACCAATCTACTCGACTCCTCTTACCGGAACGAGGAGAAATTTCTTCAGAGAATTGAGAGCCTGGGCAGTTCTTCGCCACAGAAAGTGATTCCAACCAAAACATTGAAATGTTTTCAAGGAGTTAAAGTATGGTTCTCTAGGCTAAAGGAACCAAAGAGTATGGGGAGAAAGTGCGAACTGGATACAGGGTTGGATGATCAGCCATGATGGAAGGCTCAATGAAAATTTAAACGACCAGGGCAGAAATTAAACACTGGGCCCTAGAATATTACTTGTGTTTCTGGATTAATAGTCTAACAATAATATCACTATATCAATGCAGGAGAAACAAAAGAGAGATTTTACTATTGAAAAATTGGTGATCAGATCCACCCTCCTGCTCTTTTTGATTTTCCAGCCTTCCCACGGACAGCCAGGGAGAACGGAGCCCATCAGCCAGCAAGATACCAGGTTTGACACCTCATCTGTAATGAGCTAGCTGACCTCACTGTTGGGTGGTGGTAAAGAGGCTTCACACTAGCCTCAATATAGTTTCATTAGAGAGTAAAAGGGTAGTCAGCTTTTCCACTACAAATAGATATTGAACTTTAGAGTCAAACAGCATAGAAATCCCAGACGCTTCGGTCCACCATGTCTATGCCAACCAACAAACACCAAACCACAATTTGCCTGCACTTGGTCCATAGCCTACTCGGCTCCGGCATTTTAAGTACTCTTCCAGATGTTTCTTAAATGTTGCGAGAGTAACTGTCTCCTCTCAGATACTGCATTCCATTAGTTTACCATCCTCTGGGTTAAAAAAAATTCCTTATATCTCCTCCAAACCACTTGTTCCTCATCTTAAACCTTCTGGTCTTAGACAAGTCAGCCATGGGGAAAAAGATTCTCATGATCTGCCCGGTCTAGCTTCTCATAGTTTTGTGCACCTGATTCAGATCCTCACTCAGCCATCTCTGTTTTCAGAAAATCAAACTCAGCCTATCCAGTCTCTCCTCATAACTGAGGTCCTTCCATCTCAGGCAACATCTTGGTGAATCTCCTCTGCATCCTCTTCAGTGCAATCAGGTCCTTCTGGTAACGTATGCAGTTGTAGTCATAGAGTCACCACGCGTACAGCACAGAAATAGATCCTTCGGACCAACTCATCCATGCCGACCAGATATCCTAAATTAATCTAGTGCCATTTGCCAGCATTTGGATCATATCCCTCTAAACCCTTCCTATTCATATACCCATCCAGATGCCTTTTAAATGTTGTAATTGTACCAGCCTCCACCACTTTCTCTGGCAGCACATTCCATACACGCATCACCCTCTGCATGGAAGGTGCCTCTTGGGTCCATTTTAAATCTTTCTCCTCTCACCTTAAACTAGTCCTGTTCAAATTTTATCGTTTTCTATAAGATTCCCCCCATTCTTTAACATTCTATTGAATGTAAACCCCAAAGCCAATCCAATCTCCCCTCAGCCATCATTGCTGCCATCCCAGGAATCAGTCTGGGAGCCTGCTGTCTCGGACTGGCTGACTTCCCCCAGTTGCGCTGTTTAACCCCCGGAGAATCATATAGTACAGGACAGGCCCTTCAGCCCATCAAGTCTGCCTCGTCCTGTTAGAAATTTGTAGGTTTCCACAAAATCCCAAACTTCCCCCCCCATCACCTCAAACTCCGGCGAATAGAGTCTGAACTGATCCAGTCACCAGGGACAGTGTTCATCAACAGCGCAATCTTGATTATTTAACGGGGAGAGTGCCGCGTTAAACCCCTCTAGCTGGAAGCGAGCGCACACCAACATCCCCCCTCTGTCTTCCCCACATCTCCCCTCCCCACACCCTCACCCTCCCTGTCTCACATCCTGCCCCCATCCCCATTGCCCCACCACCATGTTTCCCTCTCCCCCCCATCACTCACCCATGCCACCTTCTTACGCTTGACTGCCTGCAAGGCCTCTGTGAGACCACCTGAGGAACCATCCCCAAACTGGCCAGAAGAGGGCAGTAGCAGTGGTGGACAGGGAGGCCCACTCCCCTACCGCAGGGTGGGGGTGGTCCGAAAGGTGGGGGTAGTCCTGGGGAAGGTGTGGGTCCAAGCAGGGCAGGTCATCCTGGGGGGCCCCCTAGGCAGAGCTGGTGGCCCAGACACTGTACTGTATCTCCCCCTATTCCATCTCTGCCCACACTAATATTTTATAAATTTAAAACAAAAAACTTCCTTGCTCCTGTATTCTGTCCCCAGCAAATGATAGCTAGATGTCTCCTTCACCACTCTGCCTATCCGTGCTGAGGGATGTGTGGACTTGTACTCCCTCCAGATCTACCATGCATTGTATACAGCCTTCCTTTATTAGGCATCCCAAAATACATGACCTTGCACTTCTCAGGATTAAATTCCACCTGCCATTCTGAAGAGTGTCACTGGACCCAAAACATTAACTCTGTTTCCTCTCAACAGGTACTGTCTGACCTACTGAGTTTCTCCAGTAACTGCTGGTTTTGTTCCGTCTGTCCAAATTAGCAACTGATCAATATTAGATGGTAGCCTGAGAACAGACCCTTCACTTTCGTGTCTTCTGCAAACTTACTAATTAAACTTTCTACATTCACATCCAAGTCATTAAATGTACATAACAAACATCGTAGGTCCCAGCACCAATCCTTGTGATGCACCAATGGTGGGAGAAAATGAGGACTGCAGATGCTGGAGATCAGACAGCTGGAAAAGCACAGCAGGTCAGGCAGCATCTAAGGAGCAGGAGTATCAATTCTCCTGCTCCTTGGGTGCTGCCTGACCTGCTACACTTTTCCAGCACCACCCTCTCGGTACAAATGGTAACAAGTTTTCAGTTACAAAAACAACACTGCAACGTCACACTTCGCCTTTTATTTGTATGTCAATTTCAGATCTAGTTTGTCAACTTGGCTTTTCAACCAGCCTTCCATGTGGGACCTTGCCAAAGGCCAAAGTGTAAACCACAACAACAGAACCACCCTCATCAATACGTTTAGTCACATTTTCAAAAAACTCAATTCAATTAATCAGACTCCCTCTTAGGATGGCATGGTGGCTCAGTGGTTAATACTGCTGCCTCACAGTGCCATAGACCCAGGTTTGATTCCACCCTCGGGCAACTGTCTGTGTGGAGTTTGCACATTCTTCCTGTGTCTAAGTGGGTTTCCTCAGTTCAAAAATGTGCAGGTTAGGTGGATTGGCCATGCTGAATTGCCCGTAGTGTCCAGGCATGTGCAGACTGGGTGGATTAGCTGTGGGAAATGGGGCGGTTTTGGGTGTGTGCTCTTCAGAGAGTCAATGTGGACTCGATGGGTCGAATGGCTTGCTTCCACACTGTGAGAATTCTATAATTTTAACAAATGCGCGCTGACTATCCCTGCCTTTCCAAGTTTCAATTGATCCTTGTCTCAGAATTTTTCCCAATAATTTCCCCACCACTGATGCCATACGGATTGGTCTGTAACTACCTGGCCTATCCCTGCTACCTTTCTTGAACAAAGGAATCACATTAGCTCTAGCTGCTGTCTATTAAATATCTTTAAAATATTATTAGCTGAATAATGTTTTCTCTTGGTTATTAGTTGACAGGTTACTATTTTGTTCGGAATTGTCTGTCTGTTTAGTCACACTCACCTCCACACCATCATATTCTTCATCAAAGAGTTTGAAGTATTCAGGGAGCCCCAACTGAGCCAGCCACTTGGAAATGGGAAGATGCTTCATCATCGATAAATGAGGTTCTACTCACATCCGCTTCAGAACCTGTTACAGAAACGGGGAGAGACTTGCAATACAACCCAAGCAAGAAAGTGAAACTATATTCTGTGATATGAAAATGAAAGACATTACCTTGTGCAGCTTTTCAATCTTATCTATATTGTAAATACTTAGTTTTAGCACTCCCAAGGTTTTGGTTTGTTTAAGCTATACTTAAAGCTCTGATCTGATCACCATCTGCAGGCATGAATTGCGAGGGTATGAATATACAAAAATAGTAAAGGTATTCAACATCATTAGGGCTGGCTTGGCTGTCTGTCTGAAGTGCCTTGCTCCATTTTTCACTTATCTCCTGTTTTGTACCCCACTGGAGTTAACACAGATTTTTTTTTTCAAAGGACGGGCTAAACCTCACTACCAGAGAAGTGAAGGTTACTGTTGGCCACATTTACTGCCTGTGTAAGCCATTTGCTAAAACATTAGACAGGGAGGGACTGGTTACTGATAGATTTGGACTAATACATTTAAACATTCTGGCAGAGAAGCTGAAATACAATTCATGCTCGACACTATTGTAAATATTTTGTTAATTTTACAGTTACATTGTTCAAGCAGTTCCAAGTGGATCCTGTACTTGTCCTTGTCTCCACACTGAATCAATAACAGAAACCATTTGCTGTCACATAGTCTCTTGGTTGGAAACTCCTTCATGAATGGCAATAGCATTCTGTGGAGAAAGTGAGGACTGCAGATGCTGGAGATCAGAGCTGAAAAATGTGTTGCTGGAAAAGCGCAGCAGGTCAGGCAGCATCCAAGGAGTAGGAGAATCGATGTTTTGGGCATAAGCCCTTCTTCAGGTCCCTGGATGCTGCCTGACCTGCTGTGCCTTTCCAGCAACACAGAATAGCATTCTGTGGTCAGGCAGCAGGAGGGAGGAATACTCAATAGAGCAGACGCTGCCTGTTTCAAACCCTCAGCCCATCCCCACTCACACACACAAATCATTACAGATAAGTAAACCTCCCTCAATTTAATGACTCTTCACCAGTGACTCAGACACATGCTAATTCTAAATCGCCACAGAAACAACGGAAATCTCTTAAAAACTCAGCAAGCCTATCCAACCAGTAGCTGAGAGAGTTGCTTAAAACATCCTACGTTAATTTGCCCAACTACTGTTGCATTAACTAACTTAACTCGAGATGGCAATAGAGATGTTGCTGTTTATTTTGGTGCCTCTTATTGGAGAAGAGCTACTTACATCTATATCTACTGACCATAGATACATGGGAGGAAAGATGACATCTGATTTCGTCCACTTTTCAAAGTCGAATGACAGTCACTTACTTAGAAGTACAGATTACAAATGGGAATGGGTCATTCATCCCTTCAAGCCTGTTCCATTATTCAAGGCAATCATGGGTAATCATCCCACACCATGACCTCGTCTCACATTTGCTCTATACTCTTTGATCCCTTTAACCTTAAATGCTATATGTAACCCATCTTTAAAACATGTAATGTTTTCGCCTCAACCATTTTCTGTGGCAGAGATTTCAACAGGTTCACCACTCTCTGGATAAAGAAATTTCTCCTCATCTCAATTCTAAATGGCCCCTGGACTAATACATTTAAACATTCTGGCAGAGAAGCTGAAATACAATTCATGCTCGACGCTATTGTAAATATTTTGTTAATTTTACAGTCACATTGACAAGCAGTTCCAAGTGGATCCTGTATATTTGTCCTTGCCTCCACACTGAATTAATAACAGAAACCATTTGCTGTCACATAGTCTTTTGGTTGGAAACTCCTTCATGAATGGTAATAGCATTCTGTGGTCAGGCAATAGGAGGGAGTGACCCCAGGTTATGGACTCCCTGATCAGTGGGAACATTCTTCCTGCATTTATCCTATCCAGTCCTGGTAAACTTTATAGAACACCTATGATGAGTGATTATTTACATTAAGTATCAGATAGCGGACCACTACAGATGTCAATTGCTTCAGGGGAGGAGAAGGGGACAAGAATGAAGACACCAAAAGACACAACGGACAGAAAAGGCTGTGCAAATAATTCACCTGCTATGTATCCCACTCAGACAGGAGTACAGTTGTTGTGGTGCAGAACTGCAACCATCAACATCCTCGGGTTACCACTGAACAGAAACCAAATTGGCCAAATATATATGTTGTGGTTACACCTGTATATCATAGACTGGGAATTAGGCAGCAAGTAACTCACCTCCTGACTCCCCAAAGCCTGTCTATTATCTACAAGGCACAAGTCAGGAGTGTAATGGAATACTGTTCGCTTGCCTGGATGGATGCAGCTCCAAGACAAGTCAAGAAGCTCAGCACCACCTAGGACAAAGTAGACCACTTCACTCTGAACTCCATCCACCAACTTAAATATTCACATCCTCTATCACCAGTGGAATAGAGTGTGCAGAATATCTATAGGATGCATAACAGCAACTCAAAGGGCCTTCCACAGTACCATTTCAAAGGACAAGGGCAGCAGATACATAGAACCACTACCACCTTCAAGTTCCCTTCCAAGCCACTCACCATCCTGACTTGGAAATATATTGCCATTCCTTCAGTGTTGCTGGGTCAAAATCCTGGAAGTCCCTTCTAACGGCATTGTGGGTCTACCTACAGTATACAGACTGCATAGTTCAGGGAGATAGCTCACCACCACCTTCTCAAGGGCAATTATTGTTGTGCAATAAATGTTGGCCCAGCCAGCTACACCCATCTCCCCAGAATGAATTAAAGAAAAACTGCAGTCTTTTCTCCAAAATATGTCCACTTATGGTAAAACTGAAGGTTCTGGGTTCAGCCAGAGAAACATGCAGCGCCTGCCATGGGCAGACACGGTATTTTGTAATAGTGAACCAACAAATCAAGGAGTTAGTTGCTCAAATCCTACCATGACAAAATGATGTAACTGAATTCAATAAAATCTGACAGTTTACAGATTAAAAACCAAGAATTAAAACGCTAGGTTATTTTTTCAACTTGAATTGATCACCTGCTACCTCCCTGACCACACCTGCTCAGTCTAGCCTATAGATTAAAGGAAAGACTAGCATTTTTATAACCTCGACCAGGATGTTTTCAAAACAATGAATATAGATTTCTGCCAGTGTTTGGAGCAATATTGCTGACAGAGTGTTCATGGAAATGCTGGGATTATAGTTTGGGATACAGTTGATCAGTTTTGTTGCATCAGAAATTCAGCTCAAACAGAGGGGCTGGGAGTTTGCATCTGCTGGACAAGGATCAGAACAGAATAACGACAATATTTTAATGAAACCATCAGACAGTGATGTCTCAGCTGTCTACTGAACCAGCAGTGTCTCACACCTCAGTAGCAAAAGCTACATGGCCATTCAATCATGGCGTCCAAGGGGCAGTTGCAAGATCAGTTCATCATCCCTTTGTGAGCTTCTATGTCTCAGTTATGTGAACGGGGAGGATGAGGAACAACAGAAACTTAAAAGCCAAACCTGTGAAACCCAAAAACCTGCCGAACCAACAGACCAGGACCACTGCCTAAAACCAGTGCGAAGGAGGCACATGATCACTCCACCTTTGACACGGAAGAGTTGGTTCCTGTTACACCCTGAGAGAGTCAGAAATATAGAAGCTGTCAGCATCGCAAGTACGTGCAGTGTTGCACTTTCAGAAAAAGGTAAAAAAGAATTAATTAAATAACAACATAAAGTACCTAAACCATTTTGTAAGAGTTCATTGCACCTGCAGTTTCATCTTGAAAGTTAAACTAAAAAAAAAATTAGTGGACTCCGTGATTAGCACTGCAGCCTCACAGCACCAGGGACATGGGTTCAATTCCTCCCTCGGGCAACTGTCTGCATGGAGTTTTCACATTCTCCCCGTGTCTACGTGGATTTCTGCTAGGTGCTCCACAGTCCAAAGATGTGCAGGTTAGGTGGATTGACCATGGTAAATTATCCATAGTGTTCAGGGATGTATGGGTCAGGTGCGTTAGCCATGGGAAATGCAGAGTAGGGGGATGAGTCTAGGTGGGATGTTCTTTGGAGGTCAGTGTGGAGGATGCCCCAAAGCACTTTATACCCTCTTTTCAAGTGTTGTCCCTGTTGCGTTGTAGGAAATACAGCTGTGCATATTTAAATCCAGTTGAAACAGCAATGTGATAATGATTAGCTAATGGGTTTTTGGTTTGGGATGAATCTTGGTCAGGAACCAGGGAGAGTTTGGTTCTTTGAAATTGTACTACAGGACCTAAGACAGTTGGTATAGAGTCATAGAGATGTACAGCACCGAAACAGACCCTTCGTTCCAACACATCCATGCCGACCAGATATCCTAAACTAATCTAGTTCCATTTGCCAGGACTTGGCAAAATATCTCTCTAAACCTTTCCTATTCATGCACCCACCTAGATACCTTTTAAATATTTTAATTGTACCAGTCTCCACCACTTTCTCCGGCAGCACATTCCATACACACACCACCCTATAGAATCATAGAGATATGCAGCACAGAAGCAGACCCTTCAGTCCAACTCGTCCATGCCAACCAGATATCCCACCACAATCTAGTCCCATCTTCCTGCAGCAGGTCCATATCCCTCCAAACCCTTCCTATTTAGATGCCTTTTAAATGTTGCAATTGTACTAGCCTCCACCACTTCCTCTGGCAGCTCATTCCAGTCAGGCAGCATCCAGGGAACAGGAGATTCGACGTTTCGGGCACAGGCCCTTCTTCAGGAATGTTGCAATTGTACTAGCCTCCACCACTTCCTCTGGCAGCTCATTCCACACACATATCACCCTCTGCATGAAAAAGTTGCCCCTTGGGTCTCTTTTATATCTTTCCCCTCTCAGCCTAAACCTATGCCCTCTAGTTCTGGACTCCCTACCCATGCCCCTCATGAAAGGTTTATAAACCTCTGTAAGGTCACCCCTCAGCCTTTGACACACCAGGGAAAGCAGCCCCGGCCTATTCAACCTCTACCTGTAGCTCAAATCCGCCTTGCGTGAAAACGTTGCCCCTTTGGTCCCTTTTAAATCCTTCCCCTCTCACCCAAAACCTAGGCCCTCTAGTTCTGGAGACCCCAAGCCAGGGAAAAGACCTTGTCTATTTATCCTATCCATGCCCCTCATGGTTGTATAAACCTTTATACAGTCACCCCTCAGTCTCTGAAGCTCCAGGAAAATCTTTCCTTTATTGGTGAGAGATCAGGTATAGGAGTTGGGAGGTCATGTTGTGGCTGTACAGAACATTGGTTAGTGTGGTCAGGCAGCATCCGAGGAGCAGGAAAATCAACGTTTCGGGCAAAAGCCATACATGTAACACCCTTGATGAAGGGCTTTTGCCCGAAATGTCAATTTTCCTGCACTTTGGATGCTGCCTGACTTGCTGTGCTTTTCCAGCACCACTCTAATCTTGACTCTGGTTTCCGGCATGTGCAGTCCTCACTTTTGCCTATGACATTGGTTAGGCCACTTTTGGAATATTGTGTGCAATTCTGGTCTCCTTGCTGTAGGAAGGCATGTTGTGTAACTTGAAAGGGTTCAGAAGACATTTACAAGGATGTTGCCAAGGTTGGAGGGTTTGAGCTAAAGGGAGAGGATGAATAGGCTGGGGCTGTTTTCCCTGGAGCTTTGGAGGCTGAGGAGTGACCTTATAAAAGGTTTATAAAATCATGAAGGACATGTATAGGGTAAATAGACAAAGTCTTATCATGGGGTGGGGGGTTTGCCCAGAACTAAAGGGCATAGGTTTAGGGTGAGAGGGGAAAATTTAAAAGGGACCTAAGGAGCAACCTTTTCACGCAAAGGGCGGTGCATGGATGGAATTACAACATTTTAATGGATGGGTAAATGAATAGGAAGGGTTTAGAGGGGTATGGGCCAAGTGCTGGCAAATGGGACTAGACTAGTTTAGGATATCTGGTCAGCATGGACAAGTGAGACTGAAGGGTGAGTTCCGTGCTGTACATCTCAATGACTCTGTGACAGATAGGGCCTTGGTTTAACATCTCATCTGAAAGTCAGCACCTCTGATTAGTGCAACACTCACTCACTGCTGCACTAGAGTGTTGGTCTGGATTTTACACTCAATTCTCTGAAGGGGAACCTGAATCTTCACCTTTTTGCTCTAGAGAGACAGGACTATCATGGCTATCATCTACAAATACAATTACTCAGACTCTCAATGGAGAGTGAGAAACAACTGTAGGAGCTGTTTAGTTATAAAACCAGCACCGAGAAACAAGTCATGCACAATAAATATGGCCTTGTCAGAATTGCCTCTAAACTGACAGTCAGTGTTTAGCTGCAACAAAATATAACATCAGACTTTGTGTTTTTATTTGGAACATGACTAGCTGATAAGCTGGCTCTTCTACATTGTTGCCATATTACAGACCTTGAAATGAAGGGGATAAAACTACAAGAAAATCTACAAAAAACAAAACAAGGACAGTCATTCTGCAATCAGTAAGTCCTGGATTGTTTCTATTTGTACACTGCAGCAGTGTCTGCTCATTCATCACTTAATGGGTCCTCTCAACGGGTTTTCTTGAGGTGAATTATGTGTACCACAGGGGCACACTGATACATCAGGCCAAAAGAATTGCCCTTAATATGTAATTCTTGACAGTGAATGGGAACAAGCTACTCAAATACTCCAGTTTATCATTATTTTACACAATCCTGTGTTCAGATGCTCCTTGTGCATTTTCTGGGTCAGTGAGCTCCCAATGCAAGCAGGAAGCCCAGGTAATTGTTCTGGTCTCTCTGGTTCACACATGCTGAAGTTTGTTTATATGGACCATTTTGCATCAGTAGCTCTGTATCACATGAAAGGATACATTCACCTGCTCAGTCAGTAAAGATTTAAATGTTTATGCTGCAGTTTAATAATTAACATCTGACCCATCTACATTCAACCCACCAGCATTTGCACAATTGATCATGGTATTATTTCTGCATGATGAAAGCCCTATCACCATCATCGATTTGGTTCCTTCTAACACTGAAATCGCCAGTTTATATCGATGCGGACAGAGCGCTTCAAAGCTACCTTTTAACACGCATGACTTCCAAATCCATCATTCACACAACTGTGTAAACTCTCATACTCTCACAAGCTGTCATTACTCTTTAACTAATCCAGAATTTTCACAAAATTATCAGCAAGTAACGTTTTCCTCCAATCCACAACACTTCACAGATTAGAAGATTTAGGATTTAAGGGGCAACTTTTTCGCACAGAGGGTAGTGTGTGTATGGAATGAGCTCCCAATGGCCTTTGCGTGGAACCACAGAAAATGGGGGAGATACTGAATGAATATTTTGCATCAGTACTTACTGTGAAAAAGGATATGGAAGATATAGACTGAAGGGAAATAGATGGTGACATCTTGCAAAATGTCCAGATTACAGAGCAGGAAGTGCTGGATGTCTTGAAATGGTAAAAGGTGGATAAATCCCCAGGACCTGATCAGATGTACCCAAGAACTCTGTGGGAAGCTAGAGAAATGATTGCTGGGCCTCTTGTTGAGATATTTGTATCATCGATAGTTACAGGTGAGGTGCCGGAAGACTGGAGGTAGGCAGACGTGGTGCCACTATTTAAGAAGGGTGGTAAAGACAAGCCAGGGAACTATAGACTGGTGAGCCTGACCTCAGTGGTGGGCAAGTTGTTGGAGGGAATCCTGAGGGACAGGATGTACATGTATTTGGAAAGGCAAGGACTGATTAGGGATAGTCAACATGGCTTTGTGCGTGGGAAATTATGTCTAACAAACTTGATTGAAGAAGTTTTTGAAGAAGTCACAAAGAAAATTAATGAGGGCAGAGCAGTAGATGTGATCTACATGGACTTCAGTAAGGCGTTCGACAAGGTTCCCCATGGGAGACTGATTAGCAAGGTTAGATCTCATAGAATACAGGGAGAACTAGTTGGATACAGAACTGGCTCAAAGGTAGAAGACAGAGGGTGGTGTTGGAGGGTTGTTTTTCAGACTGGAGGCCTGTGACCAGTGGAGTGCCACAAGGATCGGTGCTGGGTCGTCTACTTTTTGTCATTTACATAAATGATTTGGATGCGGGCATAAGAGGTACAGTTAGTAAGTTTGCAGATGACACCAAAATTGGAGGTGTAGTCTGGACCAGATGGGCCAATGGGCTGAGAAATGGCAGATGGAGTTTGATTCAGATAAATGCGAGGTGCTGCATTTTGGGAAACCAAATCTTAGCTGGCCTTATACACTTAATGGTAAGGTCCTGGGGAGTGTTGCTGAACAAAGAGACCTTGGAGTGCAGGTTCATAGCTCCTTGAAAGTGGAGTCGCAGGTGAATAGGATAGTGAAGGCGGCATTTGGTATGCTTTCCTTTATTGGTCAGAGTATTGAGTACAGGAGTTGGGAGGTCATGATGCGGCTTTACAGGACATTGGTTAGGCCACTATTGGAATATTGCATGCAATTATGGTCTCCTTCCTATTGGAAAGATGTTGTGAAACTTGAAAGAGTTCAGAAAAGATTTACAAAGATGTTGCCAGGGTTGAAGGATTTGAGCTACAGGGAGAGGCTGAACATGCTGGGGCTGTTTCCCTGGAGCATCTGAGGCTGAGGGGTGACCTTATAGAGGTTTACAAAATTATGAGGGGCATGGATAGGATGATTAGACAAAGTCTTTTTCCTGGGGTCAGGGAGTCCAGAACTAGAGGGCATAGGTTTAGGGTGAGAGGGGAAAGATATAAAAGAGACCTAAGGGGCAACGTTTTCACACAGAGGATGGTACGTGTATGGAATGAGCTACCAGAGGATGTGGTGGAGGCTGGTTCAATTGCAACATTTAATAGGCATTTGGATGGGTATATGAATAGGAAGGGTTTGGAGGGATATGGGCCGGGTGCTGGCAGGTGGGACTAGATTGGGTTGGGATATCTGGTCGGCATGGACAGATTGGACCGAAGGTTCTGTTTCCCTGCTATACATCTCTATGACTTTATGGAAGTCCTTGGGAGAAGCCTGGGACATTTGCAACATTTGCAACATTTAACAAGCATCTGAATGGATATATGAATAGGAAGGGTTGAGAGGAACATGGGCCATGTGCTGGCAAATGGGACTAGATTAGGTTAGGATATCAGGTCGGCATGGATGAGTTGGACCAAAGCGTCTGTTTCCGTTCTGTATATCCATTTTGACTCTATGACTCTGCGTCAAAGGAATCATCAGTACTTGCAGGTTTGTGGTCAATTGCTTTATATTGGAGTTTGCTAAGATTTTTGAAGCCTTTGGTGCTTTCTAGAGTTCTTTCAATTCAGGTCATTGGGATTAGGCTCCTAGATTAGATCATCCCATGATCATCTGGTTCCATCACTGTCACAAAGTCTATCTGGACAGCCTTCTGGCTTCCTATGGATAGGTACGATCGCTCTTCTTCTGCAGGGCTACACTGGAACATCTTGCAGCATGTTCTCCTCCATACATTATTAAGTGTCCAGATGAGCATCACTTTTAAAATGCATTCCAGCACTTGCAGCAGCCACCATGCACTCTCCTTTAAGAGATAATGATTGGTTTAAATCAAGTAGACTAACTTTATCACATGCTGCCTTTTCACTATTGTGTACCCTCAGTCGTGCACTTGGTGGTGCCTTTATCGAACAATCATTTAACTCAACAGCAGCATGACATTTATAAGCTGTCAGCATCAGAAGCAATTGGTGCCAAATTATTCTGTATTATAATACAGTACCTGTTTTTGGACTCTATGTGAAGAACCTTACAGAATACAAAGAGGCCATTTGGCCCATCATGTCTGTTTTTGCTATTTGAAAGAGCTATCCAATTGGTGTCACAACTTGCACTCTGACTGAAATACCTCCTTTTCAAGTATTTCTCCAATTCTCTTTTGAAAGTTACTCCAGACTCCGTTTCAACCATCTTTTATTGTTGCATAACACTATTTCTCATTGTCTCTCTTTTGGTCCTTTTAACAATTATCTTAAAGTCGTACACTCACTCTCTGACTTCACTGACAGTAGTACTAATTTCTCCTTGCTCTTATCAATTCCCTTCACAGTTATTACACACCTCTATTAAATCTCCTCTTAACTTGCTCTGTTCTAAAGAAAAAATCCCAGGCTTCTCCCAAGGTTTCTGTAAAACTAACATCCTACACCCTAATACATTCCAATAAATTTCCAATACCTTCTGCGAAGCTTTGACATCCTTCCTGAAGTTCAACAGCTAGAGCTGCACATAGTTGAGTTTTACCTAATGATTTGCAAATGTTTACTATAACTTCAGTTCTGTACTCATGTTTTTAATTTATAAAGTCAAGGACCATGCATACTTTACTTGCAGCCTTATAAAATTTGCCTGCCAACTTCAAAGTATAACGTAAGTTGATAAATATGAATATTACCATCAGACTAACCAGCACCCAACCAAACTTTCACTTATCTTCAAACTTTTTTTTTCTGTTTCTCCATGGGTGTTTTCTCATCAGGTTAATGCCTCTTAACTGGATATAGCTTGAGAAATACTTTTTATATATTCACTTATGCAACATTGGTATCGTTGGCCAGCATTTCTTGCCTGTCCCTATTTGCCCTTGAGAAGTTGTTGGTGTGCTGCATTCTTAAACCGCTGCAGTTTTAAGCATCGAGTAGCTGGCCGATTTCAGAATCCGAGAGTTTTCAGTGATTGACAAAGAGCGATTTTCAAATACACATCGACTGATCATTTTCAGACATGTGCAATGCTAGCTGAGAGTCAATTGTGCAATCTGATCCTTGGAATTCTGCTACTGCTTATCTGCTGTCGTGGCATGCTGCCCTTTTGTGCTTCCTCTGTTACAGATCACCCAGCACCAATCTGTGACATCCATCAAGCAACTCTACTCTCAAGTCAAACTCTTGCTCTGCTGCTCTCCACTTTACCCCTGTCGAACAGATCACTGTAGCCTTTCAATTCTGACTAAATGGCTGAAATACTGACATTTTATTTTCAGGATTTTTAAGATTTTGTTTTAAAGCTTTGCAATTTCAAACACCTCTTCCATTGTCTTATGTCTACACTGATGTGTACACCGATAAGTAAAATGTGAATATATTTAATATTAACTCAGCTTTTTAAGGATTGTTGTAATCTTCTCATAGGTGTGGTTTCTGCCTCTGATTGGTGTGGCATTAATGTTATGAACTACATTGGCCCAAGCAGGTCTTGCTGCACACAGGGATGGACAGCTTATTTGGCTGAGAGATGGCGAATGGAACTGCACATTGCACAAAGCAGACAGTCTCAATGTCTGACCTGATGATGGAGTGGCTCTTGTGATTATCCACTTGCACTCTGACTGAAATTTGTTGTGAAGACTTCAACTTTATTTTTTACACTCAAATATTTGATTCCATTATCACTGAGAAATATTATACTGACACAACAGGGCATTGTGCTTAGAATAAAAACAGCACAATGTACTTGCATTATGATAAATATTACAGTGTACTGGTACACTTTGTGCTGTCCTTATTCCCATTTACAGTAAGTGTTTGGCCTGATGTTTACTTGAGTGATAACTATGTGTTTATGTCACCATAAATAGCAGCTATTTAGTCAAAAGGAAATCTAGCTCAATTGTTGCTAATGATCATTAGCCCATGCAAGTGTACCTTACGAACATCAGGTACCAAGAGGAAAGAGCTTGCTAATGATCTTCTCAAGCCCATGACCCAACTTGTAGCTCAAATGTTTATAAGCCTCCATTGTCTTATCAACAGAACATCACTGGACTGGATCACATCATTCCCCCAGCAGCTCCTTCAGCCTAAAGACTTCAGGCTTAATCCCAGACAGATTAGAACATAGAACATAGAACATAGAAGAATACAGCGCAGTACAGGCCCTTGGGCCCTCGATGTTGCGCCGATCCAAGCCCACCTAAACTACACTAACCCACTATCCTCCATATACCTATCCAATGCCCTCTTAAATGCCCATAAAGGTCCTTCTTGTATTAATCTCTGTCTCGTCCTTTGGAATTTTGTGTTGTGCAATCCTCCCTCATTCCCCTAAACTCCATGAATATAGTCCTAATTGATCCAATCTCTCCTCGTGGCCGTTGTCCCTCCAGGAATCCGTTTGGTAAACCTTTGCTCCACTGCTTTGTGTCCTCGGGTCAGTGAGGACATAATGGCCTGGCTTGTTTTCAGAGTGGGTGGTGCACAGACACAGAGCTGGGACTTGAGCAGGTTACGAAATAGACAATGCAAAGAACTTTTGTGGTAAAATTGCAAAGGTTGTAGGATTTGGTCAAAAGAGTAAACCCAGTGACCATGTAGCCTGAGCTTTAACTCTGAACACCTTCCATGTTCATTGAGGGTGAGTTGGAGGTTTGGATTTGAATTGGCTGGATGGAAGAAGACAGAGGGTAGTAGTTGATGGCAAAGTTTCTTCATGGAGTGCCGTCACTAGCGGTGTTCCGCAAGGATTTGTTTTACGACCATTGCTGTTTGTCATTTATAAAAATGACAAACAGCAATGGTCCCAAAACAGATCCTTGCGGAACACCGCTAGTGACGGCACTCCATGAAGAAACTTTGCCATCAACTACTACCCTCTGTCTTCTTCCATCCAGCCAATTCCTAATCCAAACCTCCAACTCACCCTCTATGCCATATCTCCGTATTTTCTGCAGTAGCTTACCATGGGGAACCTTATCAAACGCCTTACTAAAATCCATATATACCACATCTACCGCTTTCCCCTCATCAACCTCCTTCGTCACCTTTTCAAAGAATTCAATAAGGTTTGTGAGGCACGACTTGCCCTTCACAAAACCATGCTGACTATCCTTGATCACATTATTCCTATCCAGATGTGCATAAATCCTATCCCTTACAATTCTCTCTAAGACTTTGCCCACAACAGAAGTGAGACTCACCGGCCTCCTGCCCCTTTCCTTAAATCTATGTCCCGGTTCTTCCTGTATACGCTATCGATTACTTGATTGTTGAGATGTTTAAATCCCACCTGATTTGATTATTCAGTTGGAATTATTTAAATGTTTTCTGATCCAGCTTGACTTCTACTGTAAACTTTCTAACCTCAGCATGTACTACAGCTAGTCATCTATCTTTTGCATTAAAAAAAATTCACCTTATGCATTCTGAGTTCTATATGATGAATTTCCTCATCTTACTATATAACATACTGTACACCCCTTTATAAATGGTACTTTGGCAATTTTCTGGCAGAGAATGTACTGAAAAAAAAATCTTGCCACAAATAAGCTGGTTCTTCTTGATGAAGGAGCGGCACACCGAAAGCTAGTGCTTCCAAATAAACCTGTCGAACTATAACCCTGGGTTGAGAGATTTTTAACTTTGCACATCCCAGTCCAACACCGGCACCCCCAAATAATGGTTTCTTCAACTCCATATACTGCTGACCACTATTGACATAGTCAAGCACTTACACTGCTTGTACAACTGATAACAACCTACTTGAGGCTGCATCATCAACTGATAGCAACTTGCTTTTGCATTTTGCCCTTAGCGCAAGGAAAATTACAAGCAAGCAAACCAGTTTTGCTAAAGCATCTATAAAAGTTTGAGGGGTGCCTTGAGAAATTGGGAAATGATAATGTAAACAATGGATTACTAAATCAAACAGCAAAGCTGCAAACCCCAGAAAACGTGGTCAATCTGGGCTCTGGCCTGGATTCAATGCAGTAATTTGGGAAACTGGCATGTGGATTTTACTTGTGCCAAAGGGGAAGTGATTCTTGCTATGATCCTAGGAGACGTATGAATGTTTTCTGTGCAATATCTCCACATTGATAAACTAGGTGGGTGGGTTTAGATGGGTGGGGCATTGAATTTTAATTCAAGTGCAAATTGGGTGGCTGTGAATGTTTTGTAAAACGTGCTTGATCAGGAGATGAGTGGGGGTGGGGAATGCAGCATTCTCCTGACTCCTTGGCAGACAGGAAGAACACAGAAAGAGCAGCATTCACGTTCCTTCTAGCCCTACAAGAACTACTTACAAAACACTTTCAGCAGTTCCTTTCAGGATCACTGGTTACTTCACTCCACACACACCCTACACTCAACAACACTTGAACTTTTATGAGTAGCATAGCACACCAGCAGAAATATTGAATTAAGACTCACGTCTATTTAGAGTCACAGAGATGTACAGCACAGAAACAGACCCTTCAGTCCAACTCGCCCATCCCAAGCCAATCTAGTCCCACCGGCCAGCACCTGGCCCATATCCCTCCAAACCCTTCCTATTCATATACACATCCAGAAGCCTTTTCAATGTTGCAATTGTACCAGCCTCCACCACGTCCTCTGGCAGCTCATTCCATACACGTACCACCCTCTGTGAGAAAAAGTTGCCCCTTGGGTCTCTTATCTTTCCCCTCTCACCCTAAACCTATGCCCTCTAGTTTTAGCCTCCCACACTCCAGGGAAAAATACTTTGTCTATTTATCCTATCCATGTCCCTCATGATTTTGTAAACCTCTATAAGGTCACCCCTCAGCCTCCGACGCTCCAGGGAAAACAGCCCCAGCCTGTTCAGCCTCTCCCTGTAGCTCAAATCCTCCAACCTTGGCAACTTCCTTGTAAATCTTTTCTGAAGCCTTTCGAGTTTCACAACATTTTTCCAATAGGAAGTAGTCCAGAATTGCATGCAATATTCCAACAGTGGTCTAACCAATGTCCTGTACAGCTGCAACATTACCTCCCAACTCCTGTACTCAATACTCTGACCAATAAAGGAAAGCATACCAAACGCCGCCTTCACTATCCTATCTACCTGTGACCCCACTTTCAAGGAGCAATGAACCTGCATTCCAAGGTCTCTTTATGCAGCAACACTCCTAAGGACCTTACCATTAAGTGTATAAGTCCTGCTAAGATTTACTTTTCCAAAATGCAGTACCACACATTTATCTAAATTAAACTCCATCTGCCACCTCTCAGCCCATTGACCCATCTCATCAAGATCCTGTTATAATCTGATGTAACCTTCTTTGCTGTCCATTACACCTCCAATTTTGGTGTCATCTGCAAACTTACTAACTATACCGCTTGTGTTCACATTTGGTGGGATAGCCTTCTGCTTATTTTGATAAGTTCAAAAAAAAATCATAGAACCAAAAGATATTTTTCTATATAGATAAGGCAGTGGTCAGATGAAAAATCATTCCTCACCTCCTCACTGCAGTGAGGTCAATTGGCATTCACTAACTACTTGCAATGAGTGCTTACATCACTAGAGCACACACCAATTGCCATTCCAACATAAACCTGTTGAATTCACTAATAGTGATATCAGGTCATTCTAATAAAAATCAATCAATAATGATTTAACAAAATAAATATTAGGGTTAACAAAATAAGTAAGATCTGCCAGAATTTTCAATAGAGTTTGCATATTGTGGTTCCATTGATTTTTCTAGAAAATCACAAGCCTTCATAAAACCATAAAATGCTGGTTAGACCACAACTAGAACACTGTATGCATTTCTGGTCACCACACAATGAAAAGGATGTGATTGCACTGGCGAGGAGATTTACTAGGATGTTGCTTGGGCTGGCAGTTCTGAGCTACAGGGAACGATTGGAAGAGCTAGAGTTAAGAGGGTAAAGGTTGAGGGGGGTCCGGATAGAGGAATACAAAATTATGAAAGCCATAGATAAGGCAGATAGGAAGGCACTTTTTTCCATTAGTAGAGGGTCAATAAGCTAGGGGCACAGATTTAAAGTAAGAGGTAAAATGCTAAGTTGTGAGACAAGGAGAAATCTTTTTACCCAGAGAATGCTGAGTGCCTATAACTCACGACTTGAAAAGGTGGTTGAATCAGAAACTCTCAACATTTAAGCAGCATTTAGATATTCACCTGCATTACCACAGCCTCCAAGGTTATGGGCCAAGAACTGGAAAATGGGATTAGTGTACTTTGTTGACCAGCACAAATATGATGGGCCAAATGGCCTCATTCTGTGTAGGAAACACATATGAGTCATCGTTCTTGTTAAGGCTGTTTAGCAGGAACTCTACAATAAAAATATTGAAATATTTCAAAGGGATGTTATTTCCCAGAGAAAGAAAGTGCCTGGTAAATATTTTCCAATCAGTCTGACACTCGCAATGCACCAATGTGAATCCAATCAAAACTGTAATAAGAGTGACACACGCTGTTCTTGTTTTTATCCCAATCCTAACTGAAGTTTCCCTGAACACTTATCCAACTTGAAAGTGCATCTTTTAGATGAGGCATCACACGGAGACTCCATCTGCCCCTTCTGGCAGGTCCACCTAACTCCCACTGCACTATGTTGAAGAAAAGCTGGGTAATTCTCTGAAATGGCCTGGTCAATATTTATCCCTCAGCCAAGATAAGTGAAAAAAAATAGATTATTAATTGGTCATTGGGCCATTCCTTTCGGTGGGGCATAAACTGACTACAGCATTGCTCATACAGAGGTCACGACAGTCATTAGGCTCTGAGATGTCGGGGGCGGGGGGGGGTTAGGAGATTGCTGCATAAGTGAAAACTTCAAACTCAGAGCTGGGAATTTGTGTTGCAAACGTTTCGTCCCCTGTCTAGGTGACATCCTCAGTGCTTGGGAGCCTCCTGTGAAGCGCTTCTGTGTTGTTTCCTCTAGCATTTATAGTGGTTTGAATCTGCCGCTTCCAGTTGTCAGTTCCAGCTGTCGCTGCAGTGGCCGGTATATTGGGTCCAGGTCGATGTGCTTATTGATTGAATCTGTGGATGAGTGCCATGCCTCTAGGAATTCCTGATGAAGGGCTTTTGCCCAAAACGTCAATTTCGCTGCTCCTTGGATGCTGCCTGAACTGCTGTGCTCTTCCAGCACCACTAATCCAGAATCTAGGAATTCCCTGGCTGTTCTTTGTTTGGCTTGTCCTATAATAGTAGTGTTGTCCCAGTCGAACTCATGTTGCTTGTCATCTGAGTGTGTGGCTACTAAGGGATAGCTGGTCACCAACTAGCCATTAAACGACACGACCAGCTATCCTTAGTAGCCACACACACACTCAGATGACAAGCAACATGAGTTCGACTGGGACAACACTACTATTGTAGGACAAGCCAAACAGAGAACAGCCTGGGAGTTCCTAGAGGCATGGCACTCATCCACAGACTCAATCAATAAACACATCGACCTGGACCCAATGGCCACTGCAGGACAGCTGGAACTGACAACCAGAAGCGGCAGATACAAATCACTATAAAAGCGGAGGAAACATCACAGAAACGCTTCACAGGAGGCTCCTAAGCACTGAGGATGTCACCCAGACAGGGGACGAAACGTCTGCAACACAAATTCCCAGCTCGGTGAACAGAACCATCACCACCACCACAACAACGAGCTACAAATCTTCTCCCAAACTTTGAACTTCAAACTCAATTCCACTTCCATTACATATAAATGCACTGAAGATACCATATCTAGTTATACTCCAACAAAGATATTTCCTGTGCGCACATGTTCTTATGGGATATTCCTCTTAACAATATTTTAAGTAAAACGTTAATCCGTTTAAAATAACTGGACTCGTTAGGAAGTTTTTTTTCGGACCTGGAGATTTCAACCGGCGGATTTTCTGTTTCAGTGTTAGCAAGGGACCTCTGCAAATAACATAGCCCCAGTTGCATTGTTTAAACAAGCAGATCAGAGAGGAGGTGACCTTTAACACTCAACCCCAGTCCCCAGCCAACACCTGAAAGCAGTAAAACATTTGTAGAAGAAGTTGCAATTTCCTTTAAATCATCAGGCTGCCAAGTCAGAAACAAGGCAACGCTGGGACACTCTTACTGAGGAGACAGAGGAGGGGGCTGGTGAGGCATCTCACCCGGAGTACCTCAGCCACAGCGCACTGCCCGAACATACTCAATACCCCGGACAGTTATTACATACACAGCGCCCTACAATATTATCACAGCATTCACTACCACTCAACTTGAAAAGTTTTCCCACCCCCCCCCAAGACCACTCGATCAAAACTTGCACAAAGCAGCCCCGCGCATTCATTGGTGTTTACGATTTAAAGTTGCACCAATTTCCTAATCTCATCCAATTAAAAAAAAGGGTATTTTGCTGTTAGATAGATACATCGTGTTTCGCCTAAAGTTGAGCTTTTAACCCACCTGCCCAGACACCACAGCACAGTGTATTAGTGAAGGCTGCTTCTCCACGGGACAGAGCTGAGCTGCAGTCACCTCTGGAAGAGTTCGCTGTGTGTGGCTGTTCCTATCTGACGAGGAGACCCTGGGCTCTGGCTGCAATGTTGAGAGCCTGAATCAGTGCCAGCCCCCAGCTCAGCCTGTGGACGGGGCAAGGTCACGGAATAGCCTTCAGCGCAGAAAGATAACACCTTCCAACGTTATGGCCGAAGAAAAAGTAAAAGACGGATGGTGACTAATTGTAAGTGGCAACTGATACACATGTAGTCAAATAAGTACAGTGATAATAAAGCTAATTCAGTTCTCGTGTTCCCCTAAGACCCTGGCCAACGTGGTGATCCGAAAGGACGTTATTATATTATCCTCCTCCCTGGATTCACTGAAAATTGTTCAAAAATCGCTTGCAGCGAGTTGAATCACAATTCTCCCTTTGGACATCCCTATGTGACCACAGAACACCCAAAAATCATGGCACAAGATCACCTCTCTCTCTCACTCCTGCTGTGGGTCTTTGATCACTATCCAAAGTATTTTTGTTTCTAACCTATCCCCACCTCCTTTTTCTGCAGCTCCCCTTATACCCAATCCCAGTTCCTGAAGGAGGGTTACACCTGAAACATTGGCTTCTCCACCTCCTGATGCTGCCCAGCTTGTGTTCTTCCAGCCTTCTGCTCATCTACCAGGGCATTTTTATGAGCAGCAAGTTCTTCTGCGATGCCCCTCACGGTCAAATAAACCAGACCTCAAATAACAAGGATTCTCTATTTCTACAAGCTCATTTAGGGTGGCAACATGATACAGTCAAAAGGAGAAAGTGAGGACTGCAGATGCTGGAGATCAGAGTTGAAAATGTGTTGCTGGAAAAGCGCAGCAGGTCAGGCAGCATCCAAGGAACAGGAGAATTGACGTTTTAGGCATAAGCCCTTCTTCAGGAAACTGATTCCTGAAGAAGAGCGTATGCCCGAAACGTCAATTCTCCTGTTCCTTGGATGCTGCCTGACCTGCTGCGCTTTTCCAGCAACACATTTTCAGCTCTGATATAGCCAAAACCCAAGCACAAAGGAACAGAGAACCAAGCACCAGCTAGGGGGAGGGGTAGTGGAACAATGTACAGAGTTGGATGATTAACTGGTCACATTGAATGACAGAGCCAACTCAAAAGGGCCTGCTTTACTTTCCATGCTTCACTCAGTGAAAGTTCCTGCCTTTTGGATTTAAGGATTCCCAATAATGCAGAATCAGAAAAAAACACTAATTATGGATGAAAGCAATTTTATGTTCTCTTCCTCAATTACCAGTAATGACTGATAGTCACCAGGCAAATTAACTTGCCCATTTCACCTTATCTGACTGTTATACAATCATTTGAGTCCTGTTACCTTTAGTGGTGCCCTCCACACTGTGGGGATTTTGAATGCTTTCAGATGCTCTGAATAAGATTTTACCTCAGCTATGAAACAGTATATTCAGCAGCTTCTCAAACTCTAGCTTGCAGACTGACTCATTCCAGTTTGGGTCTAACCTATTCTCTAATCACAAAATAAATTCACTGAATGTGTAGACAGAGAAAAGTAAATGAGAATGTCTGCAACCTCCTGGTTAAATTTATCAGTGATTGACTGATTACACTAAACCCATTCTGATGGGATTTATATGAATAGCCCAACACCAATTAAAATGCCCCAATGGTTTAACAGCCTCTAACACATTGTTTTACTTTGCTCTTCATTTTTCCTCCTATTCTTTCCCGAACATGCCAGCTCTTGTTATGAGATTAAAATCACACAACACCAGGCCATAGCCCAACAAGTTTATTTGGAAGCACTAGCTTTCAGAACGCTGCTCCTTCATCAGGTGGTTGTGGAGTATAGCATCATAGGACACAGAATTTATACCAAAAGTTTACAGTGTGATGTAACTGAAATTATAGATTGAAAAAGACCTGGATTGTTTATTAAGTCTCTCATCTTTTAGAATGGGTATATTGGTTTCAGTTCTTTCATGTGAAAATCCCAGAACTTTCTTAAAGTTACATTCTCAAGAGAATTTTAAGAATAGGTGCCATGTTGGCCCAGATAATGCACTGAAGGTGTGAGGTGCCCTGTGTGAGGCTGTCTGTGCCCCAATGTTCAGCTTGATTCTAATCTAAAAAAAGGGATTTACAGAATCTTACATGGATTCATGCAGTTTTTGAGCAAAATAAAATGTAATTCTGCAAGTACAAATTCGCTCCACAAACTTTTGTGTCTGGGGTGGGGGGAGGCACAAGTATGGGCGGCACGGTAGCACAGTGGTTACTGCTTCCTCGCAGCACCAGAGACCCGGGTTCAATTCCCGCCTCCGGCAACTGACTGTGTGGAGTTTGCACGTTCTCCCCGTGTCTGCGTGGGTTTCCTCCGGGTGCTCCGGTTTCCTCCCACAGTCCAAAGA
>NC_057720.1:19455197-19470877 GCF_004010195.1 Chiloscyllium plagiosum
GGGTCGGTGTGGACTTGTTGGGCCGAAGGGCCTGTTTCCACACTGTAAGTA
Organism: Chiloscyllium plagiosum; assembly: GCF_004010195.1. Classification (NCBI taxonomy): domain Eukaryota; kingdom Metazoa; phylum Chordata; class Chondrichthyes; order Orectolobiformes; family Hemiscylliidae; genus Chiloscyllium; species Chiloscyllium plagiosum. The sequence continues at coordinate 19,455,249 of NC_057720.1, forward strand.
ATCTAATCTCTTCCTCTGGGCAGTGCTCTAAAAGCTAATGCTTCCAATTAAACCCGTTGGACTATAACCTGGTGATTTTTAACTTTGTACACCCCAGTCCAAAACCGGCATCTCCAAATCTTGTTATGAGAGAAAGTGAGGACTACAGATGCTGGAGAGTCAGTGTCAAAACGTGTGACGTTGGAAAATAAAGCAGGTCTGGCAGCATCCGAGGAGCAGGAGAGTCAACAATTCAGCTGTGAGCCCTTTATTAGGAATTGGGGGGGTGAGGGGGCTTAGAGATAAGAAGGGAGAGGGGCAGGGGCTGGAGCTCTTGTTATTAGGATAGTGCCAACCGTCCTATATGATTCTTTGCCAGAGTTCCTGTAATCATCTCACTAGGTTATATGATCATAATAAATGCCACAATTGAGCTGAATTCCTCCTTTGTTAAAACGGATACAGAGAGTTATAGAGTCATACAGCACAGAAACAGACACTTCGGTCCAACCAGTCCATACCAAACATAATCCCTAATCAAACTAGTCCCACCTGCCTGCTCCTGGCCCATACCCCTCCAAACCTTTCATATTCATGTATTTATCCAAATATCTTTTTGTACCCCCATCCATCATTTCCTCTGGAAGTTCATTCCACAGATGAATCACCGCAGTATAAAAAAAATTGCCCCCATCTTCAAGCAAGGGTCATTAGTTCTCAATGGAACGTGTGAACTCTAAATACTTTTGTTTCTCTTCCTACGATAGTTTCCGCAAGTTATAAAACCATTACAGTTGAGTATCAGCCACTTCTGTTCACTGAGGCAATGTGCATCTTTACATGCATGTTGTGGTTTTGAAGACACAAACAGCGATGGTAGAAGCTGCAATTTCACCCACTCTCAGCTGTCTGCTTTGCCTTACGTTGATTGATTTGAAGGTTGTTGTTACGATCTGTCTTGTTACGTTATAAATGCACTTTTCTTAGCCATCAAGTCCTGGAGTGGGACTTGAACTCCAGGTAGTGGTGCAACCTATTCTACCGCAAGACCCTTAACAACATTAATCAAAGCCTTCAATGTAGATTGAACTCAGAGAAGCATCATCACAAAACTGGACAGTTGGCCAAAGGGATATCAGTGGACATTTAAAAAGGAATGATAGGTGAGGGGCAAAGGACTTTGCTTCACATTTTCAGAATGGGGATAGAGTGGGCACTTGCTGCCCATTCCTGGTTGCCTTGAGGATGTGATGGTGGCCTGTATTGTTGCAGTTTGTTATAAATATGAATCTAACTTTGCTTAAGTGCATCTTCTAGATAATGTATATTGCAGCAATGGGGCACTGTCAGTGGGGAGAGAACAATTTTCCAGCCAGTGGATGGATTGCTGATTGTGTAGAATGGTTTGTCCTGGATAGAATGGAGTGGGAATGCTGGTCTAGGTGGCTCATAACCCATTTATTTGTCAAGATATCAGCAGGAAGGAAGGTGCTCTCACTTGGCTTGTTGTCCCACAATTAGCGATACAAAACTAATTCTTGCAAGAAGCACATGTGGGAGAACTTCAACTCAGGGTGAAGTCAGGATTTGGCTTCATCACTGACAGGGCTGAAACCCAAGGTTGATTGCTATGTAGATATGGGAATTGTGGAATAGAAACCCAGCATTATCTATTCCCTCTAGGAGAGGAAGGGAGAAAAATCAATACACACAAAATACTAAACACGCTTTTTGATGTTTGGTTTCATAGCTGATTGACATTCCACAAGAACAGCTTAAACCTGTATTCTGTCTGGGTCAAAGTACATAGGGGTACAGGAGAGACATTTCTCTCTATGTAAACACTTTAATTTGCTTATTACCTGCACATTAGGCCAGATTGCTGAGGTCTACACTTCACTGTATGCAATTTTAATAATCACAATAACAAGCTTTGATGCAAATACAACTGAATGACTAAACATGATGAACGATGTGAACCTCCTTCCCCATCCTGCACATTGGTAAACTATTCCTGATAAACATAAATAATAATTAATAGTGACTGGCATCTGGGACCAAATTACATGTAAGTCACTATTCTGTACACACTGTCTTACAGTTCTTATATCTTTAATCTTTTTCATGCATCGGTGCCATTACATCTCAGTCACTAACATTAAGTATGCCCAGCCAATAAGCACAAAGACTCCAAAGAAATATTGGATGTTCCATGTGCAATTTTTAAATTGTCTTTGAAGATGTGTAGCTTCCATGTTGCTTCAAATAGCAGAGTCTTACATTGTAATGTAGGTTGATCAGCTCAGTTGCTGGATGGCTGGTTTGTGATGCAGTGATGGTGCCAATAGCACAGGTTCAATTCCCACACTGCCTGAGGTTGCAACCATGGAGGTCTTCATGTGCCCATAAAGGTCCTGCCTTCTCAATCTTGACCCTCATGGTGACCGTCAGGTTAAACTCACTACCAGTCATCACTTTAAAATGAGGAAATGGTCCTCTAGGACTTTGGTGAATAAGGTGCAGTTTCAGTTCTTTGTGAGTAATGGGACAAGACCTGAAAAACCTGACATTTGTAAGATTGAGGAACTGAATCTTGGGCCATTTCATTAACTTCCAGCTAGGGACATATTGACAAGTTTACACATGGTAATCACTGGACAGCTAATGGGAATGGTGAATTGAATAATTTATTGTCATGTGTATTCAATATAAAATACTGTGAAAAGTTTATACCGTCGCCATGCATCGGTGCCATTATATCTCAGTCACTGACATTAAGTATGCCCAGTCAGTAAGCACAAAGATTCCAGAGAAATATTTCAGGACTCTCAACCGAGTATTATAAAACAAAGGATATTTGACTGCCTATAAATTATCATGTGTCGCAAGAATCTTTTATACTCTTCCACACAGTCCAGTAAACCTTCACCCCTCATTACTCATAGTTTACCTCAGAAAAGGGCTATAGTAATCAGCTGGTAAAGAATGATAGATATAGGGATTGTTTAGTGCCTAGTTACATATTTGATGGAAACAATTGAGCCCATTTAGTTTATCTTACTTTCAAATATGCAAAATCTAACTGCCTTTTGATAAATTCAGCAACAAACATAAAGAATGCTGGAGAAACTCAGTAGGCCCGGCTGCATCTGAAATAGAGAAACAGAGTTAACATTTTGAGTGCAGAATGATTTTAGAGTAATGCATTGTAACCTCATGTAATTTAGTTTTATCAGTTTTTACCTATATATGTTCTTAATCTGTAAACTAGTTGGAAAAGGTCTTGCCATATTCACCTCCTTTCACCAAATTCTTGAGTTCATCACTAAGTACTACAGGGTTGTCAAGGAAACAAATAATCTCACTTGTTGTACAGACTGTTGGTATTTAACAGCATTCTACACAATGGACACAGTACTTGAGGGGCAGCCAGACGCCATCACAAAGCAAAGTATCACTTAACTATTACAAGCACAAGAAGTGACATCATGGGAATGATTCATAACAAGTGAACAAATACATTCTCGACTGGGCACTGAACAAATTCCCTTTGTCAAACTATACTGCACCTTCTATCATTTTAATTGGTTACTTCTAGTTTTCTTTTCACGGTCTCTTAGATTATGGAGCAGGGCGTTTGGGAGATGGCTGAGAGATGTCCCACTCCTCTAATGAATTTTCTAATGTCATTAAAAGGAAAGTGATATGAATTGGGTTTATTCTTCTAACTTTTCTTTCCTTCCTGCTTTGCATCTCACTCTGCATTTCTCTCTGGTCATGAGGTCTAGAATGGGTCATCATGCCTCACCAATATATTCCCATCATTTCCAAACGAATTTTAACTTCTTGCTGGTTACATGGTACCAGTCACTGCCGAATGTCTTGCCCAGTTGGCCGTTTGTTTAATTGTGAGCTTTGACATTGAATGCTAATGACAATAGTGAGAGACTTCAGAACTGAGCCTGATCTTGTACTTTACCTGACATTCAGCCAAGGCCGATTCAGGCTGGAATTGTCCAATAAAAATCAGGAACAGAAGCTGTGAGTGATATTTCCTTCCTGGAATAACATTCCAGGATGACTAATGGCCCTCCATCATCGTCAATTTTCACATAATCACAGAGAGTGCTGGAAACTAGTTAGACAGCAACCTGGAAGTGGCTGTACTAATCACAGTGTTGATTTGACGAATTAAATGAGGAATGGCTCACCTCTGTCTTCAGCAATGATGGTGGTCCTGCCCAATTGCAGGCCTTCAATGCTGTTTAACCATGTGTTTCAGTGGGCAGCGCTCCTACCTCTGAGTTAGAAGGTTGAGAGTTCAGGTCTTGCAAGAGACATATTGGTCCATACTGACACTAGCGCACACTGCGTTGGAATATCCCGAGACTCAGTGTGACCCCTCGGGTATGTGTTAATGATTCCAAGGCACAATTCTAAAGAAAAACTGGGAAGTACACCTCAGCATCCTGGTCAAGCTTTTATTCCTCAAAAAATATCTGTATTTAAATTATTTGTATGTTATCAGTGCTGTTTGTGGGGAGTTGCTGGCACATATTTCCTGCATTGCATCACTGATTGCATTTTAAAAGTAATTACTTGGTTATAACACACTTTGGAACATCCCAAGGTTGTGAAAGGAGGTTAGAAACATAAAATGGTCCTTCTTTGTGCATATGCAAGATAAAGCTCAGTTAGCTTGCCACTTGCTCAATTCAGTTGCAGGAGATGGCAGTCCTTTCTTTGGTCTATGGTTTTGCCAACACTAATGTGACAGTCAATGCAAAGGCACCACTGGCTTACAATCCAAACTCCACAAGTATCAAAGTAAAAGCAACTGTAGAGACACACACAGTGCCAGCCAAGTGCTGCATCCTGTACATTCATAGACACAAATTAAACTGTTTGAGCTACCCAAATCCTCGAGGGACAGCAGTGTAAAACAGTGAACTTCTCTCATCAATTGAGTAAATCTCAAGTCAAGGGCCTGGGGTTTGATGAAATCAAAATATTACACAACACCAGCTGGAGAAAAGAGAAACCACAAAATTGCTAGCAGCATGAAATCAAAAGCAAACAGCAGCCAATGTGGAGCAGAACCTTCCGCACTTAAAGAGAAAAATGTGGATCATTCAAGAGACCATTAACTTGTCTTCTCTCTCTCTCTCTCTCTCTCTCTTTCTCTGGCCAATTTGTTTTTATGTCTCAAGCAACATTACTTAAATGGATTCTACAAACATCCAAATTAAGAGCAGGGAATGGTATTTGGCCCCTTGAGCCTGCTTCACCATTCAATACGATCAAGGGTGATCTGATGGTGGCCACATTCCAGATGACCTGTGACCTCCTTGTTAGTCAAATTATCCGGTCATTATCACATTGCTGCTTGTTGCAGTTTGCTGTGCAGAATCGGGCTGACGAGTGTCTTATGTTACAACAGTAACTGAACTTCCTAAGCACTTCATTCACTCGAAAGCTTCCTTGGTTAATCCTACAGTCATGTATCATGTGCTTTTCAGAGGCTGAATGACTGGTAGTATGTTTCCAGCAGCATATTTCTGGGTACAGATCAACTGGAGACAAATTATACAAAAATGGCTGTTTAAGTTAAATTAACTTATCGCAAAGATTTATACAATACAGCACAGGAACAGGCCCTTCAGCCCACCAAGGCTTTTGCCTGAAATGTCGATTTTCCTGCTCCTCGGATGCTGCCTGACCTGCTGTGCTTTTCCAGCACCACTCTGATCTAAACCCCTTCAGCCCATCAAGTCTGTGCCAATTCTTAACCCTTATTTAGACCCACTACTTATTGCCCACGTGTGGTTTCTATCCCCCATTCACCTCCCATTCATGTGTCTATCAAGATACACTTTAAACAGAACAGAAATGCGGAGACATTTCTTCAGCCAGAGAGTGGGGGGCCTGTGGAATTCATTGCCACAGAGTGCAGTGGAGGCTGGGACGCTAAATGTCTTCAAGGCAGAAATTGATAAATTCTTGATGTCACAAGGAATTAAGGGCTACGGGGAGAATGCGGGTAAGTGGAGTTGAAATGCCCATCAGCCATGATTGAATGGCGGAGTGGACTCGATGGGCCGAATGGCCTTACTTCCGCTCCTATGTCTTATGGTCTTATGGTCTTATGATCTTAAATGTTGCTAACGTGCCTGCTTCCACCACCTCCACTGGCAGTGCATTCCAGGCACCCACCACCCTGTGTGTGAAAAGATTTCCCCCCCTTCTCTCCTAAACTTTCCCCCTCTTAACTTGAACCTGTGCCGTCTTGTAGTTGACTATTCCACCTGGGAAAAAAAAGACCTCTGACTATCCATCCTATCCAGTCCCCTCATAGTTTCGTAGACCTCTATCACCCCTCAGCCTCTGTCTTTCCAGTGTAAACAATCCGTGTTTATCCAACCTCTCCTCATAACTAAAATCCTCCAGGCCAGGCAATATCCTGGTAAACCTTCTTTGCACCCTCTCCAAAGCATCCAAGTCCTTCTGATGATGTGGTGACCAGAACTACACACAATATTCCAAATGTGGCCTAGCTAAAGTTTTGTATAACTGTATCATAACTTGCCAACTTTTATATTCAGTGCCCCAGCTGATGTATGCCTTCTTGACCATCTTATCCACCTGTGTTGCCACTTTCAATGACCTATGGACCTATGTCCAGATCCCTCTGTATGTCGACGTTTCTAAGGGTTCTGCCATTTATTGCATAATTCTTACTTGAATTCCATAATGGATCACCTCACATTTGCCCGGATTAAACTCCATCTGCCATTTCTTTACCCAATTCTGCAGTCTATCGATATCTGCTGTATCCTTTGATAATCCTCCTCACCATCCGCAACTTCTCCAATTTTGGTGTCATCTGCAAACTTACTAATCATACCAACTACATTTCCCTCCAGATCATTTATATGTATTACAAACCACAAGATCCCAGCACTGATCCCTTTGGAACACCATCAGTTACTGATCTACATTCCAAAAAGCACCCTCCCACCGCTACTCTCTGCCTTCTGTGACCAAGTCAGTTTGTGTCCATCTAGCCAGCTCACCCTGATCCCATGAGATTCTACCTTTTGTCCCAGCCTGCCAGGCAGTATCTTATCAAATTCTTTGCTAAAGTCCATGTAGACAATACCCACTGCCCTTGCCTCATCAATCATTCTTGTCACCTCCTCAAAAGATACAATTAAGTTGGTGAGACATGGCATTCCTGCACAAACCCATGCTGCTTATCATTAACAAGTCCATTTGTTTTCAATTGTGAATAAAGTCAATTTCTCAATATCCTCTCCAGAAGCTTCCCCACCACTGATGTCAGGCTCACCGCCTGCAATTATCTGGATGATCTCTGTTTCCCTTCTGAAACAAAGGTACAACATTGGCCATTCTCCAGCCCTCTGGAACCTCACCTGAGGCCAAAGAGGATGCAAAGATATCTGTTAAGGCTTCAGCTATGTCTTACCTCCTACAGTATCCGAGGATAGATCCCATCTGGCCCTGGGGAGTTGTCCACCTTTAATACATTTCAAGACACCCTACACTTCCTCCTTCATTGTATTGAGTTGCTCGAGAGTATTCACACACCTTTCCCTAACTTCAACATCCCTCACATCCCTCTCTTTGGTGAATACCAATGTAAACTACTCATTAACGATCTCATCTATTTGCTCTGGCTCCACACATAACTTCCCTCTTTTAACCTTGAGTCGACCAATTCTTTCCCTAGCTCCCCTCTTGCTCTTAATATATGTGTAATATACCTTGAGATTCTCCTTAACCCTGCTGGCATTTTATAGCCCCTTTTAGTCCTCCTAACTCCCTGTTTGAGCTCCTTCCTACTTTCTCTGTATTCTTTAAGGACTTTGTCTGTTTTTAGTGGCCTAGACCTTAGGTATGCTTCCATTTTATTGGACTAAGCTAATAATTTCCCCTGTCATCCAAGGTTCCTGCGTGTTCTACATGCTAATCAAACTGGTCTTTAAAAGACTCCCACATGTTAGATGTTGGTTTACCCTCAAACCGTCCCTCCCAATCCACATTCTCCAAATCTTGCCTAATTCAGTTAAGGTTGGCCTTCTCCCAATTTAGCTGAAAATGTGTTGCTGGAAAAGCACAGCAGGTCAGGCAGCATCCAGGGAACAGGAGAATCCTGAAGAAGGGCTTATGCCCGAAACGTCGATTCTCCTGTTCCCTGGATGCTGCCTGACCTGCTGCGCTTTTCCAGCAATACATTTTCAGCTCTGATCTCCAGCATCTGCAGACCTCACTTTCTCCTTCTCCCAATTTAACACTTTCAACTGGCATTCACTCTTGTCCTTATCCATAAGTACCGAAAACTTATGGAATTATGGTCAATATTCACAAAATGCTCCCCCGATGAAACTTTGATCACCCGGCTGGGCTCATTTCCCAATACCAGTTCCAGTACGGCCCCCTCTCTCATTGGACCATCCACATTCTGTTTCAGAAGCTCACCTAACAAACTGCTTCCCAACCAAACCCCAGGCACTTAAGGGACTCCCAGTCAATATGGGGGAATTAAAATCATGCATCACTACAACCCTTTTTTTTCACATCCAGAGTCTGGCTACATATATCTTCCTCTATTTCCCTCTGGCAGCTGGGACATCTGTAGTACAACCCCAGCATTGTGATTGCACCCTTCCTATCCCTGAAGTCTACCCATAATGCTTTGCTGCACGATCCCTCCAGGGTATCCTCCCTCAACACAGCTGTGATATGCTCTCCAACCCAGTAATGCAACTCCCCAGCCTCTTTTGCTCAGGACTTACTTTGAATCAGTTCATATTTCAGCAGATGCAATATCCTTAATTAAGGCCAGCTACTGTAATCCCATGAAACATGTAAAGCATTTTTACTCAGGATTGCATAAGTAAATTAGCTTCTGCTGGCCTCTGTAATCCTTCTCCACCCATGTACATTTTGTTATGCTTCCTGCAGAGTATGATAAAGTTTAAACAGGTACTCAAAATCTCTGTCACTGACTTAAAGGAGGCACACAACAAGATTTCAATTTTTTAGATTTTAACTGTGACAAACTAAAATCAACATTGGCTAGACATTTCTCAGAAGGAAATTAATACATCAATACATCTCAAATGAGCATTAACATACTGAAAAGCCTCATAGTGCACTTATACATTGTAACCTGCTTTCTGCAGAATTGCAGTGTATAGGAATCGATCCCAACTTATTTGCAGTGTCCAATAGGCTGACTTCTCTATGTTTTGCTGAGTTGTAACTTCCCAATAACCATTCGAGGTCCTTCCCTCAATTTTCAGAAAATCCCTCTTTTTGCAGCAATAAAGCTTGTTCTGGTGATTACATCCCCCAGCCGCATCAAGAAGACTAGATTCCCTACAATGTGGAAACAGGCTCTTCAGCCCAATAAGTCCACACTGACCCTCCAAAGAGTAACCCACCCAGACCCACTTATCCCTGACTAATAAACCTAACACTATGGGCAACTTTGCATGGCCAATTCACCTAGCCTGCACATCTTTTGGATTGTGGGAGGAAACTGGAGCACCCGGAGGAAACCCACGCAGACACATGTGCAAACTCCACACAGACAGTCGCCCAAGGCTGGAATTGAATTTGGGTTTCAGGTGCTGTGAGGCAGCAGTGCCACCCCTGCCAGTGTACTTAAGTAGCCAGGAATTTTGAAACTTTGCCCAGGAAACATCATCCCACCTACATTCTGCATGGTAGCTAACAAACAAAACATCCTTTTTCCTTCTTCTGAGCCTGTCTTTATTTCTTTCTGGAACCCACCCTTTCTTGATCTATCTCGGTCCTAGATCTTGGAGATTGTCTACCTGTTCAGAGCCAGGCCAGTTGCTTCTGCCTTTGTGTTCAAGTGTGAGTTTCAACAGAACTTGAAATCAGCCACTAGCCTCCATTGTAACCAGGTCACTTTGGCTTATCTCCAAGCAGAAGCAGCAGGAGATCATATGCTTCCTTTCGAATAAAACAAAACACAGCTTAAATCACATCCCCTTTTCCTTTAGATAGAGTATCCCAAGAATGCCATCTCTAGGTGGCACAAAGAGCAGAACAAAAGCTGATGCCATTCTCAAGTGATGAGAAGCAGGTGCCTGTCTAAGATGGCGCTGCAGGATGTAAAGTGAGCAACAAAATAAAAGGAGTTCATTTTACTTTGAACAAAAACAGAAATTGCTGGAAAATCTCAGCAAATCTGGCAGCATCAGTGGAGAGAAATCAGAGTTAATGGTTCAGGTCCAGTGACCCTTCCTCAGAACTGATCGTGGTTAGGAAAATGTCAGTTTATATACAGAAGTTAGGGAGCAAGGTGTAAACAATAGGGGGAGATAGAGCGTGAAGAGAGAGAAGAGCAGTTGGACAGACAAAGGAGTGGATAACGATCAGCCCAGGAGAATGAATAGCTCCTAATGGGGACTATTAGTGACTAACAATGGATTGTGTGTAATAGTGGAACATGTGACAAGACATAATATGTGGGGGTTCAGTTAAGGAGATGGGAGAAGGTGCTTCAAGCCCTAAAATTGTTGAACTCAACAATGAGTCCAGAGGGTTGTAGAGTTCCCAAGCAGAAAGTGTGGTGCAGTTCTTCCTGCTTGTGTTGAGCTTTGCTGGAGCACTGCAGCAAGCCTGAGACAGAGATGTTGGTCAGGGAATAGGGTGATGTGTTGGAACCAGAAGCTCAGGGCCTTTTTTTGCAGACGGAATGTAGATGTTCGGTGAACGGTCACCCAGTCTGCGCTTCATTTCCGCAACGTAGAGGAAACCACATTGTGAGCAGTGAATGCAGTAAACTAGAATGTGAGATGTGCAGGTAAAACACTGCTTTACCAGGAAGGGGTGTTTTGGTCCTTGGATACTGAGGAGGACTGCCACTTCAACTACCACCTTGGAACCTGCTTTGTCACGATCAGCTGATATCACAGGCTGTGCCTGTGCATGTGTGGTTACCATTTTGGTGCTGGGGTCATATCTCCATTCATTCTATTGTGGATATGGTTGCTAAGATCCTCTCCTTCCCCCACCCTGCCCAAAAGGAAAAACCAGTAAAACTAGCAAATGACCCACACTGGTCCAATGTATTTTGCATACGTCAGAGCAGCTCCAGTACGTTCACTGCCAAGCATTACTGATTTTTGACTGGGTTTTCCCTCATTCCATATGGACAGGTTAGCTTCTACAGGAGTGGGAATTACAGCCAATATGGCAGAACCAATTTCCAGAGTAATTGGACATTATAAATTCAGTAAACATTCATTAAATCTTTGCCTGTTTGATACAATATCAATACCATCAGTCTGTTGGGGCTCACCATTACAATATCAGGTTACAGGGAAAAAAGGCAGTGTGAATAGCTTTTTCAGTACATTAAAATCCATATTCCTGATGCTTTTTCCTAACTTTCAGGGACAGTATTTATATGGGCATTCTGAATAGCACAGATAACAAGAAGGCAAAATAGTCTTGTCTTCTCTTCAGTTGACATTATAGTTACTATGGTAAATAAGGAACCAAATAACAAAAACTTTCAATGTTTATAGAAGTGTTTCTGTAGCCCCACCCCCAGTCCTGTTCTCCACAATGCTGCTGACTTTGCTGCTGGTTACAGTCTGTAATAACATTTCCAAGTTTCAGATTATACAAACTCATCTCTATAATGACAAGACTCTCCAAACCTTTACAAATCATCAACCTTTCAGTTACAGAAGATGGATAACTGTGCTTCCAAAAACTTGTTCAAAGTCAGATTTCAAATTTAAATTAAAATTTACATAAATTATTTGGATGCGAGCATAAAAGGTACAGTTAGTAAGTTTGCAGATGACACCAAAATTGGAGGTGTAGTGGACTGCGAAGAGGGTTACCTCAGATTACAACAGGATCTGGACCAGATGGGCCAATGGGCTGAGGTGTGGCAGATGGAGTTTAATTCAGATAAATGTGAGGTGCTGCATTTTGGGAAAGCAAATCTTAGCAGACTTATGCACTTAATGGTAAGGTCCTTGGGAGTGTTGCTGAACAAAGAGACCTTGGAATGCAGGTTCATAGCTCCTTGAAAGTGGAGTTGCAGGTAGATAGGATAGTGAAGAAGGTGTTTGTTATGCTTTGCTTTATTGGTCAGAGTATTGAGTACAGGAGTTGGGAGGTCATGTTGCGGCTGTACAGCACATTAGTTAGGCCACTGTTGGAATATTGCGTGCAATTCTGGTCTCCTTCCTATCAGAAAGATGTTATGAAACATAAAAGGTTCAGAAAAGATTTACAAGGATGTTGCCAGGGTAGGAGGATCTGAGCTACAGGGAGAGGCTGAACAGGCTGAAGCTGTTTTCCCTGTAGTGTCGGAGGCTGAGGGGTGACCTTACAGAGGTTTACAAAATTATGAGGGACATGGATAGGATAAATAGACAAAATCTTTTCCCTGGGGTCAGGGAGTCCAGAACTAGAGGGCATAGGTTTAAGGTGAGAGGGGAAAGATATAAAAGAGACCTAAGGGGCAAGTTTTTCACACAGAGAATGGTACATGTATGGAATGTGCTGCCAGAGGAAGTGGTGGAGGCTGGTACAATTGCAACATTTAAGAGGCATTTGGATGGGTATATGAATAGGAAGGATTTGGAGGAATATGGGCTGGGTGCTGGCAGATGGGACTAGATTGGATTGGGATACCTGGTCGGCATGGGCGGGTTGGACCGAGTATCTGTTTCCATGCTGTACATCTCTATGACTCTATGACTCTAGAGTGCTCTCATCGTTTAATATACATTTACATAGCTGGTTACAGAACAATAGACTTAACTCAGAGAATCAGTGGTTGAGATGCTTAACATAAATTATACATTGTTTACATCCAGGAGTAAGGAATGTAATTTACTTCAGGTATTAAAGCCCTGAGAGAACAAATGGGAGGGAGTGCATAGCACAGTTCCCTCTCCTTTCCTTACTAATAATGAGTTACAGAGGGTCTCTCTCCCTACTATGTTTGTGATGCACAACAGAGACATAATCAGCGCTAAAACAATGAAAATATCAAAGCAATTTTTAAGTTTGGACATTGGTTCTCTTGCATGTTTATTATCCTTAAAACCTAGCAATTAACATTAATAATCCAAGTTGCACCCAAATATGTACCTTGGATGTTTGCTGAAGCTTTGGCTAATTTCCTTGCATTCTGACAGCACTCTCCTCTACTGCTGGACCCGATCTCCTATTCCAGACTTGTCTGCCTGCTTGGATCACCCACACCAGGTACTGGTGTCAGGTTTTGTTTGTTAATGCTTCTGTGAAGCACCTTGCTCTGATTTGACACATTAAAGGATCTATTTAAAAAGACTAGTTGTTGTTGGATGAGCTGGAACTTTACCATAGCTCAATGTTGATGACCAAAGCTGTTGGCTCTGATTGAAACTTTTGGTGCTGATTTCCTCCGATGCTCACTGAACCTGTACCTTATTCCTTGGCAGCCTCCCATCCGAGGAGTTGATCTGCAGTTCAGTGGTCAACAATCTGGGTCAACCACATAGGGTCTGGGGTCGTACATAGGACAGACTAGATAAGGATGGCAAATTTCTGGATGTAAGTGAACCATATCTGATGATAATTTCATGGTCACTATTACTAAGACTACCTTTATATGCCAGAATTATTAACTGAACTCAAATTTAAACAGCTGCTAAGATGGGATTTTGAACACATCCTTAGACTGGACACCCTGGATTCTTGGTGCAGTGATATAACCACTATACCATCAGTTCCCCAGCATTATATTTTTGATATTCTGGTCACCACACTATAGGAAGGGTGCAAATGCACTAGAGGTGAGAAAGAGGATGCACTAGAGGATGTTGCCTGGGCTGCATGCTTCAGCTATGAGGAGAGACTAGATAGGCTGGGGGTGTTTTCCATAGAGCACAGGAGGCTAAGGTGGGAATCTGCTAGAGGGGTACAACATTCTGAGAGGCACAGACCTTTCCTCTTTTAGGGGATCAGTAACTAGGAGAGCCCAGTTTTAAGATCAGATGTAGGAGGTTCAGAGAAGGTATGAGGAAATTAACTATTCACCCAGATGAAGGGCTTTTGCCCGAAACATCGATTTTTCCTGCTCCTTGGATGCTGCCTGACCTGCTGTGCTTTTCCAGCACCACTCTAATCCAGACTCTGGTTTCCAGGATCTGCAGTCCTCGTTTTTAACTGGTATATGGGAACTCACTGCCTAAAAGGGTAATGGAGCCAGGAACCCTCAAGACACTGAAGAACTATTTAGATTAACACTTGAAACACCAGAGCATACAAGGCTACATGTCAAGTGCTAGAAAGTGGGATTAAAACAAATGGATGTCTGATGAGCTACACATACATGATGGGCCAAAGGGCCTCTTTCTGTGTTGTCAAAACTTCTATGACTTTAACTCTCTCTGACCCTATATTGCTGGTTATTCACAATATTTTCAGAGAATTCCTGAGAGTGGGACCAAAGTAGCTGATGACCGGTCAAACTCAATGACGTTTGTTATTAAACTTGTTTTACCAATCCTTCTATAGGCTGTCACCCGATAACAACTCTATGCATCTCACACTCAAACTGATACTTGTTTTTAATTAACATGGTAGGATTCACCTCCAGGAGACTGGACTCTTGAGGCACAGTGGTAGTATCCCTACTACTTTCTTTATTCATTCACAGGATGAGGGCATAACTGGCTAGGCGTTACCCATCCCTAATCGCCCAGAGGAAGTCACATGTAGGCCAGACCAGGTAAGGACGGCAGTTTCTTCCCTAAAGGAAGTCAGTGAACCAGATGGCTTTTTCCCAACAACCGATTCGTGATTATCATTAGACTCTTAATTCCAGACTTGAATTCAAATGCCACCATCTTGCAATGATGGGATTCAAACCTGGATCCTAAAACGTAACCGGGGTCTCTGGATTAACAGTCCATCAATAATACAACGAGGTCAATGCTTCCTCTGAGCCAGGAGACTGAGGTTCAAGCCCACACCTGAAACTTTGACTTCCCCACCTCCTGTTGCTGCCTGGCTTGCTATGTTCTTCCATCTTCCTGATTGTCTACTGCAGGTTCAAGTCCTACCTGCTGCAGAAATGTGTCTTAATATGTTTCAACAAGTTGATTAAAGTAACAAAATCTCTGGGAGGCTGGGTCTTGATCCCTGATCTTTCAGGTCCAAGGTAAGGGACATGTACCACAAGACCCTTTGGATTGTATCTTGCAGTCAATTGCTCAATGCTAAATCAGATTCTTAAACCACCAGCAGGCTCAAAACAATATCCTTAAGGAAATTACACACAAAGTAATAAAGTTAAATGGAAGCATTAGGTCAGACTAGGGAAATATGGATCTCCATTCAATTGGAGGTACTTTGGGAATGTGTGGGGAAAGCTGACAGATGATAACATGTACAAACAAAATAAAGAAATGAAATGGTTTTCACAAAATCTATAACTGATGGTTAAGTTGTCAATCTTCCTTCCCACCTAACCGCTCCACCTTCCTCTGCGACCAATCACCTTTACCCCACCTCCTTGTGGGCGGCGCGGTGGCACAGTGGTTAGCACTGCTGCCTCACAGCGCCAGAGACCCGGGTTC
>NC_057720.1:19471056-19484982 GCF_004010195.1 Chiloscyllium plagiosum
TGCCTGAAACGTCGATTTTCCTGCTCCTCGGATGCTGCCTGACCTGCTGTGCTTTTCCAGCACTCCTCTAATCTCGACTCTAATCTCCAGCATCTGCAGTCCTCACTTTCACCTAGGTTGACGTTATTGTGTGTGTGTGTCATGATTCACGGCAGTACATGCCAGGAAGATTTTATTTTGATTTTCTGCTGAGTTAGTTATTCTCAACAAATTAGAGTCATAGAATCAGAGTTATATAGCACAGAAACTGACCCTTCAGTCCAGCTAGCTCATGCCAACCACGTTCCGAAACTGAACGAGTTCCATTTGCCTGCAATTGGTCCACATCCGTCTAAGCAAAAGTGAGGACTGCAAATCAGCTACACATTATCGGTTATGTGGATCACATCTCACCACATCTTCCTGATTTGGGAATGCAGACACGACGGTGTGACAATTGGTACTCAGTGACAGCAGCATTGTTCCCAACACTGTTGAATATTTAGGACAACAGTTATATAGTCATAGGGTGATAGAGATGTATAGCACGAAAACAGACCCTTTGGTCCAACTCATCCATGCCAACCAGATATCCCAACCCAATCTAGTCAAACCTGCCAGCACCTGGCCATATCCCTCCAAACCCTTCCTATTCATATACCCATCCAAATGCCTCTTAAAGGTTGCAATTGTACCAGCCTCCACTATTTCCTATGGCAGCTCATTCCATACGTGTACCACCCTCCGTAGAAATGTTACCCCTTGGGTCTCTTATCTTTTCCCTCTCACCCTAAACCTATGCCCTCTAGTTTTAGCTTCCCACACTCCAGGTAAAAATACTTTGTCTATTTATCCTATCCATGCCCCTCATGATTTTGTAAAATGTCCTGTACAGCCGCAACATGACCTCCAAACTCCTGTACTCAATACTCTGACCAATAAAGGAAAGCATACCAAACACCGCCTTCACTATCCTATCTATTTGCGACTCCACTTTCAGAGAGCTATGAACCTGCATTCCAAGATGGTTTTGTTCAGATGTTCTTACCTAAAACCGTTAAAATTTGCGTTTCTCCAATTTAGAACTTCAACTTTTAGATCTGGTCTATCCTTTTCCATTCGTGTTTTAAAACTAATAGAATTATGGTCGATGCAGGGATTTACTGATGATATTGTGCTACTTTCAAATCATAATAAAGGAGACACTAATAACATGTCAACTTTCAATTCTTTGTTCTCCTCAATTTTAGATAATTTTCACTGTTTTTGATAACCTCTCTTTAGCAAAGAACCCAAAGAGTTTGATTAACTATTCAAAGCCATAATGTTTACTCAAGGTCATTGAGCAAGATATGACAATTGGTTGCACTATGACGTCACACTCAAGAAGCCAGTGTAAGACTTGGCAATGTGTACTGGTAGACTGTCTGTCTGACGCCTTGACCTGTCATCCACTCACATGAATATTCAGCAATTGATCTTGGAATGGAGTTTTCTGCATTTAATACCGGGTACTGAAGCCACTTCTAAAGTCTCCAGTGCCACTGTGGCTGCTTGAACACAGAGCCAGGAGCAAAAACAGAACAATTTTCCAACTCAGATACTTTCTCCCAAATTTTCCCTCCAATCCTCTTCAGCCAGAGGGTGGTTAATCTTCGGAACTCATTGCTGTGGAGGTTATGACAACCAAGTCACTGGGTATATTTAGGATAACGGTAGATAGGTTCTTGATTGGTAAAGGAATTAAAGGTTACAGGGAAATGGCAGGAGAATGAGGTTGAGAAGATATCAGCCTAGATCAAACGACAGAACTGAGTCAATGGGCTGAATGGCCTAATTCTGCTACTATCTAGTCATAGTCATAGAGATGTACAGCACAGAAACAGATCTTTCAGTCCAATTCATCCATGTCGACCAGACACCCTAAATTAATCTGGTCCCATTTGCCAGCACTTGGTTCATATTCCCTCTAAACCCTTTATATTCATATACCCATCCAGATGCCTTTTAAATGTTGTAATTGTACTAGCCTCCATCACTTCCTCTGGTAGCTCATTCTATACACACACCACCCTATGCATGAAAAAGTTTCCCCTCAGGTCCTATTTAAATCTTTCCCTTCTCACTCTTAAAATATGCCCTCCAGTTCTGGACTCCCCTACCCCAGGGAAAAGACCTTGTCTGTTTACCCTATCCATGCCCCTCGTGATTTTATGAACCTCTATAAGGTCATCTCTCAGCCTCAAACCCTGGCAATGTCCTTGTAAATCTTTTCTGAACATATGGTCGTACTCCCCACATTATCTGGGTCTCTCTGAAGACAGCAACTGGTGTTGGCTCAGATTCTTTAGCAATCATTCCTTGAAGAACCTTTCCAAATCGATATCTGTGCATTCCCATGACAAGCTGGGATCTTCTGATTTGTAAGCCTTACATGATTTCAGAGCAGGGTTGCAAGTTTCAAGGGGCACCTCCATCACATATGCACCGAAAGTATCTTGACATATTGGTCCTTTCAAATACAAGCACAGAAACATATTGGGGATATAAATATGGACCTGCAGCCCACCTGCTGCAGTGAATGGAATTGTTTGTAGATTAAATTCAGGTAGGAGCTGCCTGCAAGTAGTCAGCTTGTGCTTTATGAGCAATACAACAACATCTTGCATTTCTAAAGCCCCTTCAACATAGTAAGACATCATAACGTTCTTCATAGGACAGGTGGCTCATAGTGGCTTCTGTGCATTTTGCAAGTGATTTTCCTCAAGGACTTGCAACTTCTACCCCATCTAGAGTGTTCCTTGGATTCAACTTCATTCTATTAAATGTGACAAGCTCTCAGATAAATTCCCACAAACCTCACAAATACATCTTGGAGGTGAAGGTGTGACAGCAAAAACAATTTCTCTCAAAGGTCTTGGCTGCTCGACTCAGCTGATTTGAACTTAGAAATATGGGGTTGCTCGACTCAGCTGATTTGAACTTAGAAATATGGGGTTGAAAGTAACTGGTTGCACATAATCTTTTTCAAATATTTCTCCACTTGTATAGCAATGCTTTAGACCAGGGACACAGAAATCTCCTAATGTTATTTGCTGCTGCAGTGTAAATTACACATTTCAATGGTGCACTCCAATTTGGACGGATTAGTTAAACACTCGCTATCACTGCAGGGAAGTTCTGAATCTGACTGTGGCAAGTGCAGATAGGAGCAGATGGAGGCCATTCAGCTCATCAGGTCTGCTCCGCTATTCAGTGAGATCAGCTGTCAAAACTGTTTTCTACCCAAACCTAGCCCCACCCACTCAATCCACTCACACTCAAGTGAAATAATAAAATTACTCAGTCCAGCCCATTCCCCAATATTCCTTCACATTTACCACAAGTTGAGCGGAAGTCACATCCTGGATCAGTTCTTAATCGCAATGCATTGTCCTTTGCCAATGCCAAACATCAAGGAAATACCGTGCGCTCACTAAAAATCAAAAGGGACTACACACCAACACGCTTAACTTAGGTCTCAGAACCAGTCTGCCATTTTCTTTACTTTCATGTATCTTCTGAGTGACAACTTTTCCTTTCATTGTGCTGTGTTCTGCCAGTTCCCAGTGGAAAGTCAATGGACAAAAGACTACATCTTTCAAATCTCCACCTGCTATCAATGCTGCTGGATCTTTTTATTGGAATTCAAATTAGCCCGTCTCTCTGAAAAAAGCTGACTGAGCACCAATCTTCTTGAATTTCATCTCATGCTGCTCCCAGGAAGAAATGGATGAAAGACTCTCCCACCTTCCAATGAATGTGAGGTGTTGACTGATAACTACTGAGAAAAGTTAACAAATTACTTATCGCTTTTGTGAGAAACAACTTCCATTATCAACAACCTTTCATCTCAATGACGTTTTATTTAGCTTGTAAGAATACTTAGCCCAGCTGAGAAAAAATAAAGTCACTCTTTTACAAAATCCTTTCAAACACAAGCACAGAAACATATTGGTGCATTGTTCTATTAACAGTCCACCGGAATATAAATATGGACCTGCAGCCCACCTGCTGTGGTGAATGGAATTGTTTGTGGATTAAATTCAGGTGGGAGCTGCCTGCAAGCGGTCAGCTGGTGCTTTAAGAGCAATACAATAACATCTTGCATTTATAAAGCCCCTTCAACATAATAAAACCATCAGGAAGTTCTTCATAGAAGTGGTTTCAAACAAAATTTCATACCACGCCATATAAGGAGCATTAGGGGTGGCAGTCGAATGTTTGCACAAAGATTTTAAGCACTATCTAAAAGAAAGAAAAATAAGTCAAGATTGGGAGAGATTTGGGGTGGGAATTCAAGAGCTTGAGGAATTGACATTCGAGCCTGAAATGGACAGAATTTTAATCTGTAAGGGTTTCAAGGGTTATGGGGAAAAGGCAAGAAAGTGGAGTTGAGGATTACCAGATCAGCCATGATCTTTTGAATAGTGGTCATGATGTGCTGGTGATGCACTGGGGTGGACAAAGTTAAAAATCCCACATCACCAGGTTATACTCCAACAGGTTTATTTGGAAGTACAAGCTTTCGGACCACTGCTCCTTCAGCTAGCTGGTATAGTGCAGCAGACTTGATGGGCTGAATGGCCTATATCTCTTCTGTCTTATGGTTATCTGAAATTAGGGCTGCTTAAGGGATCTGTCTCTTGATTAAATTTTAAAAATATATAAGCCATAAGTATTAAATTAGCCTGGAGCAGTGTTTTGTAGAGAAATAAGACGGTACAATTTTCTGGGTCTATAGATTGGAAGAAGCAAAAATGGCCCTTAGTAGAGTGATATGCTCTTCTTGTTGGATATGGGAGTTTCAGGAGAGTTTAAGGGTTACTGAGGTTTATATCTACAATAAATGTTGCTGGTTGCAAATTCTTTCATATCGAATGGATTGGTTGGAGCAACAGTTAGAGGCAATGAGAAATTTACAAGAGCTAGGGGGTGTGATGGATGGCAGTTATAGGAAGGGAAAAAAGCCACAGATACAGTCAGGTAAATGGGCTAACTCCAAGAAAGGTAGGAGGGCTAGGCAGGTAGTACAGTATCCCCATTTCAAACAATTATGCTGTTTTGGAAAGCATAGGGGTGATGGACTTTCAGGGGAATGTAGCATGAACAGCCAAGTTTCTGGTATCAAGACTGGCTCTAATGTAATCAGGGGTACACCGGGTTCCAAGCAATCAATTAAGTTAGGGGACTGGCTAGTCAGGGGCACAGACAGACGTTTTTGCGGTCAGTAGAGAAAAATCAGAATAGTGTGTTGCCTTCCTGGTGACAGGATTAAGGATGTCTCAGAGAGGGTGCAGAATGTTCTCAAAGGGGAGAGGGACAAGCAGGAGGTCATTGTACACATTGGTACCAATGACATAGGAAGGGAAAAAGATGAGATTCTGAAGGGAGAATATAGAAAGTTAGGCAGGAATTTAAAAAAGAGGTCGTTGAGGGTAGTCACGTCTGGATTACTCCCAATACCATGAGCTAGTGAGGATAGGAATACTAGGATAGAGCAGCTGAAGGCATGGCTGAGGAGCTGGTATATAGCAGAAGGATTCCCATTTTTGGATCATTGGAATCTCTTCTGGGGTAGAAGTGACCTGTACAAGAAGGACAGATTGCACCTGAATTGGAAGGGGACCAATATACTGGCAGGGAGATTTGCAAGAGCTGCTCGGAAGGATTTCGAGGTGGGGGAGGGTTGTGTCCCAGGGAGATCAATCTGAGACCGGTATACTTGAGAAAAGAAACGAGTCAAATAGGGCAAGCAGGAACAAACAAGGTAGGACTGCATTTATTTCAATGAAAGAGGCCTAATGGCCAGATACATTCAGGGCATGATTAGGAACATGGGACTGGGATATCATAGCAATTACAGAAACATAACTCAGGGATGGACAGGACTGGCAACTTAATGTTCCAGGATACAAATGCTACAGGAAAGACAGAAAGGGAGGCCAGAGAGGAGGGGGAGTGGCGATTTTGAGAAGGGATAGCATTACAGCTGTTCTGAGGGAGGATATTCCTGGAAATACATCCAGGGAAGTTATTTGGGTGGAACTGAGAAATAAGAAAGGGATGATCATCTTATTGGGATTGTACTGTAGACCATCTAATAGTCAGCAGGAAATTGAGAAACAAATTTGTAAGGAGATTTCAGTTATCTGTAAGAATAATAGGGTGATTATGGTAGGGGATTTTAACTTTCCGTACATAGACTGGGACTGCCATAGCGTTAAGGGTTTAGATGGAGAGGAATTTGGTATGAGTGCACAAGAAAATTTTCTGATTCAGTATGTGGATGTACCGACTAGAAAAGGGGCAAAACTTGACCTACTCTTAGGAAATAAGGCAGGGCAAGTGACTGAGGTGTCAGTGGGGGAGCACTTTGGAGCCTGCAACTATAATCCTATCAGTTTAAAATAGTGATGGAAAATGATAGACCAAAGCTAAAAGTTGGGGTTCTAAATTGGAGGAGCGATGATTTTAATGGTATTAGGGAAGAACTTTCAAAAGCTGATTGGGTGCAGATGTTCACAGGTAAAGGGATAGTTGGAAAACGGAAAGCCTTCAGAAATGAGATAACAAGAGTACAGAGACAGTTCTGTTAGGGTTAAAGGAAAGGCTGGTAGGTATAGAGGATGCTGGATGACTAGAGATATGTCAGGTATAGACAGGATAGATTGAGTGAATCCTCAGAAGAGTATAAAGTCAGTAGGTGTATATTTAAGAGGGAAATCAGGAGGGCAAAAAGGGGACGTGAGATAGATTTTAGATTCCCTACAGTATAGAAACAGGCCCTTCAGCATAACAAGTCCACACTGACCCTCCAAAGAGTAACCCACCCAGACCCATTCTCCTACCCTGACTAATGCACCTAACACTATGGGCAATTTAGCATGGCCAATTCGCCTGACCTGCATATATTTGGATTATGGGAGGAAACCAGAGCAACCGGAGGAAATCCACACAGACATGGGAAGAATGTGCAAACTCCATGCAGACAGTCGCCCAAGGCTGGAATTGAACCCCGGTCCCTGGCACCATAAGATAGTAGTGCTAACCACTGCTTTAGCAACGATAGGTTTGGCAAATAGAGTGAAGGAGAAGCCAAGGGTTTTTACAAATACGTTAAAGACAAAAGGGTAACTAGGGTGAGAATAGGGCCCCTCAAAGATCAGCAAGGCAGCCTTTGTGTGGAGCCGCAGGAGATGGGGGAGATACTAAACGAGTATTTACATCAGCATTTACTGTGAAGAAGGACATGGAAGATATAGAATGTAGGGAAATAGATGATGACATCTTGAAAAATGTCCATGTAACAGAGGAGGAAGTGCTAGATGTCTTGAAATGCATAAACGTGAATAAATCCCCAGGACCTGATCTGGAGTACCCAAGAATTCTGTGGGAAGCTAGAGAAGTGATTGCTGGGCCTCTTGCTGAGATATTTGTATCATCAATAGTCAAAGGTCAGGTCCCAGAATACTGGAGGTTGGCAAACATGGTGCCACTATTTAAGAAAGGTGGTAAGGACTGGCCCGGCTCAAAATCATTCTGCCTCCAGAAGTCCAACAGGTCGTCAAACTAACCAAAGCTAGCAATCTGCTCACCATCCGCTCCCCCCAGTTCCATGACAAGGTTTTCACTCTGAACTCATCACACTGTAGAAAGGAATTCAAGTTTAACAAAGGTGATAAGGAAAGGCCAGGGAGTTATAGAACAGGGAGCCTGACACTAGTGGTGGGCAGTTGTTGGAGTGAATCCTGAGGGACAGGATGTACACATATTTGGAAAGGCAAGGACTGACAAGGAATAGTCAACATGGCTTTGTGCGTGGGAAATCATGTCTCACAAACTTGATTGAGCTTTTTGAACTAGAAACAAAGAAGATTGATGAGGGCAGAATGGTAGGCGTGATCTATATGGACTTCAGTAAGGCATTCGACAATGTTCCCCATGGGAGACTGGTGAGCAAGGTGAGATCTCATGGAATACAGGGAGAACTCGCCATTTGGATACAGAACTGGCTCAAAGGTAGAAGACAGAAGGTGGTGGTGGAGGGTTTTTTTTCAGACTGGAGGCCTGTGACCATTGGAGTACCACAAGAATCGGTGCTGGGTCCACTACGTTTTTGATTTATATAAATGATTTGGATGTGAGCATAAGAGATATAGTTAGTAAGTTTGCAGATGACACCAAAATTGGAAGTATAGTGGACAGCGTGGATTACAATTGGATCTTGACCAGATGGGCCAATGGGCTGAGGCATGGCAGATGGAGTTTAATTTAGATAAGTGTAAAGTGCTGCATTTTGGGAAAGCAAAACTTAGTAGGACTTATACACTTAATGGTAAGGTCCTAGGGAGTGTTGCTGAACAAAGAGACCTTGCAGTGCATAGCTCCTTGAAAGTGGAGTCGCAGGTAGATAGGATAGTGAAGAAGGTGTTTGTATGCCTTCCTTTATTGGTCAGATTATTGAGTACAGGAGTTGGGAGGTCATGTTGCGGCTGTACAGGATGTTGGTTCTGCCACTTTTGGAATATCGGAAGGATGTTGTGAAACTTGAAAGGGTTCAGAAAAGATTTACAAGGATGTTGCCAGGGTTGGAGGATTTAAGCTATAGAGAGAGGCTGAACAGGCTGGGGTTGTTTTCCCTGGAGCATTGGACGCTGAGGGGTGACCTCATAGAGGTTTATAAAATCACGAGGGGCATGGATAGGGTAAATAGACAAAGTCTCTTCCCTGGGGTGGGGGAGTCCAGAACTAGAGGGCATATGTTTAGGGTGAGATGGGAGAGATATAAAAGGGACCTAAGGGGCAACTGTTTCATGCAAAGGGTGGTATGTGTATGGAATAAGCTGCCAGAGGAAGTAGCGGAGGCTGGTACAAATGCAACATTTAAAAGGCATCTGGATGGGTACATGAATAGGAAGGGTTGAGAGGGATATGGGGCAAGTGCTGTCAAATGGGACTAGATTAGTTTGGGATATCTAGTCTGCATTGATGAGTTGGACTGAAGGGTCAGTTTCTGTGCTGTACGTCTCGATAACTCTTTGTAGGAATTGAAAAGTGTAAAGAAATGTCTGGGTGTGAAAGGCTGAAAAAGAGTACAGAATCACAACCAAGACACAGAGATAACACGAGAGGGAAAACATAACCTCATAGCAAAATTTAGTTTTGATTTCATTTTTTCAGCTTATGGAATTCCAGGAAAACAGTGAGTTCTGCCAAAGCCCAAGGCAATGATTCAACAATATGGACGTAAGAAACAGAAGTCTCATCCCCTCCACAGCAGCTTCGAGGGCAGCGTGCGGTGTGGCAGAGAGTCCGGGCCTGCATAAAGGATCTCACATGCAGAGCCCTTCTCACCACCAGCCAAACCATGTCTTGGTGCTTGTTGGAAAGTTCTGGCGATGAGGCATTCTGCCAAATGACTTTGACAGTCTGCTCAGGGAACCGCTCGACAGGTCCTCTCCTTTTCTGAAGGGTCTCGAGGACACTACGTGCTGACCACTTGCTGATGGACTTGTGGTCAAAGGTGTTTTTCTTCATAAATTTCCCCATGAAGGACAGGTGATATGGAACAGTCCACCTACTTGGAGCATTCCGCAGCAGTGAGGTCAGGCTCATCCTTTGCAACACCGGGGACAGGTAGAACCTCACTACATATTGACAATTGGTGCTTACGTACCGGGGATCCACGCACAGCTTGATGCAGCCCCACACGAACGTCGCCATCAGGGTGAGGGTAACATTAGGTACAGCACAGGTTTGGTTAGGGTGAATCACCGATCCTAGAGCAGACCGGGCCCGGTTGGCGATGACCTTTGACAAGATATTGCAATCTACACTTAGCAGCAAGATTAGTCGCCAATTTCTAATTTCCTCCCTCTCCCGCTTCTGCTTGTAGATGAAGGTGATGATGCCTTTCCTCATGGATTCGCTCATGGTACCTGCTAGAAGTATCCTGTTGCCTTTTGTCTGATTTGCAGCACTTGGAGTGAAATAGATTTGTTACCTACAACATAGGGGTAAGTAGGGGCTAGTTCTTTGGCTGTGGCCTTTACAGTATGCTAACATTTGAACTCAGGCAGGTACAAATGAAAGTTTTCAGTCAGACTAGTCCACTCCAGTAGAGTTGAAACTGGCTTTTTAACCCCTATTCTTGTGCATTCTTCGAAGGGAAAAACACAAAATGTCTGAAGTTTGGGATATAATCCAAAGGGGAGTGGCTTGCTGTTGAGCAGGTGTTCATCAGCACCTCACTGTCTTTCTAATCACAAGAGTTAACAATGCATTCTGTTTGAAGTTTCTTTGACCCCTTTAGGTGTTAGACCCCATTGATCCACATTGAATCTAATGTATACCTGTGGGGGTTATTTTGATTCTGTAGCAGCCCTCTTTTAAAAACCACATTGTCGAATCAGGGCAAAAAATGCCTGTAATGCTTTGGGATTCTGACTCATCGTTATAACATTTAGAACATCTGATAATTTACCATAACCTACGGTGTCAGATATATGTAAATGCACAAAGCATGGCAGAAAAGTTAGTGTGGAATAAATGAATGGTAGTAAAATACTGGAACAATAACAGAAATGCGGCTTAAATACGTTGAACACTGTGTGACCATAAGACTATAAAATATATGAGAGAATTAGTCCATTTGGCCCATTGAGACTGCTCCACCATTTGATCATGGCTGATATATTTCTCAAACCCATTCCCTTGCCTGCTCCCCATGAACCTTGATCCCCTTACTAATCAAGAAACTGTCTATCTCAGTCATAAAAACACTCAATGATTGCCCTCCACAGCCTCTGTGGCAATGAGTTCCAAAGATTAACTGCCCTCTGTCTGAAGAAATTCCTCTTCATCTCAGTTCTAAAGGGTCATGCCTTCACTCTGAGGCTGTGCTTTTAGTCTCTCCTATTACTTCTCCATGTCCAATCATTCCAGACCTCTCAGTATTCTGTATGTTTCAATGAAATGTCCCTTTATCCTTCTAAGCTCCATTTAGTACAGACCCAGAATCCTGAACTGCTTCTCAGATGACAAGCCCTTCATCCCTGTGATCATTCTTGTAAACATCCTCTGGACTCACTCCCACATCAGTGCATCCTTCCTCAGATATGGGGCCCAAAACTGCTCACAGTTTTCCAAATGCTGTCTGACTAGAGCCTTATACATCCCTGCTTTTGTAATCTAGCTCTCTCAAAATGAATGCTATTATTGCATTTGCCTTCCTAACTGCCATCTGAACCTGTATGCTAACTGAAGAGAATTCTGAACTAGAACTCCAAATTCCCTTTGTGCTTCAGATTTCTGAAGCCTTTCCCCATTTAGAAAATAGTGTATGCCTCAATTCTTCCTACAAAAGTGCAAAACCTCACATTTTCCCACATTGCGTTTCATCTGCCATTTCTTTGCGCAGTTTCTGAGCCTGTCCAAGTCCTTCTGCAGCTTTTCTGCCTCCTCAACACTGCCTGCCTCTCCGCCTATCTTTGTGTCATCTGCAAACATAGCAAGAATGCCTTCAGTTCCTTCAGTCACATAATTAAGGTATATTTTGAATAGTTATGGACCTAACACCTGTGGTAGTCCACTAATCACTGACTGCTATTCTGAAAAATACCCCTTTATCCCACTTTCTGCCTTCTGCCAATCAGCCAATACTCTATCCATGCCCAGTACCTTGCCCCTAATACTATGGGCTCTTATCTTATTTAGCAGCCTCCTGTGCTTCACCTTGTCAAAGGCCTTCAGGAAATTCAAATAGATCATGTCCACTGGCTCTCCTTTATCTAACTTACTCATTACCTACTCAAAGAATTCTAACAGATTTGTCAGGCATGAACTTACATTGACAAATCCTTACTGAGTCAGCCATATTTTCCCATGCGCTTCCAAGTGCTCTGCAAACTTATCCTTAGTAATGGACTCTTAATTGAACTTGCAATTAAATTAAGTTCTATAGATATGAAAGAGAAAGAAATTTTGTGTGAGTAGTGCAAAGCAGTACTTCTGGGATTAAAGGAACTGAATTGACTGGGTGATCCTCAAACTTTAAAATTGTGTTATATGTAAATAGTTTGATTTATTCCAATTTATTCCATATCTTTTGCATAATACACTTCTGCTTTATTGTTAAAACTGAATCTGCAGCATTGCTTATTTGTAATTCACTGAAAGATCACCTTGCTAAAACCAAAAATATAGAAATATGATCTAAGAAGCCAGATTTCAGTCTGGGATTTGGCTTGTCCAGTAGTAATATCTGCTGGGTCATAACGTTAGTTGTATTCATAGAGTCATAGAGTCATAGAGATGTACAGCACAGAAACAGACCCTTCGGTTCAACTTGTCCATGCTGAGCAGATATCCCAACCCAATCTAGTCACACCTGCCAGAACCTGGCCCATATCCCTCCAAACCATTCATATACCCATCCAGATGCCTTTAAAATGTTGCAATTGTACTAGCCTCCACCACATCCTCTGGCACCTCATTCCATACATGCACCACCCTCTGGGTGAAAAGGTTGCCCCTTAAGTCACTTTTATATCTTTCCCCTCTCATCCTAAACCTATGCCCTCTAGTTCTGGAATCATCCTTGTAAATCTTTTTTGACCTTTCATGGAATGTGGGCATCACTGGCAAGGCTGGCATTTGTTGCTCATCCCTGGTGATCCTTCAACTGTGTACCTTGCTAGTCCATTTCGGAGGGCAGTTAAGGGTCAAGTGCATTGTTGTGGTTGAGAGTCACATGTAAAGCAAACCAGGTGAGGTTGGCATATTTCTTTCTCTAAATGACAATGATGACCCTGGGTCTGCAACAATCAATGAATTGTCATGGTCACCATTACTGAGTCATAGAGTCATAGTCATAGAGATGTACAGCACGGAAACAGACCTTTCAGACCAACTCGCCCATGCCGACCAGATATCTTAATCTAACCTAGTCTTATTTGCCAGCACTTGGCCTCCATCCCTCTAAACCCTTGCTATTCATATACCCATGCAGATGCCTTTTCAATGTTGCAATTGCACGAGCCTCCACCATTTCCTCTGGCAGTTCATTCCATACACACACCACCCTCTGCGTGAAAACGTTGCCCCTTAGGTCTCTTTTATATCTTTCCCCTCTCACCCTAAACCTATCCCCTCTAGTTCTGGACTCCACCACACCAAGGAAAAGACTGCCTATTTACCCTATCCATGCCCCTCATGATTTTATAAACCTCTATAAGGTCACCCCTCAGCCTCAGACGCTTAGGGAAAACAGCCCAACCTATTCATCCTCTCCCTATAGCTCAAATCCTCCAAACCTAGCAATATTCTTTTCTGAACCTTTCATGTTTCACAACACCCTTCCGATAGGAAGGAGACCAGAATTGCATGCAACATCCCAAAGTGGCCTAAACAATGTCCTGTACAGCCACAACATGACCTCCCTACTCCTGTACTCAATGCTCTGATCAATAAAGGAAAGCATAAAAAATGCCGCCTTCACTATCCTATCAACCTGCGACTCCACTTTCAAGGAACTATGAACCTGTACTCCAAGGTCTCTTTGTTCAACAACATTCCCTAGGACCTTACCATCAAGTGTATAAGTCATGCTAAGATTTGCTTTCCCAAAATGCAGCACCTCACATTTATCTAAATTAAACTCCATCTTCCACTCCTCAGTCCATTGGCCCATCTGATCAAGAGGTAAAAACAATGACTGCAGATGCTAGAAACCAGATTCTGGATCAGTGGTGCTGGAAAAGGACAGCAAGTCAGGCAGCATCCAACGAGCAGCAAAATCGACATTTTGGGCAAACGCCCTTCATCAGGAATGAAGGCAGAGAGCCTGAAGCGTGGAGAGATAAGCTAGAGGAGGGGGGGGGTGGGGAGAAAGTAGCATAGAGTACA
>NC_057720.1:19487299-19507215 GCF_004010195.1 Chiloscyllium plagiosum
CTCATCTTCCGCCTCGGAACACTTCAACCCCAGGGTATCAATGTGGACTTCAACAGCTTCCTCATTTCCCCTTCCCCCACCTCACCCTCGTTTCAAACTTCCAGCTCCGCACTGTCCCCTTGATTTGTCCAGACTTGTCCAACCTGCCTAGCTCCTTTTCCACCTATCCACTCCACCCTCTCCTCCCTGACCTATCACCTTCATATTCTCCCCTACTCACCTACTGTACTCTATGCTACTTTCTCCCCACCTCCACCCTCCTCTAGCTTATCTCTCCACGCTTCAGGCTCTCTGCCTTTATTCCTGATGAAGGGCTTTTGCCCGAAATGTCGATTTTGCTGCTCGTCGGATGCTGCCTGAACTGCTGTGCTCGTGCAGCGCCATCTGATCAAGATCCCGTTGCAATCTGAAGTAATGTTCTTCGCTGTCCACAACACCTCCAATTTTGGTGTCATCTGCAATCTTACTAACCATACCTCCTATGTTCACATCCAAATCATTTATATAAATTACAAAAAGCAGAGCACCCAGCACCGATCCTTGCAGTACACCACTGGTCACAGGCCTTCAGTCTAAAAAGCAACCCTCCACCACCATGCTCTGTCTGCTCCCTTCAAGCCAGTTCTGTAGCCAAATGGCTAGTTGTCCCTATATTCCATGAGACCTAACTTTGCTAACCAATTTCCCATTAGGAACCTTGTCAAACACCTTACTGAAGTCCATATAGATCATGTGTTGCTGGAAAAGCGCAGCAGGTCAGGCAGCATCAAAGGAGAAGGAGAATCGACGTTTCACATCGATTCTCCTTCTCCTTTGATGCTGCCTGACCTGCTGCGCTTTTCCAGCAACACATTTTTAAGCTCTGATCTCCAGCATCTGCAGTCCTCACTTTCTCCATATAGATCATGTCAACCGCTCTGCTCCTCACTCCAGAATGATTAAATTCCACTGGATGTGGAAGCTGGGAATCAAGTCAACATCCTTGGAATATTAATCTGAGCCACTTGGAGAATGAGTACAGCGAGAACTGTTATCACCACCCTCTTCCCTTCTCGGCATTATGTCCATGCAATCTTGCTGTCTGCAGTAACCACATTGGTATTTCATTCACTGGAAAACACTCAAAGGCTTTCTGAGGATGTGAAAGGTGCTAAAGAAATGCACATTCTTTACTTCTTTGTGCCGTCAATGCCACGTAATCAAACACTTAGTAAATAGAGTCACCAGGTGATCATGAGGAGTGCAAACCATGGTCCACCACTAACCTCAGGAGAATGTTACATTGATGGCTCCCTACTACAGTCCCAAGCTCAGATCAGAGAGCAGGTAAATGGGCACTGACCTGGATTTCCTGGGCAAGCCACTGTCAGAAAGGCTGCCCTTACATTTTCCAACCTGCCACTGCACTATCCACACCAATGCCTGAAAGGCAATTCCCCGGCTCAAGATCATTCTGCCCCCTGAAAGTCCAACAGGTCGTCAAACTAACCAAAGCCAGCAATCTGCTCACCATCCACTCCCGCCAATTTAGTGACAAGGTTTTCACTCTGAACTCATCACACTGTAAAAAAGAATTCAAGCTTAACAAAGGTGGTAAGCAAAAGCCAGGGAACTATAGACCGGTGAGCCTGACATCGGTAGTGGGCAGTTGTTGGAGGGAATCTGAGGGACAGGATGTCCACATATTTGGAAAGGCAACGACTGATTAGGGATAGTTAACATGGCTTTGTGTGTGCAAAATCATCTCTCACAAACCTGATTGCATTTTTTTGAAGAAGTAACAAAGAGGATTGATGAGGGCAGAGTGGTGGATGTCATCTATATGGACTTCAGTAAGGTTGCCCATGGGAGACTGATTAGCAAGGTTAGATCTCACGGAATACAGGGAGAACTAGCCATTTGGATACAGAACTGGCTCAAAGGTAGAAGACAGGTTGGTGATGGAGGGTTGTTTTTCAGACTGGAGGCCTGTGACCAGTGGAGTGCCACAAGGATNCAGTTAATAAGTTTGCAGATGACACCAAAATTGGAGGTGTAGTGGACAGCGAAGAGTGTTACCGCAGATTACAACAAGATTTGGACCAGATGGGCCAATGGGCTGAGGTGTGGCAGATGAAGTTTAATTTATATAAATGTGTGGTGCTGCATTTTGGGAAAGCAAAACTTAGCAGGACTTATACACTTAATGGTAAGTTCCTAGGGGGTGTTGCTGAACAAGGAGATCTTGGAGTGCAGGTTCAAAGCTCCTTAAAAGTAGAGTCGCGGTAGATAGGGTAGTGAAGAAGGTGTTTGATATGCTTTCCTTTATTGGTCAGAGCATAGGGGTTGGGAGGTCATGTTGTGGCTGTAAGCAACATTGGCTAGATTAGATTAGACTCCCTACAGTATGGAAAAAGGCCTTTTGGCCTAACAAGTCCACACCGACACTCTGAAGAATAACCCACCCAGACCCATTCCCCTCGCCTATATTTAACCCAACTAAAACACCTATCACTATGGGCAATTTGGCATGGCCAATTCACCTGGCCTGCACATCTTTGGATTTTGGGTGGAAACCAGAGCACGCAGACACAGGGAGAATGTGCAAACTCCAGACAGTCTGCCTGAGGCAGGAATCAAAGCTGGGACCCTGGTGCTGTGAGGCAGCAGTGCTAACCACTGAGCCACTGTGCCGCCTAGTTAGGCCACTGTTGGAATATGCATGCAATTCTGGTCTCGTTCCTATCGGAAGGATGTTGTGAAGCTTGAAAGGGTTCAGAAACGATTTACAAGGATGTTGCCAGGGTTGGAGGATTTGAGTGAGAGGGAGAAGTTGAATAGGCTTTGGCTGTTTTCCCTGGAGCATCGAAGGCTGAGGGGTGACCTCATAGACATTTATAAAACCATAACGGGCATGGATAGGGTAAATAGACAAGGTCTTTTCCCTGGGGTGGGGGGGTCCAGAACTACAGGGCATTGGTTTAGGGTGAGAGCGGAAAGATATAAAAGGGACCTAAGGGGCAACGTTTTCACGCAGAGGGTGGTGTGTGTCTGAGTATGCTGCCAGAGGAAGTGGGGGAGGCTGGTACAATTACAACATTTGAAAGACATTTGGATGGGTATATGAATAGGAAGGGTTTAAGAGGGATATGGGCCAAGTTGTTGGCAAATGGGACTAGATTAATTTAGGATATCCGGTCGGCATGGACAAGTTGGACCGAAATGTATGTTTCTGTGCTGTACATCTCTATGACTCTCTGAGTAACTTTGCAACAACACCTTACCTCACACAGCTGTCAAAAAGCCATTCCACCACATTGAAGGGGAACTCACAAACAGTGCAGTCATCATTGACATTCCTGTAGATTTACCAGATAGCAGTTTGCAGCTGGGTATCATTGCAGGTAGCAGATAGATGTGCACTGGCAGTTGGGGCTTGAACACACTGAGACCTGGCAGGCTGCAGTTGCATTCTCACATTGTTGTATGAACTGGCACATGGAGAAAAATCATCCTGAACCCCTGCGGCTCAGCAGACAGTCACACCCAGAAGCTGCCTTATCATAGCAACATCCCACCAGCAGCCGGTTCATTGCAGTCATTCCTCTAACTGAGGTGATTTTATCACAGCTCCCAGCAGGACGTTTCAGCAGAATGTTGCAAGTTGTTCCAGAGTAGGGCTCCGCATTCCTTTTGTACTGACTGAGAAAAACATTGCCATGCAGCTGAAAAGAGTGCTGCAGTCAGCAAAGAGTGAGATACCAATTGTAAACAGTACCACTACTATACCCCGAGGCCATCAGCATGTGAGCCCTCCTGGCAACATCGACACACCATTCATTCCAACACGCTCCAGAAACAATACAACCATCTGCCTTGTAATTGCAGCTCCCTCAACAACAGGCTCACTATATTCATTCCAGACTCTTCCCTCAATATCCTCCTCTTTTTATTCATCCATGGATGTGGGTATTGCTGGCTAGGCCAGTAATTTATTGCCCATCCCTAAGTACCCTGGGTATGGTACAACTGAGTGGCTGCTGCACCATTTCAGAGGGCAATTAAGAGTCAACTAATTTCCTGTGGGTCTGGAGTCACATGTAGGCCAGACTAGGTAAGGGTGACAGATTTTCTTCCCTCAACAATTTTTTGTGAACCAAGTGAGTTTTGTCAACAATCAACAATACTTACATGGCCATCATTTACTACTTACAGAAATGAGGAGACATTTCTTCAACTAGAGAGTGGTGGGCCTGTGGAATTCATTGCCACGGAGTGCAGTGAAGGCCGGGATGTTAAATGTCTTCAAGGCAGAGATTGATAAATTCTTGATCTTGCAAGGAATTAAGGGCTACAGGGAGAGTGCGGGTAAGTGGCGTTGAAATGTCCATCAGCCATGATTAAATGGCGGAGTGGACTCGATGGGCCGAATGGCCTTACTTCCACTCCTATACCTTTTGGTCTTATTTTAATTCCAGAGTTAACAGAATTCAAATTTCACTATTTATCAGAGTGGGGTTTGAATCCATGTTCCCAGAACGTTGATGTAGGGTTCAGGATTTCTAGTCCAGTGACATTACCACTGCACTACCCCATGATACCACCTCTGACGCCTCCCACAACAGTGGTCTGCCCACAACAAAATCAATTTGTATTTACATAGCATCTACCACACAGCAACATTTTACAAGTTGCTTTGCAACACCACATACCAAGCTATGTATTCAGACAGAGAGGTGTCAAGCAGCATCTGAAAGGAGGAAAATGGGATGGGGGCTGAAGAGTTTAAGTGATGTAGAATTCTTGAATTCCAGAATATGGGACCCAGGAAATTGAAGGCACTACAGCCTGTGGTGGAGCAATTAAAATTGTGGATCAGATTTGGAAGAGTGGGAAGATTGTGAAAGATTAGAGGGCTGAATTTGAAAATGATATTCGAGGTTTAAGATTATATCTTGTTGAGCTGGAAGCCAACCTAACGCTAGTTCAGGCTGATGCACTGATGCCAGTTTATCCCCTCCTATCCATGTTCCTCTGTATCTAATAGCTTGTGCAAGTTCAGGTACGCTACATCAACAGCATTACCTTAATCGACCCCTTTACTTCCCTCTTTCAGAAACTCCAGCATGTTTATTAAGCATAATTTCCCTGTTATAAATTCATGCTGGCTTTTTCTAATCAGCCCACTACTGTTTCATTTCCATCCCAAATGATTGTTTCTGGAAGCTCTCTGCCACTGAAGTTAAACTGACTGGTCTGTAATTACACAGCTCATCCTTACAACCATTTTATGAACAAGGGCATAAGATTTTAAATTCTCCAGTCTTCTGAAAAGACTGTATCTTTATACTTTCCTGAGTATTTTAAAATCCAAGGATATGGAAGAGTGGGATGTCGTGAAACTTGAAAGGGTTCAGAAAGGATTTACAAGGATGTTGCCAGGGTTGGAGGATTTGAGCTATAGGGAGAGATTGAATAGGCTGGGGCTGTTTTCTCTGGAGCATTGGAGGCTGAGGGGTGATCTTATAGAGGTTTATAAAATCATGAGGGGCATGGATAGGATTAAATAGACAAAGTCTTTTCCATGGGGTGGGGGGAGTCCAGAACTAGAGGGCATTGGTTTAGGGTGAGAGGGGAAAGATGTAAAAGAGACCTAAGGGGCAACCTTTTCACGTAAAGGGTTGTGCATGTATAGAATGAGATGCCGGAGGAAGAGGTGGAGGCTGGTACAATAGCAACATTTAAAAGGCATCTGGATGGATATATGAATTGGAAGGGTTTGGAGGGGTATGGGCTGCGTGCTGGCAGGTGGGACTGGATTGGGTTGGGATATCTGGTTGGCATGGACGGGTTGGACTGAAGGGACTGTTTCCGTGATGTACAGTACACCTCTCTGACCCTATGACTCTGTGACATTTTATCAATTCCTACTTCAGTCTAACTCAAGGTTGGGATACAGGCAGACTCTAAGCTCTCACCTTTAATGCATTGTCTGAACTGAGAAGTCACTTTTTTTTGTAAAACCTTAAGTTATCTCAGGAATGTGACTTGAAAGAAGTTCTGGGATTTACATATTAATGAATCAAAACCTGCAAACTCATTCGAAGTGATTAAAGAGTTAACAGCGATCTAGGTTTGTTCAATACATCGCATCAGTTGTATGATATTTTGATCTTTTACTACACATTCTTTGTCCTGTGATTCTGCCCCACTAGTTACATGGCAATGGAACAGCTCTCTGAAAGCCTGTACTTTCAAATAAACCTTTCAGATTATAACCTGGTGTGTAATTTTTAACTTTGTCCACCCCAGTCCAACACCAGCATCTCCACAATTTGTCTACCTTTCCCAATCCTGTCATAACTTTATACGTCTCTAACAAACCCTCCCCTCAATCTCCTTTGCCCCCAGGACAGCAGACCCCATTTCTCCAATCTCAGCTCACAGTGAAAATCTTTCATCTCTGGAATACTGTTCTGGGAATAGAATCATTCAATGCAGAACAGGCCCATCTGCTCATCGAGGGTAAATCTCCTCTGCAACCTCTCAGGAATCCTCAGCTCCTTTCTCAGGTGGGATGACCAGAACTGGATGCAATATTTCAACTGTGACCTAACAGAGTCATAAAGGCTCAGTATAACCTTCTCCATTCTATGCCTCTAATTCAATGAAGCTCAAAATGTTTTGTTATCTATGTTCACCTGCGTGTAAGGGTCAGGGACAGTCTTAGCACCATGGAGAATTTTCCAATGCCGCTATCTTCAATGACCTCAGCAGCTGGATTTAGTTCCATCGCCCCATTTGCGACGAGGTAGACGCAAAACTGTGCGGAATTGACAGTCCTGACACAACTCAAGATTCTCCCAAGTGCAGCTCCTGTCCTGACACTGTCCAACTGAGGTTTAGCTGGTCTCCCCACAATCCCGCCCCCACCCCAAGCCGGTTTCACAGCCCTTCGAATTCCTTACCCATGCCTCAGAGAGCAGGGAACGAGCGATCTTACAGTTTCCAGCTGGATAGTTACAGTGGTAAGAATCCCAGCAAGGACCCGCTCATTTACATTGCATTACTTTAGCCCTGCAAGTTGCGCTTCCAATTCCAGCATGCCAAAGAGCAGCAACAATTGCATTCGTGTAGCGCCTTTGAGGAAAGCGGGAGAAAAGAGAGTGAAATTCCTGCTCTGTGACTGATGGGTACCTGGTTCCAGTTTTGCAATGTGGTGACTTCAGTCGCTGTGAGGGGATAGACTCGGTGTCCTGGAGCAGAACGGCACCGCTGCTGTGCTCCTGCAGTTCCCTCGCTTCATTCTCGTTTGCTTTGTATCCTGTTCGACACTCTTGACTCCTGTTCCCACCGGCCCGGCTGTTTTTCCTCCACCGTCCGCTCACTGCTATCCTGGTTTTTGCATGTTACACTGGATGTATCGCACGCCCTGTATTATTACAGCGGGCAGGCATTAGGTGGAGTGCTTTTATTGGGAGGGATGCTAAATAAATATTTACATTTTGCCTTGCGTTTTTTTTATTTTGTTAACCTGTGGTTTGGTGCAAGTGCTAGTTCCCTGACAATACTCCACTGGGTTTGTGGGTAGTAGGGTTGGCAGTTCCCCTGGCTGTACCCTTTGGTGCCTGGGGCTAGATTAGAGTGGTGCTGGAAAAGCACAGCAGGTCAGGCAGCATCCGAGGGCAGTCCTCACTTTTGCCCTTCAGTGCCTGGCCTGGTGTTCAATATATAAAGGAAAATATAGCACCTTTCACAAAGGCAGGGTGTCCAAAAGCCCTCCACAGTCAAGGAAGTAGTTTTGAAATGCAGGAAATACCGTAGCCAAAGTGAGCACAGCAAGATCCCACGAAAGGGCACTGCAGCAATAATCTCAAAACTTGACCTTTTTTCATTGACGCGTCAGGCAAAAGCCCTTCTTCAGGAATGAGGCTTGTGAGCCAAGGGGTTAGAGAAATAAATGGGAGGGGGTTGGGGCTGGGGGGAAAGTAGCTGAGAGTGCCTGGATAGATGGAGGTGGGGTAATGGTGATAGGTTGGAGAGGAAGGTGGAGCGGATAGGTGGGAAGGAAGATGGACAGGTCATGAGGACAGTGCCGAGTTGGAAGGCTGGAACCGGGATAAGGTGGGGGGAGGGGAAATGAGGAAACTGGTGAAGTCTACATTGATGCCGTGTGGTTGGAGGGTCCCAAGGTGGAAGATGAGGTGTTCTTCCTCCAGGTGTCGGGTGCTTTGAGAGTGGCGATGGAGGAGGCCCAGGACCTGCATGTCCTTGGCGGAGTGGAAGGGGGAGTTAAAGTGTTCCGTCACGAAGCGGTGGGATAGGTTGGTGCAGATGTCCCAGAGATGTTCTCTGAAGCGCTGTGCAAGTAGACGTCCTGTCTCCCCAGTGTAGAGGAGACTGCATCGGGAGCAACAGATGCAGTAAATGACGTGTGAACATGCGATGGATGTGGAAGGCTCATTTGGGGCCTTGGACGGAGGTGAGGGGGCAAGTGTGGGCGCAGATTTTGCAATTTCCGCGGTGGCAGGGGAAGGTACTGGGAGGGGAGGGTGGGTTGGTGGTTGGTGGGGGGGGAGGGGGTGGGCCTGACAAAGGAGTCGCAGAGGGACTGATCTTTTCAGAAATCACATTGGGGTGGGGGGGTACCTTCTCCCCAGCCCACCCCCTCCCATTTATCTCACTACACTCTCTGCTCACAACCACTTTCCTGATGAAGGGTTTTTGCCCGAAACGTCGATTCTCCTGCTCCTCGGATGCTGCCTGACCTGCTGTGCTTTTCCAGCACCACGCTCTCGGCTCTAATCTCCAGCATCTGCAGTCCTCACTTTCACCCATTTCATTGATGTCAGTTGTGTTAAATATTGACAACAATGGAGATAACTCTAAGAATTAGAATTAGTTTTATTGTCACATGTATACACATAAAACATTTACAATGTTGCCACTTACAGCACAATCTTATTTACAAAGGTACCTAGGTACAGGACATTAGGAATAAATTAGAAAAATATTGAAATGAAATGCTCAGCATTACAGTCCTTCATACCATCTTAGGTACAGGGTACCTAGGTACAAAGTCTGAGGAATAAATTAGAGAAAGAAAGAAATAATAAAGTTCAGCATTACTGTCCTTCAAGCAGACTGCATTGGGCCTCACTTCTAGACTGTGCCAGGCCTCACCTCCAGACTCTACCAGGCTCCACCATCAAATTGTGCTAGGCCTCACCTCCAGACTGCACTGGGCCTTGCTTCAGGCATGGGTCTCGGCCTCACCTCCAGACCGCGCCGGGCCTTACCTCCAGACTGCGCTGGGCCTCGCCTCCAGGTCGTGCCAAACTCAACCTGGGACTCCCTGTTCTTGCCGGTGCCACAGATGCCAGGGGAACTTCACTCTCAGCCACATTGGGCTTGCTCTCCTCTGCACTGCACAAACTCACTCTCCACAGAAAGTAAGTAAATTGAAGTAAGAAAGAAAAAGTGAAAGAAGTGAAAAACAGTAAAAGCAGATGGAGTAGCTGAGCTCCAGGCAGGAGCCCATACACTGCGTTGCTACCATAAGACCATAAGACCATAAGACATAGGAGTGGAAGTAAGGCCATTCGGCCCATCGAGTCCACTCTGCCATTCAATCATGGCTGATGCGCATTTCAGCTCCACTTACCAGCGTTCTCCCCGTAGCCCTTAATTCCTCTAGACAACAAGAATCTATCAATCTCGGCCTTGAAGACATTTAGCGTCCCGGCTTCCACTGCACTCCGTGGCAATGAATTCCACAGGCCCACCACTCTCTGGCTGAAGAAATGTCTCCGCATTTCTGTTCTGAAATGACCCCCTCTAGTTCTAAGGCTGTGTCCACGGGTCCTAGTCTCCTCGTTTAACTGAAACAATTTCCTAGCATCCACCTTTTCCAAGCCATGTATTATTTTGTACGTCTCTATTAAGCTACCTCTGCTGCCATCTTGGATCTAATACTTGTGCTGTTCACAGACATTTATTGGCCAACTGAAGAGCACAGAGGAGGCCGGAATTTTTTGCCTCCTCTGAAAGGCTGGCCATTTTCAGTGCTGGTGGGAAAGGAATGAAACCCCTCAGAGATTAGACTCAAACTTGACGTGTACACCATCTACATTTATTTGTTTCCAAATATGCACTTTGTTCAAAAAAATTCTCAAAGTTGATTACATCACAGTTCAAATGTAACATTACAAAGAACAAAGAAAATTTACAGCCCAGGAACAGGCCCTTCTGCTTTCCAAGCCTGAGCTGATCCAAATCTACTGTCTAAACCTGTCGCCCAATTCCCAAGCATCTGTATCCCTCTGGTCTCCACCTACTCATGCATCTGTCCAGATGCACCTTAACTGAACCTACCGTGCCTGCCTCTACTACCTCTGCTGGCAACGCATTCCAGGCACCTACCACCCTCTGTATAAAATACTTGTCGCGTATATCCCCCTTAAATTTTTCACCTCTCACCTTGAATGCGTAACCTCTCGTTATTGAGTCCCTCACCCTGGGAAAAAGCTTACCTACCCTGTTTATACCCTTCATGATTTTGGAGACCTCAATCAGGTCCCCCCTCAATCTCCTTTTCTCTAATGAAAACAATCCTAACCTACTCAACCTCTCTACATAGCTAACACCTTCCATACCAGGCAACATCCTCATAAATCTTCTCTGCACCCTCTCTAAAGCGTCCACATCCTCTTGGTAATGTGGCGACCAGAACTGTATACAGTATTCTAAATGTGGCCAAACCAAAGTCTTGTACAATTTTACCATGGCTTGCCAGCTCTCATACTCAATATCCCGTTTGATGAAGGCAAGCATACCATATGCCTTCTTGACCACTCTATCCACCTGTGCAGCCACCTTCAGGGTACAATGGACCTGAACTCCCAGATCTCTCTGCTCATCAACGTTTCCCAAGGCTCTTCCGTTTACAATATAGTTCAGTCTAGAATTAGACTTTCCAAAATGCATTATTATTATATTGCATTGATGGGGCAGTGGGGAGTAGCAGTGAGTGGCATGTCTAAGGGGGTGGTGGGGGGGCAGTGAGGGGAAAGTGAGTGCGGCAGTGAGGGGGCAGTTAGTGGCAACACCCATCAATGAGACTCAAGTTTAACAACATCAGGATGTCATGCAAATATATTGCAGCAAAATGTGGTTTAGAACAGATTGTAAATGGAACATCTGAAAATTAGCAACGAGCCATGCTAATTTCTAAAAGTACTTCATGATTAAGTAATGGGAATCTTCACTAAGTACAGCAGCCAAGTGATGTACAGTACAACACTAAGTATTTAAAAAGCAAGAAAGCAATGTAAGGATAGGGATTTCCATACCGGGTGAGTCACAATTGCCCAAGTCTAGACATTCCATGTACTTACATTCTCCCTTCTTCAATCCAGCAAGAGGATCTGCAGATGCTGGCCGTCCCTGTCTTACAATTAGATGTTCTGCCCCTCCTGAGTCCAGTCATGATTGGAAGGTGATTCTGCCATGGAGTAATGATCAAGTTGTTTTTAAAGATGAAAACATTCAATAGGGAGGTGCAAATGAACTACTTTCACTGGTGGAGGAATCCAGAGGAAAGGGATATAAACTTTAAATTTGAGCTAAAACACCAGGAGTGAAATTAAGAAACAAATTTTCACACAAAGGGCAGTGGAAATCTGCAATTCTAGCCTGTAAAAAGTAGGGATGCTGACTCAATTGGAGTTCTCAAGGTGGAAAGCTTTCTGTTAGTGAGGATATGAAGGTGGGGAGTAAAGTGGAGTTGAGCTGCAGATCCACTGTGATTTGCTCAAAGTGTGGAATGGCTTACTCCTATTTCTAGTTTCAATCTTTACCCTCAACCACACTTCCTGAAAATTGGAGAGGATTCAGGAGTGGAATATCTGACTGATGTGCCTTCATAGAATCCCTAAAGTGTGGAAGCAGGCCATTCAGTCTATCAAGGCCACACCAACCCTCCAAAGAGCATCCCACCTGGGCCACCCCCTTACCATGTCCCTGGAACACTACATTTCCCGTGGACAATCCACCAAAGCTGCACATCTTTAGACTGTGGGAGGAATGTACAAACTCCACACAGACAGTCACCCAAGGCTGGAATTGAACCCGGGTCCCTAGCTCTGTGAGGCAGCAGCGCTAACCACTGAGCCACTGTGCCACTCCAAACAGCCCTTCATGATGGCATATTAGACTCAACCACCTACTGAGACCGAGAAAACTTAGCACAAGTTCGGAGCTACGTCAGGGACTTTCTGGTTTTGTGTGGCTCAATTTCACATTAGGCTGTGTGCCACCAAAGAACCTATGGAGCTGTCAAAGGCATTCTTGCTTTATCTTGTTAGTTGAAAGCACTGAATAGGCTGGGGTTGTTTTCCCTGGATAGCAGAGGCAGTGGGATGACCTCATAGTTGTTTATAAATTGATTAGGTGCATGGATAGGGTGAGTAGACTAGGTCTTTTTCCCAGGGTGGGGGAGTCCAGAACTAGAGGCATAGGTTTAAGGTGAGAGGGGAAAGATTTAAAAAGGCAACTTTTTCACACAGATAATGGTGCGTGTATGGAATGAGCTGGTACAATGACAGCATTTAAAAGGCATCTGGATGGGTATATGAATAGGAAGTGTTTGGAGGAATATGGACTAAATGCTAGCAAATGGGATCTGTTTGATTTAGGATACTTGGTCAGCATGGACAATTTGGACTGAAGGCTCATGTTGTCCATGCTGTAAATC
Organism: Chiloscyllium plagiosum; assembly: GCF_004010195.1. NCBI lineage: Eukaryota > Metazoa > Chordata > Chondrichthyes > Orectolobiformes > Hemiscylliidae > Chiloscyllium > Chiloscyllium plagiosum. The sequence goes on from NC_057720.1 coordinate 19,500,033, forward strand.
CCTATGAGTCTGTGACTGTATTGTGGACTCACTTCATGCATAAAGATACAGGTTAGCAATTTGGGTATTGCAAAAAATAACACGTGTTTTCAAACCACAGAACTCATGGAGGCTGCTGCCGCTATAGTGTTGGCACCTGCAAGTGGTTTACGTGCCATAGTGTTCCATTACAACACCCTATGGACAGGGTACCTCATATCCTGGGTTCTTACTTCTAACACATGGATGTGCTGTTTACTGTCTGCTCTCCTCAGTGAACAGAACTGAATGCAAATGGACAATCAGAATAAGGAACCATAGAATGGCTGGAGGAAGATTTAATTCAGTGGTTTGAAGCACAGAAAATGCACAGTAGAGAGTAACATGTTAGAGAACTGAGGAAAACAGGAAAATTCCTCTCCCCAACAAGTGACAACATAAAGACTAAAATAAGAACTCATTCCAACAGTGGAGCTCTGTAAACTGATGATTGTTAAACCTTGAAATTTAGGAACCCGTAGAAATAGACTGAGGCATGTAGAGATATGTATCACCGGAGAATAGAAACCTTAATCTCTTCAATTCAGTAATGAGATGTTTCAGCAGAGCCCCATTCTCACTCACTCATTATTGCTAATGTGTACCTCCAGCAGAAACTGGGTTATGACAGTCCTTGCCAATCACACCAAGAGTAATTAATGAGATTACTCATAGCTCCTCTTCACATATTTTCTTATCAACCTGTTCAGTGATATTATTACACACCTCTGGTTCAGGTGGGACTTGAATCCAGGCCTCTTGGCTGAGAGGTAGGGACATTATCACTATACCCTTTAGCTCCTTACTATAACCCCATTGCTGCATCTCCCAGTTGATAACATGAAATACATTTAACAATAAATGGATAGTTGCTCAGATCAAATTGAACTTGGGCAGTTGCCCTGAAGAGGTGTACCTGACATTAAGCTTAAATTGCCGACCCCTCCAGGATGGGTCCGGAGTCTCTAGAAATTGAAGATTAATCTGCTGAATCGTGGTGCAAGCAATCCATAAAAGAAAACCATCAGGACATGAAAAGTAATCCGTTGCTTTTTTCTAAGTTTCTTTGAACATTTTCATATTATTGTAACAATGCTGCAGATGGAGAAAGGATTTTCTAAATGATCCAGTTGGTTGAAGGCTCAAGTTCATGTGATAAAACCTGCAACTAGAGTTGGCAATCCTACTTAAGGCAAGAATTCTTGGCTGAATCTCATGCACACACAGTTGCATTGCACTTTTATTAATATAGACAGTGGAAAACATACATTGCCAACTCGCATGAATGGGTTGAGAGGTTAAAAGCAGAAGGCAGGTCGAAGTTGAGTAGAGTTATATATGTAGAGCTGAATTTTCCCAGGCCCTGATTGCCAAAGGTAATTGCAAGACAATGGGAAAGTACAGTGAGATTAGAAAACTTAGATTCTCAGTATCAAGAAAGACACCAGAAATGATAAACAAGAATGAAAGCTACTAAGTGGAAGTGCCTGTCAATGTTTTATACATTAAGCTTTCCATATGATGCATGCCACAGCCTTGAAACTGGAAGCATAATGGGATTTTTACACTTCATTTTTTGAAAAAGCCCTCACTTTTGTTTTACAAAATCTGTGCTTACACTTAAGGTCAAAGGAGAGAATAAAATCCTCCGACCAAGTAACGTGAGAAATAGTGAAAATGACTTGTCTGTTTGGTTCATTGTTGCTATGTCAGATGCATTGATATCTCAGTAAAATGCACTGTGTCAAAACACTTCACCTTACCTTATCGTTATGCTAATGTTCAAGGATGAATTTCTTAGTAACTGCTCCTCTGGGGGAAAGGTTGAGAATTCCTCTGAATGCTATGTATAAATTTGTTCGTGAACATCTTGTTTTCTGTATGGTGCTTGGAATAGTGAATTTACTTTGCAGCAAGGGTATGCAAGGCTTTGACAACATCGCATACTGAATTGTGTGTTACAGAGAGGGAGTCAAGATATACAGTTTAAATCTGTGTTTACTCAAATTTGCTAATGCAAATGGACCTCTGAATTTGATTTTAGAATTAACAAGCCAGTCAAGTAATAAACTGCTATTTATTTCCGACCCTGAGCCCAAAAAGTTCAAACGAGACAAAACTACATGTTAGAAATGCAAGCTCAAATAAGATCCCCATTGTCTGTAGCTTCTTAGGGTAAAATGCCAGGGCTTGTGAGTGACACATGACCTCCAGATTGCAGTTTAGAGCAAATTAACAATTTCATTTGAATTACGGAGCAGAAGAAAACTGCACACATTCACAACTGGGCTAGTCACAGGAACAATGGAATTCCCACCCTCTACTCGGGGCCTTTGTCATTCAGCCCACATCGTTAGGAACTATTTCAGTTAGAATTGACCATTGACAGAATGCTTAGGAAACACTAGGAATAAAACAGATTGTAATTTACAATCATCTGTCAAAAAGTGAAGTCTGACACTCTGATGCAGAGTGGTTTTTAAGATGAGTGTGCTGGATTTCATGTTCACCTTCCTGGGTAAGGATAATGAAATGTCCCAGAAGAGGGAAAACTCTTGGTAGGCAAAACTAAATCTCCCTATATTCACAGATTTATATCTGACCAATTCTTAAGGAGTTGAATTGACAGTCACGTGTACTGAGGCACATTGAAAAACTTTGTCTTGCGAGCAATACAGAAGATCACAGAGTTAAGTAGCATAGGTAAGCAAATAATAGGTAAACAACAGCAAAAACAAAAACACAGGTACAGGCGAATGTTAAGAGTTTGTGAGTCCATTCAGTATTCTAACAACAATTTCCACCTGAATTTTCTGCTGCAATCTCTAAGGGAAAGTCTTTTAGTGAAGAGTTGTATATTTTTTATTCAGTCATAGAATGAGGGCATTGCTGGCTAGGCCAGCATTTGTTGCTGATCCCTAATTGCCCAGAGGGCAGTTGAGAATCAATCACATTTGTCATAGAGATGTACTGCATGGAAACAGACCCTTTGGTGCAACCCGTCCATGCCGACCAGATATCTCAACCCAATCTAGGCCCACCTGCCAGCACCCGGCCCATATCCCTCCAAACCCTTCCTATTCATATAACCATCCAAATGCCTCTTAAATGTTGCAATTGTACCAGCATCCACCACTTCCTCTGGCAGCTCATTCCATACATGTACCACCCTCTGCGTGAAAAAGTTGTCCCTTAGGTCTCTTTTATATCTTTCCCCTCTCACCCTAAACCTATGCCCTCTAATTCTGGACTCCCTGACCCAGGGAAAAGACTTTGCCTATTTACCTTATCCATACCCCTCATAATTTTGTAAACCTCTATACGGTCACCCCTTCAGCCTCCGACGCTTCAGGGAAAACAGCCCCAGCGTGTTCAGCCTCTCCCTATAGCTCAAATCCTCCAACCTTGGCAACATCCTTGTAAATCCTTTCTGAACACTTTCAGGTTTCACAACATCTTTCCGATAGGAAGGAGACCGGAATTGCACGCAATATTCCAACAGTGGCCTAACCAATGTCCTGTACAGCTGCAACATGACCGCCCAACTCCTGTACTCAATACTCTGACCAATAAAGGAAAGTGTACCAAACGTCTTCTTCACTTGCTCAACAATTGATAACAGTCATCATTAGAATCTTAATTCTGGGTTTTTATTGGATTCAACTTCCACCATCTGCCTTGGCGGGATTCAAACTGAGGTCCCCAGAACATTAAGTAAAAACTGAAAAACAGAAACAAAAACAGAAATTGCTGGAAAAGCTCAGCAGGTCTAGCAGCATCCATGGAGAGACATTAGAATTAACATTTCGGGTCGTGTGACTCTTCCTCAGAGGTTCTCAGATCTGAGCAAGGGTCACTCGACCCAAAACATTAACTCTGATTTCTCTCCACCGATGCTGCCAGACCTGCTAAGCTTTTCCAGAAATTTCTGTTTGTGTTCCCAGAGCATTACCCGATTCTCTGGAATAGTCCAACAATAATAACGCATCCCCCTTTCACAAAATGCCCTGGAAAGTCTTTCAGACACAAACACAGCTCTTAGCATATGGGGCAGATTTTTCATTTCAGAAACGGATTAAGCTATTCAACTATTCCTTTGTTTCCAGACACTGCTATCTCTACAATCTTCTCCAGACCACAACTCTTTGAGATATCTGGTTCTGATTCCTCAAAATTTAGATTAGATTAGATTACCTACAGTGCGGGAACAGGCCCTTCGGCCCAACCAGTCCACACCGAACCTCCAAAGAGTAACCCACCCAGACCCATTTTCCGCTGACTAATTGACCTAACACTATGGGGCAATTTAGCATGGCCAATTCACATGATGTGCACATCTTTGGACTGTGGGAGGAAACTGGATCACTCGGAGGAAACCCACACAGGCACAGGGAGAATGTGCAAACTCCACACAGATAGTCACCCGAGGCTGGAATTGAACCTTGGACCCTGGTGCTGTGAGGCAGCAGTGCTAACCACTGAGCCACTGTGCTGACTTTTTTTTAAAAAAGTATACTTTATTCATAAAATATCTACAAGTATATTCCAAAACATTGCAAATTGGGCACTATGAAAAATGTGATCAAATGCAATTTTCATCCATTTACCATATTGCTCAATCCAATTGCAATATATTAGACCTTTACTGTATGAATTTAGTGAGGTGCATACAGCCTGAGGTATCCTATAAGTCACCAAACCCCTTGATACAGTGTAGCTGAAAGACCTTAGACCATGACATTTCCTACTGCATTGCCAATTTTATTTTTCCCTTTCGAAAAATATACTTCATTCATAAAATTTGTAAAATAAATTGCAAAAGGTCTAATATATTGCAATTGGATTGAGCAATATGGTAAATGGATGAAAATTGCATTTGATCACATTTTTCATAGTGCCCAATTTGCAATGTTTTGGAATATACTTGTAGATATTTTATGAATAAAGTATACTTTTTTTAAAAAAAAAGTCAGCACAGTGGCTCAGTGGTTAGCACTGCTGCCTCACAGCACCAGGGTCCAAGGTTCAATTCCAGCCTTGGGTGACTGTCTGTGTGGAGTTTGCACATTCTCCCTGTGCCTGTGTGGGTTTCCTCCGGGTGCTCCAGTTGAGCCTTAATAAAAATCAACTTGTCCTCCCTCAGGCGATGTCCCTTAAGAAGAACGTACAGTGTAAAATAAGAGTATTGAAAATGTTTTGAGGCACATCAGAGTGCAGCATGGTGTATAAAGAAACATGTTAATCTCATGACCAAATTGAATTGTGTTCGCCCTGGGCACTGTGTACTTGACATGGAAAGCAATTTGTAAATTTTAAGTATTCCTAACTTCAATTGCTCCAATTGTGCTACCAAGACCTTCAGTCCAGGATTTCCCTCCCAGACCCTTCTCTTTTCTCCTTCAAGATGTTCCTTGACACATATCTGTTTGATCAAGTTTTTGGCTCTCTGCTCTAATTTCTTCCTATTAAGGTTGCATCTACCTTAGCATTTACCCTGTACCTAAGAACATTTCCCCTAAGAAGCTTTATGTTTCAATAAGGTTCCTTCAAGTGAGTGAGTACAGCACAATCCAGTGGAATTACCATTCACACCACCAGGAAAATCCTATATGGGGCACCAATCAATTTCAGAAATACAGAATTAAACTTCTTAACATTGATTGTAGAGAGAGTAGGCTTGCTTTTAACTTCCCACTCCACGAAGGACATGCAGATCCTGGGCATCTGCCATCACCAAACCCTTACCAGCCGACGCCTGGAGGAAGAACACCTCATCTTCCACCTCGAGACCCTGCAACCACACGGGATCAATGTAAATTTCACCAGTTTCCTCATTTCCTCTCCTCCAAACCTTATCCCAGTCCCAAGCCTCCAACCTGTTACCGCCCCCTTGAATGGTCCTACCTGTCCATCTTCCTTTCTTCCCATCCATCCGCTCCACCTGCACCTTCATCTACCTATCACATTCCCAGCTTCCTTCTTCCCAACCCCACCCCCCCTCCCATTTATCTCTCAGCCCCGACCCACAAGCCTCATTCCTGATGAAGGGCTAATGCCCGAAATGTTGATTCTCCTGCTCCTCGGATGCTGCCTGACCTGCTGTGCTTTCCCAGCATCACATTCTCGACTCTGATCTCTGGCATCTGCTGTCCTTACTTTCTCCTTACTTTTAACTTGTTGATATAAATGTTCTTCTCCCTCTTAGGCAGTCTGTCAGGATCAAGGATGCTGACTGTCCTTCACTCTGACCTAATGGGTTGGCTGGTAAGGGCAATACATGACCTACAGTCACTGCCACATGTGGGGCAGCTGGTGCTTGAAGGGTTGAGTAAATGGGTTGTTCGGAAATTTGTATCCTCCCTCTAGGGGCCTTGACTTTGCCTCTGGACAGTCCCGCAAGGTATTTGGTGCCTTTTTGAAAAAGTATTCTCCATTGCAATTCGCTGCAAACCAGGGTCTCTGTGTGGCATCAAATTGGAACCCACAGACTAATGGAACCATTAGCACCTCAGCAATCTTGGGCCAGCCTGAATTTGCCAATCTGTCCCAGCCTGAAGTTCTATCACACACAGAATGGGATCATAGAATGCTGTGGCTAAGAAGGAGATCTGTCAGCCTGTCAAATCTGTGCTGGCTTTCTGCATGAATGTCTTTAGTGGTCCCTTTCCTGCCGTTTCTCTGCGGCCTTAGTAATCTACACGCTGCTCATACACACAATGACTCACATGCAGGAAGGTAAGCTGGACACCAGCCCTGCAATGAGCTTCTTCACTCCCAGAATGAATTCACTGCCAACTCTCCCCATCAGTCAGTAACCCAACAGTTAAAATCAGCATTTCTGCATTACACGCTTTATGTCACAAACTTGGTTGTGCACTGTATTTTTTATAGAGTCATAGAGATGTACAGCATGGAAACAGACCCTTCGGTCCAACCCATCCATGCTGACCAGATATCCCAATCCAATCTAGTCCCACCTGCCAGCACCTGGCCCATATCCCTCCAAATCCTTTCTATTCACATACCCATCCAAATGCCTCATAAATGTTGCAATTGTACCAGCCTCCACCACATCCTCTGGCAGCTCATTCCATACACGTACCACCCTCTGCATGAAAAAGTTGCCCCTTAGGTCTCTTTTATATCTTTCCCCTCTCACCCTAAA